>NC_056732.1:861675275-861785275 GCF_019279795.1 Protopterus annectens | reverse complement strand
TTTATTTATTGACATTTGTTTACTGGGATAGTCCAACTTGGTCAAAAGAACCCACTTTCAATGGAGGCCCAGGCAGAAAAGCTCCACATACAGAAATATACAAAAACATTATAACATATTTCACAGTTATAATATATACCATACATCATGTCATTTAAGACATTGTAAAACATATTCATGGCATAAGAGTTAGATAATATACAAAAGCATTATAGAAATATACTACACCTAGAGTCAATTGTAGTAATATAAAACATACTCATGGTATTAAAGCTCATTACTATAAACATCTAGCAAGGTTGTGACAGTCAATCTGACCAAAGACAGGGGTCTATTTATTTTTTTAATCAGTTAGATGTAAAAAGTGAAACTGAGTGGGGGTTAAAGAGATTTAAGATGACACAGACAGAGTAGGAGCTTAGGAGACTGTGTAGACAGAGTAGGAGGTAAGGGAGATATAGGGCATTGTAGACAGAGTAGGAGGTAAGGGAGATATAGGGCATTGTAGACTGAGTATGAGGTAAGGGAGATATAGGGCATTGTAGACAGAGTAGGAGGTAAGGTAAATATAGGGTGTTGTAGACTGAGTAGGAGGTAAGGGAGATATAGGGCATTGTAGACTGAGTAGGAGGTAAGGGAGATATAGGGCATTGTAGACAGAGTAGGAGGGAAGGGAGATAAAGGGCGTTGTAGACAGAGTAGGAGTTTGATGAGACAGAAGGAAAAGAGGGAGGTTTTGGTCTAGAAGAAGAGGAAAGGTGGAGTAAAAAAGGCATTATATAGGTGCACAGCCATGGATTTTTAAGATTATTTTTTTAAAGAAGCTTTGAAAGGTGTTAAGCCTGGGACTGACCTGGTAGCTAGAGATAGAGAATCCCATAATTTGGATATAGAATGCAAGCTTAGACTTTGACCTAGTCTTTTGATGGTTTAGATGTTGCTAGTACTTTTGTCCTCTGATCATAGGGATCTATTTGGTGTGTAAAGTCTGACTAGATTGGCTCGGGCAGGACAGGTAGTGGGTTTGAAAATTATGTTGTGTGTGATAGATAGTTAATGGTTACTGAGGCTGCAAATAAAACAATCAGTAAGCACTTTCTTTGTAACTTTAGTCTTTAAGCCAAATCAGTGCACTAGTGAAAAAATGGATATGGGGATAGCAGTCTTGGTATAGCTATGAACTCACGTTTACTAGGGCTGATTGTTCTGGAGAGCAGGCACTACACTGTTAGATATTTCGCAGAGAAACTGTGAATGACAGAGAAGAGCAGGGGAGTCTGTAGAATGGGACCTGGTGATTCTCTGTAAGCAGTTCAAAGGAGCTGATGGGTAAAGGTTATACAGTGTTGTATTTGAAATTAAATAAAAGTAGGACATACATAAACAGTGTTAAAAGCAATATATAGTGTGAAATTGTGTTGCAGGGTTTAAACAGAAAGAGTAGTAAGCAGGTAAATGATATGTTTACAGGAGGTAGGAAGTTTGGTGATTAGGCAGTCGGAGATAGCAGAGAGAGCCTTACAGCAATAGAAATGTAGTAATCCAATGGAAAATATAGACATAGAATAGAGCGAGGGTCAGAAGGAGAGTAGTAAGTGGGGAAACTAGAGAGTGGGTATGAATTAAGTGCAGGGCAGTAGGACATATAGTGACTGACCAGGAGGAAACCTGCACAAAGAGGCTTACAGTAATGGATGAGGTAGGCCAGCAGGAATTATAGAAATAGAATGCAGCCAGTTAGATATGGTACATAGCATACGGCTATAAAAATACACAGTCACTAGAATTAAGCAGACAATAACAGCATTCAAAACTTCAGTTATTTATATAATTTGTATAATTTTATATATATATATATATATATATATATATATATATATATATATATATTGTCTACTTTATCTTATCGAAAGCTCATCCTTTTGAAAAGTAAAAGTAAGAACCCATTTATTTGAAACTGCACTTAAATGAAAGTGCACTTTTGCAACTACCAGTTCAAAGAACCAGTAAGATTAAAAAAAAAAAAAACACTGCAGCACCGCATCAGACTACAGTGGGAATAAGGGCATATACCTATATATACCCCAATATAGTGCGATCTCAGAGTTCGTATATATAAAGCAGAGGGAGTGTTAGGGGCACAACACCCACATGGGGAGTGCACGGGGCTTGCATCCCTGCAAAAATGACTATGTAGTAGTTTTTTTTTTTAATCTTAGCGGTTCATTGAACCGGTAGTCACAAAAGTGCACTTTCGTTTAAGTGCACTTTTGCATAATTGGGCTCGTACTTTTTCTTTTCAAAAGGATAAACATTTGATAAGAAAAAGTAGACCCATATACTATTGTTCAAATTTACAGAAAGCAAACAGCTTTCTAACTGGTCAAATGCAGAAGTGATGGGAAATGATGCTTTTATTGAAGAAATGTACGTCATAATAAATGAGGGTGAGAATGTGCATTTTTTTATATATGTGTGTGTGTGTGTGTGTGTGTGTGTGTGTGTGTGTGTGTGTGCGTGTGTGTGTGTGTGTGTGTGTGTGTGTGTGTGTGTGTGTGTGTGTGTGTGTGTGTGCGTGTGTGTGTGCCCATGTGTGTGTGTAGGTGCATAAAACAAAAATCTGCTTTTGTGTATGAAGCTATTAAAATTGAATTGTAATATTAATTAACATACTATAATGCACTTTTACATTAACAGAAAATTTAAGTGAGCTAGGTTTAATATTTTTTTAATCTCAGCATTTTACAGATTGCCGTATTAAGAAGTAATGCATTTTTTCCAGCAGCACACTAAAATAGAATTAGTGTTTCTTTTGTTAACTATAGACTTGCAACAATATAATATTAGAATCTGTGCATTTAAGGATAGCAACTTATATCCTATGTGGATAGAAAGTATTACAATGCTGACATTGATAAAATAAAGAAAATGACAGCATTTGCAAGAAGTTGTAAAAGAAAATTATTTAGTTAATTAAAAGTCAGGATAGTACAGCAGTGAAAAGCTTAGCAGTTTTAAAAATGCAAACAGCATTTACTGTCCCCACAGATCACAATGATGGAAAAAGAAATATATTATTTGGATAGAAATTATTTAGTTTTATTAAACAGGTTTAAACAGATCTAGCATAATGTCCTTTATCAATAGAAATGTTGTTTGTCTTTCAGCTTTTTCCCAGTAAGGGGTCGCCACAGCAGAACTCCGGTCTGCTAATGATTGGCAGTAGAATTTTACAAAATGCCAAGGTGCCAGCTCGACGCCCAACCTTCAACAAAGGAACGCCCATTTTTGCACACATGTCTTTTGAACACTACCCAACCACAGAGAGGACATGCAGATTCCACACAGAAGGTACTCCCAAGCCAAGCATTGAACTGGAGAACCTCTTGATGTAAGGTAATAATGCTACCGCCGTACCACCGCAGAAACCATCCTATACTAATAGAAATAAACCTGCTTAATTGTACTTGTTTAAAAAACATGCAATATAATTTATAATACAAGTTTATTGCAGTATGTCTAAGATACCAATCCATTTATATCTTAAAAGTTTACAATTACCTTATTTTGTCTAGCACCTTCATGTTCATATACGTATTCCTATATTTTTCACTATATTTTGTAGCATAACAGTTATTGTGAAACTATATGCCTGTCTTCTGTATAACCTTTAAATGGAAGCCATCCTGATGTGATAGTCTTAGCTGTATACAGGTCAGTCCCAAGTGTTAAGAAGCTTCAGTTTAACAAATCCTCATATCTGCAACTGTACTGCCACCTATGGGCAAACTAATCAACAACTAACATATCTTGGAAGTATTAGAAGTAATATTACATTTAATATTTAAATGCTTCAAAAATACATAACATTGTTTATGACACCGAAAAGGTTAAATGTGAATAATCATGAAAGCCTTTTTTTCCTTTTAGTCACCCAGCTGAATTTTGCACTGTTTTTCTTTCCTCTAAAGTTCTGTCAACACAATGATAAGTAGTGATTATGTTAGATGAATTACCTGGCATTCTGATAAATGTTATTTTATATGCAGTGCTTGTAAAATTAAATATTTTAAAATATGGTAATATTCCAGATAAAGAACCTAAATAAAGTGTTTTGGCAAAGAGCAATTATTTAAATTGTTATTCTACCTTTTGCTGACAGCATGTCTGTTACCTACATAAGTGAAAATTGAATGCAGATTAATGATGGCACATTTCACTATTTAGTGCTTTTTGTTCATGAAGGACTGGAAGAAGTGACAGTTTGACAGGAATGTGTAAAGAGAATCTTTTAACATTAATGCATTGAGGGACAGTGTTACTAAATTATAGGCACTCGGGGAACAGTACATTTTACACTGAGGACATGCAGCTATTTGATTAAATTACTTATTCATAAAACCACTGCTATGACTGAGACATCTAGTATCCTTTTACTTTCAATGACTTGCCTTATTCAACAGTTGTTCATTTTTAATTGTAGTTTAGAACACAAAATATAATCTCTTAAAACAGAAAAAAGCTACCTGATTCTAATAATAACTTCATCTGTTTTAAGTGCATGCTCTCTGTCATTCTGTTTTTCTGTTTGTCTGTCTTATTATTTGCCATATCGTATCTTATTTTCTTTTCACATTTATTTATACATAATTACATAGCTGTTACAGTGACATTGAAATGGTGGTGAATGCAGAAAGTGAAAGCACCGTGGCAAAACAATAGTAAAATCAGTGAGATCTCTCCTTTTCAATTTCAGGGTCATGGTCTCCTTCTTGACTTCTGTATTCTATAATGTATTCTAGTTTGGGTCTGTGTGTGTGTGTGTTTGTGTGTGTGTGTGTGTGTGTGTGTGTGTGTGTGTGTGTGTGTGTGTGTGTGTGTGTGTGTGTGTGTGAGTGTGTGGCTGAAGTGAAATGGTCGGATGACTGGACAGCCCAAACCCTCTTAACAAATGATTAACAACAAAAGTGAAAAAAAGAGTGTAATCAGCTACTAAACATACAGACCTTTTTGTACTGTACTTTTTTATTTTGCCCTATTACACAATACATTTTTCTGACTTTTGGTATTCTGAAGAGTATGTTGCCTAGCCGTTTGCATACAGATTGCTATATCCTTATTTGTCCTTCTGTTATAGACTTGTGGATATTATTGCATGGCATTGTTAATATGGTAAAACACTTCCTGATAGTTTGAAGGGGTACTTTTTTGTTTCAGAAAATAAGAAACTACAACAATGGGTTCTGTATTTCAATCCAAATCAAGATTTGCCTTTTGAGTCTGATGTTATTTTTTGATTTTTGGGTTCCAGTGCCTCTAAGCTCATAAAATCGACACCACCACTAGTGCCCAAGCCCAGAGATTCTTGGACTTTGGCAATAAAAATGCTTGGAACAATTACTCAGAGTATCCACTAGGGTGAATAAAGTCTTGGATCTTGTACTTACTAATATGGGAGCATCTTGCACCATCCATTGCATATTTCTGTCTCTTGTTAGGTCTGGCCATAAAGCTGTCTCCAGTTAAATAAAACTGAAACCAGATATCTCTTCTACCCAAACTAACTTTAGAAATTTCTCTAAAGCAAACTACCTTCCCTTAAATGATGCATTGGCAAGCTTCAAACCCCTACCAAACCCAATTAACTCAACTGAATACATGGAACCATAATGTCACTCATGTGCATTAAGAAGACATTGAGGCTTGGGTGTTCATTTAGGTAGTTTATTGTATACAAACACATCAGGAGGGATGGCAGGAACATTGAACTTAAACCACCTATCTAACTAACTGACATCCTGACTACATACTTGCATACTCTCACTCTGACTGCTCACTCAAAATGGCACTCTTGCTTGCAAGTGCTCAGTACTTATATGCATGAAATGACTCACTAGAACGTTTCTTAAATGTATGTCATACATTCAGGTCTATATCCCCCCTCTTTACTGAGCTATCACATATAAACAATGACATTTTAATAGGCATGCAATTATACAGACCCTAATAAAAAAAAACAGTCATGTAAAGGTTGCTATGTATCTGGAAGTAGGTTATGAGATGCGACCTGATCTCATGACATAAAAGTTAGGATTGGGTTTAGCAACAGGGACAGTCACTGGTGAATATTCTGCTTGAGGAGTTCAAGGGATTTTCTCAGGAGCAGGGATTGCTGACAGAATGTTCTCTGGAAAGGAACATTGGACAAGTCACTCTGAGAACTAGAGTCT
Source organism: Protopterus annectens (assembly GCF_019279795.1). Classification (NCBI taxonomy): domain Eukaryota; kingdom Metazoa; phylum Chordata; order Ceratodontiformes; family Protopteridae; genus Protopterus; species Protopterus annectens. The sequence goes on along the minus strand of NC_056732.1, from coordinate 861,779,045 downwards.
TTGTCACAGGCAAGATGCTGCAACATTGGTTTGGACACTGGTAACAAATGCTTCTAATTTCATCTGAATTCCATTCCTTGTGATTTCACAATGTACAGTCTCAGTTCTTGACACAAACTTTTCACAAATATGATGCAATCAAAACCTTTTGATGTCTGTATCCTCACTATCTCCCCTTTTTTCTAAAGAATGGAGCAGTTTTCTGGTTTTATCATAGAAAGACTTGTGGGACAATCTCTTCAGCAGTTGGGCTTTTACTGCTTTGTTGTTCTTAACACACAGAACCAATAAATTACTGCTGATTTGTAATATGGTTCTGGTTTGTCTTAACATAAGTCTCTGGGCAGCTGAACCGAGATGTTTCGGAGATTTAACAAGTTGAGAAAAATATCAGTATTGTTATGTCTGGATTTCTCTCACAGCTGTTTTTCACCTTGAACTGCATGTTCGGCCAAGCTGTTTGACTGAGGGGATTCAGGACTACTCATAATATAAACGCTTCTGCAAATTTCTTGAACTGCTGACTTGTAAACTGTGCACTATTGTCAGAAATAACTCTTTTGGACTATCATGGACAGAAAAATGTCACTTTAATTTAGTAATGACAGTACTGGAAGTTAGGTTAGGATGTAGGTCAATCTCAAACCATTTTGAATAAGAGTTTACTAACACCAAGTAATGCTGACCATTCCAGTCAAAGATATCTGTAGCTATTGTCGACCAAAATAGTTCATGAATCTGGCTTAACTGAAGTGGTTCTTTCTGTTGATGCGGCTTTGTACTGTTACATATTGAGCAAGATGCAAGTACTTTCTCAACATCTGTTGACATAGAAGGCCAAAATACTAGACCTCTCGCCCTTCTTTTGGTAGGTTCAGTTCCTGGGTGGCCACGCTGCAAGATCTTAATGTACTATTATCGCAAGGATTTTGGAACAATCACTTTAGGACTTTTCATAATGATACCACTGTCTAACAAAATGTCATCTCTGTATGGAAAATATGGTTGCACTTCTATTGGTAAATAAGATTGCTTTGAAGGCCATCCCTGACTGGTAAAGTGGTTAAGTTTCTGGAGAATTGTATCTGAAGTTGTGTGATGGCTGAGCTCATCAAGATGTGTGGAAGAAAAAATTCTCACTTCCATGACATCAAAATCAAGTTGCTCATTGTTATGCTGTTCTGTGTTTTTTTCTGTGTGATCTGGATAAAGTATCAGTAAGACAACGAAGTTTACCTTTTATGTAAATAAGATTGAAATTGTACTTCTGCAATTTGAGCACCATGGGTTGCAGCTAGCTGGAGCTGTATGCATAGGCTTTCTCAAAACAGTGACTAGAGGTTGGTGATCAGTTTCACTCTAGATAGTAATATAATCATGGAACTTTGAACATGCAAACACAATTGCCAAAAGCTTTTTCTCAATCTGGGCATATTGCTTCTTGGTTTGGGTAAGAGTTCTTGATGCATAGGCTACCAGTCTACCCTCTTGAAGACTGACTGCACCTAGACCAAACTTAGAAGAATCACAGAAAAGAGTAACTGGTTTCTGAACATCATAGTAGCTGAGAGTTGGTAGGTTGGCAATTTTCTTTTTCAGGACCTCAAATACTCTTTGATGGTGTTCTGACCATGACCAAATTATATCTTTGTGTGTCAGCTCTGGTAAGAGAGCTGAAAGTTGACTCAAGTCTGGATTGAACTTACCTAGATAGTTGACCATGCCAAGAAAACATTATAGGGCTTGAACACTGTCTGTAGCTGGCATCTCTAAAATTGCTGTTTGCTTTGAATGATCTGGTCATAAACCTGAACTGGTAAACAAGTGACCAATATAGGTAACTTTTCATAGCCTGATTTTGCACTTCTGAGGATTCAGCTTAAGATTCATTTCACATGCTCACATGAGGTTTCTGTCATGTTCGGCTTCTCCATTACCTCTTACTAGAATATCATCTACTATAATAGCAAATGGATAGCCAGAAAAAAAATTGCTCCACTGCACGCTGAAAGACTTCAAAGGCAGAATTCATCCCAAATGGCATTCTCAGAAATCTGAATCTTCCAAATGGCATACTGAATGTGGTTAATAATGAAGATTTTTTTTACACAAAAATTTTTATTCAATTTGCCAATAACAATAGAAAGAAAAAGAGAAAAACAATTTTTTTTACATTTAAATAACAAATTATGATAAACTTTGTACAGAATTTACAAAGGCCTCAAGTACAAAATTGAAGGGAACAGCAGATAATATAAACATATAAAGAAGGTTTACCCCAAACAGAAAGCTCAGAGACACTCCAAGGCTGTGGATGTAAATAAAGTTCTCAGATGAAAACAATTCCAAGTAGTAAACTCCAATAAATCCAATGGATGAAGTTTGAAATGAAGAAAGATTTATTGTGCAGAGTTAGGTTAGCGCTTTCACCCTGTTGGGCTTTCTCAGACCTTTAATGCATACAAAAAAGGGGACAGAAAGAATATATAGCCACCTAAATATGACATCTCTTCCTACAATTAATCTATTTAAAAACTAAACAGAAAAAAAGCCATCTCATAAACATGCCCTAAAAATGGAAATAAAAACATACATAAATGCATTCATAAATATAAAATGTAAACATAAGTAAGAATACGTACTTGAATTCGACATACAAAAAAATAATGCAGTTTTTGAAAAATATTTCAATTTATAAAAATATATATTTAAATATGTTCAAGTTTTATGTAATTTAAAATGTATAAAAGAACATATCTAAGTTCAACATAAAATCTCATCAGAAAGGGCCATTAGTTATAACAATATAAATTGTATCGTCTGACAGTCAATCTCCTATTTTTCAAAGCTGGCTTAATGGAGACTTTATCATTAAGATCTGGGTTCTGGTCTGCCCTTAGCTTGATGATGCAGTCAACTTCTATTCTCTCTGTTTAATTTCTAATGTCTGCACCTCTGGGACTGGGTATGTTCCCTTGTAGTACCTGAAATTTGAAACTATGCTGGTCATTAGTGCGTGTGACATGATTCAAGAGTGCATTGTTAGGAGATTGTATACAAATACACATCCCATCACCCTACAACGGTTTGATTTTAGAGTAACTGCTACTTGTAATATACAATATGTGGTTTATCTGGCAAAGTGCATAGGCTGCACTGCATTTTATGTAGGAAAAACTGATAGATACCTAAGGGACAGGATTAGGGAATACCTGTACAATATATGCCAGGCTAAGGGCAGACCAGAACACAGGTCTTAATGATAAAGTCTCCATTAAGCCAGCTTTGAAAAATAGGAGATTTGGTACCTTTAGTAATTTCAATACATTCCAACATAAATGGCCCTGATTTTACATAGGCTAAATTGTTATTATAAATATTTTTTTATAAAAGTGATAAATTGAATAGGGAATTTATATAATTCTAGAATTTTAAAGAGATATTTCCAATTTAATGAATCAAAGGCCTTTTCAATATCAAGAGTGATTATAAGAGCTTCTTGATTATCTCTGTTTAAGATATCTATGGTAGTTAGAATTCTTTGGATATTGTCTTGAGTATGTCTATTATAAATAAATCCCATTTGATCTTCAGTGATGAAATGAGTTAATGATTTCTTAAATCTGTTAACTAGAATAGACATTGATATTTTGTAGTCATTATTAATCAGAGAAATCGGCCTATATGATTTGCACAAATGAGAATCTTTATTTTCTTTTAGTATAGGAGTAATTGAGTATCTCCATGAAGGTGGAATTATACCTTGTAAGTATAATTCCTTCAGAGCTTTATGTAAGACTGATATAGCAGAGGATGGTAAAAGCTTATATACTACATTAATAATGCCATCTATGCCTGGTGATTTATTATTTTTGCTTTCTTTAATTTTTTCATTAATTTCCTTTAGAGAGATTCATTTCTGAATCTCATTAATTAAATTCTCTGGTAGTGTTTTTAATTTAGAAAAGTCCAGGCTGTAGTTTGAGATAACATGCTGAGAATCTTTATTTTTGTACTGTTCTGAGAAGTGATGTTTAAAAGCATCCAAAATATCACTTATATCAGAAACTTTTTTATTATTCCTCCCTTCATGAATCACACTCAAAATATTATTTTCAATGGAATTTCTTTTCACTCTCAGTGCTACATTACACATATATTTTGGAGATACAGAGAAATAATTTAGTTTTAATTTTTCTAGGGCCAGATTGGTTTTGTGGGTTAGAATGTCATTATATTTTTTATTTAAAGATTCAATTTCCTTTTTCTTATGTGAAAGGATTCTTGTATTACCTTTGCTAATTAATACAATTTGTTTTTGTATATTAGATAATTCAGACTCCCATTCCTTCATTTTATTATTAAACCATGTAATAATTTTGCCATATAGATAAGCTTTCAATGAGTCCCAAAGGATTACTACATTTACCTTACTGGTTAGATTTGTATTTAGAAAAAATTATATTTCTGAGTCTAGCCAAGGTTTGAACTGTTTCAATTTAGTAATATAAGCTGTTATTCTTTTAGTGAAAGACAACTTCTTAAACTCCGTTTGAAGATTGAAAATAAGTGCATTGTGATCAGACATAGGACATGGGATTATTGTAAAGTGTGATATTTTTGTTTTTAGATCTTGGGATATAAAAAGTTTATCACTTCTGGTTTGGGTCTTGTACCTAAAATCACAATGAGAACATTCTAGTGAATTATCATTTTTAAGACAAATTAAATCATATAACTGTAAATTATCTGTCCATTTTTTGAGATTTTTCCCTATAGGGGTAATACAAAAGGGTCTCTTATTAGTGGTTTCTGATTCATTAAGTAAACAGTTGAAGTCTCCTCCTAGAATCAGACTACCCTTAGTATTTTAATGATAAGTTCTAAGTGTTTTTTTATTGTTGTTACCCCAATTCCAGGAAACCAATATTATAATTGGCAAACGTCCTTCCTTATCTTCATAATTATAAATAATTTGAGGAGCGATAATGTTTCTCTTCCACAATGTTAGAACTCCTCTATTTTTTTAGTGCATAAAGAAATGAATAATTTTAGGTATTCATTTGGGTTCCAATTAAAGCTATCATTTATTCTGAAGTGGGTTTCTTGTAAATATATTATTTGTGCTGTGTTTAATTTCAAATATTTTAGTAGATTGAATCTTTTCCCTGGACTATTTAAGCCATTAACATTTAGAGAAAGAAAGGTCAAATCCATCCTATTTGCTTAAAAGTGTAGAATGTTAGTATGATATGATAACAAATATTTATGATATTTAAATCTTATGCATCCTTCTTGGAAAAATTATAGTTTGATGACAAAGTGCTAATTCCCATTAAAAATACAATTTAATATTAGACTGAGGTCTGATAAAAGAAAAATCATTTAAAACAAAGTGTTTAAACTTCAGTAAATCTATTAACTGACATAGAATGTAGATCATTCCTAATCTGACAGAATACAGATATCCAGTCAGATTAACCATCATTCCAAACATTTGAACAAAATTTCCCAACTTGAGGCTCCAGAGTATGTGGTTTATGAAAATTCTATAGGTTAATTGGTGTGAGAGAACAACAATATATTGGTGTAATATATAATTTGATTATAATCAGTGTTTACAATTTCACTAATAAACCATTGTTTAATTGAAAGGTGATATATTCTCATTACTGTATGGATAGTTACAGAATCAAAGGATTAATAGTTTGAGAATAGGTATGCATAAGTAGACTTATCAAAAAGAATTCAAAAGCAGTTGGTTACATAAGCAATTCTGTTAGAATTAAAGATGAGTAAACAATATCAGTATTGACTAAAATGAATCCGTAAAGTAGTAGATCAACACTTAATAGCTCTTTATAGTGACATATAATATATAGAATTAATTTAACTAAATCACTTCCCTTATTACAAGGTGTTTTATAAATGGTACTTCTCTATATAATAATTTCCCATATTACCCTTCTGCTAATAATGCTATAATCAATGAACAAGGATATAGGAAATTAGAATGTACACTTGTAAATGGTGATGGTTAAGGGAAAATAAACTACTCAAATATTTTATATCTGTCCCAACATTCAATGAGTTTCAGATAGATATAGAGAAATGTCAACGTTAATTAACAAATCAACATTTTGATTCCTAATAAAATATGTACTGATATATATGAAGGAAACATGCCTCAGTACTTCATCCGCATTCAAATAGTCTTCACCTTTACGAGATGAAACTTGGTGAATTAAGCAGTTTCAAACATATTTAAATAAAAGAGTCTATTTTTTTTACTCAAGGAAATTTTTGTATGTGCCAGCCAGTCTGCAAAGTTATTTCAGATTGCTATTTTCTCCCTACTAAATGCCCTTTAGTTAATACTGTCCTGTAAATAGCTTTCCCACTCATCCTGCTGTCTTCCAACAAATGAACAGCATTACAATTATAAATATTAGTGTGTAACTATGTGATAACTATGAATATGGCAAACCAAAAAACTGAATTAATCAATTATTGTTTTCTGTGAGAGTATAAACCCATTTTTACTTTTATATTGTATTAGTGGGTTCAAGTCTTCTGAACTCTGCAGGTTTGGCTTGGCACAAAGGAAGTTTTGTATTTCCATAAGGTTTAAGTATCATATCATCTATTGCAGCTAGTTTCTCTGCTATCAAAAGTTTATATATATATATATATATATATATATATATAAATATTTAGCTATATATATCTATCTATCTATTTATATATATATATATATATATATATATATATATATATATATATATATATATATATATATATATATAGATATAGATAGATAGATATATACATATACTTACTTTTTCCTTATCATTTTCTTTTTTCTTTTCCCCCTCAACCTCTTTTTAATTAAATGAAACAATTTCACCTTATATCTCCTAGCATTTGCCCTTACATTTATAATAAATTAAGTTGAAAGTCTGAGCTTTTTACAGTAAAACTATGTTGCTGCTCTGTTGATCCTCAGCCATTTTTTCTGGACTAGTATGCCTTAACAGGATTTCAGTGAGTCTTCAAATAATTAACACTTTAATATATATCCATTAATAACAGAACTGGAGAAGTTCTGTCTTTAACAAACTAAGAGCAACGGTGATAGTAAGGTGTTTACTATTTTGAAGCTGTGTTTGCCATAGGTGATCAATATTTACAAGCGATAGAGATTATAAGCAATCAGCTGTTCAACAGGAGTTTTTATTCAATTTTTGCAGGTGCTTCTGTTAACTGTATAAAGCAAGTGTTATGGATAAAACAAAAGTACTAATGTGTTTGATTATGTGAACGATATTATGGGGGACCAAGCTGCTTATTCATCTGACCTGTCTATTTCTTCGAACACTTGAAGAACTTCAGATTGCAGTGATGAGGTCATCGTAATTTACATAGCACCACCCTGGTTACTATGGAAACCAATTGTTAATGGGTTTTTAACTCAGTAGCAGTTCAGTATTTCCTTTAATTACCATTATTTCAAGCAAGTATCTTTTAAGTGTCTTGCATTTTAAGCATCTACTGCTGAAGCAACACGACAAGTAAACCAACGCACACTGCACATCATTTCCACATGCACCAACTAACAAATACACAGAGACTCACTACAGCACTTGAAATGCAGTCAAAGTGAGCTTCACTTACATTAGACAAAGCTTAGGATATAAAACAACCACGAGTGCATTGAGTGAAGGGAAAACTGCTTCTCAATTCATAGTAACACATGAGGTTACTATTTCATGAAGAGAATCAAAAAATGACAGTTTAGAATGTTGAAACGGTAGGCTGGGATGAATACAAGTGAAGAGAAATTATGTCATGCTTGAACTGTATTGTGACAAGATACATTAAAACAAATTCAAATAACAAGTATTTCTTTGTAAAACATACACAGAACAAAGTTCTGACATTTCACATATCAGATTCCCAAATAAACAGCCAACATTTTAACCTTTTTTTTTTTTAAAGAAAGAGAACAGTTAAATTCAAGAGGGAAAGTAAACGTGTGTGTGCAGGATCTAACTAACTATACATCTTAAGCATTCTTAGCCATTGTATCTGGATAAGAGTAAAGTAATATTAATTTTAAATTTCAAATTTCACTGATAAAATAGATGAAGTATTCATAAACAAATAAAGTAATGATACATAATTCCTTTCAATTTTCATGAACATTTATGATTTAGTTTGATGTTTGAGAGAACTAGGAAGTCCAGCATTTTAGAACCAGTCTTCATTTTTTTCTTTCTTACATCCATCCAATTATTTTTCTCAGATGATCTTTTAAGGGTTGTAGATGGTAACCAGTCCATGCCTTCTGGGATTGTAATGATGTTTTTGTTTTGGATGAAAGAAACAGCTTCTTCAATATTGTTGAAAGATCTCATCTCATTCTGATGAAATATTTCGATGTTGGCTGGATAGACTAAATATGCCTTAAATTTATTCTGCTTTAATAGTCTTACCAGTGGCCAAGAGCTTTTTCTTCATTTCCAGGACTCTTGTGGAGTAATCATTATCAAACCTTATTTGGTTTCCTTTGAATGACAAGGGACTTTTTCTCCAAGCTGTTTTTAGTATAAGTTCTTTATCTAAGAAGGATAGGAACTTCACAACTAAGGATCTTGGAGAAGCATTAGGAGAAGAAGGAATATGTTTCCCAATGGCTGTATGCACTCTTTCAATCCATTAGGACAAACCTTCTTTTAAGTCCAAAAATTCAAGCAGCCAGGAATTCAGGAAGGAAATAATATCTTCTCCTTCTGTTTTTTCAGGGAGACCAAAGATTCTAATATTTGTTCTTCTCCCCCAATTTTCAACATCATCTACTTTATTTATCAGCCAGTTATTTTGTTGCATAATGGACTCACAGTGGGATTCATCTTCCTTAAGCCTTTTATCTATGTCATTCAGTGAAGTTTCAATGTCCAGAATTTTGGATTGTTGTTGCTGGAGGATTTCCTTCAGAACATCAGTTTGTTGTTGACAGTTTATCTTTAAATTTTCAAGGTTGTCAGTGAATCTATCCATTTTTAAGGATAATTTATGGAGCGTGGTAGATATAGACTGGATCTCTTTTCTTAGTGAGTAATCAGCATGTGAAGATTTTGAGTTGCTCATCTCTGCTAAGTTGTACAATCATTCATTTTGACAGGAAAGTCTTTAAGAAAAAGCTCCAAAGTTAAAAATCTAGTAGATTACAGATTCTCAAACAGTTTGTACAACTTTTAAAGAGCTGATAATAGAATTTTAAATAATAATTTCCCTGTTTCTTAGTAACTGATGTGGAGCTCAAGAAGAAAGCTGTTACCAGTTGGCCATTTAGGCTCCACCCCCCAATAATGAAGATTTTTTGGTCAAACAAAATTTGCCAAAATTAACTCTTTGCATCTAAGAAAAAATAGTGGTATTTGGCATAAGGGCAGCAACTTCTTCAACCATAAGCATTAGATGATGAGTCCTTTTCAAAGCTTTGTTCATGTCTCATGGATCAATACATATTCTGATATAATCTGAGCTTTTCTTATGAGCTACTACCATGAAGGATAACCATTCAGTTTCTTCTATTGGACAAATTACTCCTAGCTGCACCATTTTGTCTAGCTCAGCTTTGACTCTGTTATGCAGAGCTACTGGAACTTTCCACGCTGGTCTAATAACTTGGCTGACCTCTGGATCTAACATTATGGAGTACACAACTGGTAGTTTGCCTGGTTTGCCTGCAAAAATATCAGCATAGTCAGAAAAAATAGTTTGGGCAAAAATTGAGCTGTTGTCATGCAGGCTTACATGGTGAACTTCTGCATTAAGTGCAAGCAGTCCCATTTTCAAACTGTCTGTAAGGCTTAATAATGACTACAGGTGTCTCTTGACTATGAAAAATTGCAAGTCATAGCTATTCCCAGCAGAGTAATATGAAAGCACTACTGAGCCTTCGGTTTGAATCTCTTCACCACCATAAGCAACAAGCTTTGTACACTTTGTCTATTCAAGTTGTTTTGCAGCTTTTACTCTAGCTAATGTTTCTGCTGACATAACATTGCACTTTGAGCCATTATCTACTTTGAGCTCTACAGTACTCCAATTAATGCAAACAGAACAAAATATCTCATTCTTTGCCCACAAATCTATTGCATTAACTGTTTCACCAAGCACAGACACACCATCAACATAAAAAGTAAGGTTACAGCTTTCTAATTTATTGACTTGCCTCTTGGAATGCCCTCTTTTAATAAAATAATGTGCCTTGTTTAATTTACAACACCTTTTCAAATAATTCCACTTATTGCAAGAATAAAATTGCTGCTAATTATTTTTCCTGTTTGGTTTTGTGATTTCCACCACAATTACGACAGTTGACTGTGAAGCTAGATGGGGGCACATGTTTTGACTTTGATGACTCACCCTTATGCTTTACTGAGCATACTCTGGCATTTGCTAGAAAAACTCAGGGATTCTCATGGACTATTACAGGACCTGCAGTAGCTGCCATGTGCTTGGGCCTGTTTCTTTTTCACCACATGCTTCATACTATCAACACGAGCTTTGTCACTGTGCCTTCTGCAGTTATTCTCATTTGTAAGCATACTTGTGTGGGTTTCTGTAAGCTAGTATGTCTGACAAATCTTAATGGCCTCATTTAATGTTAAATCACTGTCAACTCTTACTTCATAGAGTCCATTAGCAAACTTATGAACCACTCCAACACCAACACCACCCCACCTGCTTCTCCCCCTAATCACCCTAACACCTCACCTACTTTCAACCTACAAACAGTATCTACCTCTTACATAAAATTGCTGCTTCTTAAGCTCAAATCTTGGTCTCCCTCCATAGATGTTTCCCTCCACTCTTTCTTCAACTAGCTGCTAACTCCATAGCCCTATCCATCTCTATCCTCATAAACAAATCTATTACTGAAGCTACAGTCCCAGTCATCTGGAAGAAGTTTTACACAATACCTATCTACAAGGGAGGTAACTCCACTGAACTAACTAACTACAGGCCTATCCCAATACTATCTCCCCTATCCAAGATCCTGGAAAAATGTGTACACAAACAAATTCTCCAGCACCTCACCCAAGACAACTTAATTACACCCACCCAACACGGTTTCTGCCCTGGCCATAGCACTTCTACAGCTCTCTTCTATTTCATAAATATTATTGCTCAAGCTAGGGAACAAAATAAACTTGCATCTTCTCTCTTTCTTGACCTATCAAAAGCATTTGATACTCTCCACCATCCATTACTCTTAGAGAGACTCTCCCACCTAAACCCATCCCCTGCCACTATCTCCTGGTTCTCTAGTTATCTTAGTAACCGCTCCCAATCTGGCAAATGGGATTCAGCTATTTCCCCAGAACTTCCAGTACTGATGAGAGTTCCCCAAGAATCAATCCTAGGGCCACTGCTTTTCAACATTTTCACCAATCAGTTATCTAGCTCTACTCCACACTCATCCCTAATGCAATATGCTGATGACTCCACAGTCATCGCTATTGCAGACACACTTCCCATACTCCAGTCTAAAACTCAGGAATCCTTCTTGTCTGTCGAGACCTGACTCAACCAAAACCATCTAATCCTAAACCCAAAAAAGACCAAACTCTTTCTCTTTCTTCCAAAAACAATGACCCACCTGAAACCTAACTTCTCCATCTCCTCCCACAACAACACACCCATTATGGTGGATAATCACACTAAACTACTTGGGGTCATCATTGACGACCAGCTAAAATTTGACTAGCATGTACTTAACAACATCAAGAAAACCCACCAAAACCCGGCCTTCTTTATAGAAACAAAACCTTTTTCTCCCCTCAAGCAAAAATTGCTCTATCACATGCCTAACTTGTTCCAACCCTTCTCTATGGCTCTCAGATTCTATCCAACCTGCAGACCTCTCTTACGACCAAACTTGAATCCACCTTTAACAAGTAGCAAAATTTGCCGCTGAACTTCCTTACTCCTCTCACCACTGTCTTGCTCTACAAAAACTGAAATGGTTAGAGCTCCCTTACAATCTTACTCTCTCCCAGCTCCAAATAATCCATTCCATTCTATACCAGTCCACTTTCTGCCCTGCAATTTCACTCATCATCTCATCCTACACCCCAACTAGGACACTCCGGAGCTCTGACCAACACCTTCTGACCATAACCAAACCCAAACTCAACATAGGAAAAAAACTGTACAGCTATTACCCTGCTAAACACTGGAATAAACTCCCACTAGACATACATAACACTACATCCAAACTTCTATTCAAAAAGACTGTGAGAAATCACCTTAGCTTAAATAAACTCTGCCTCTGTTCTCAGCCCCCTGACTAACCCACCTCTCCAGACCAATCTCTCACTTCTTTTTCTCCTACTAGTACTTAACACTACCTCCTTTCAAACTCACCCTCCCTTCTTCCATACTAAACCTTTTCCTGACTCCTATCCTTAACTGTCCTTTACTATATCTATCTCCTCACCAGTAGAATTGTCAACAACTACCGTTGCACTCTTATCTCTCCTTCACTGCTACCCAATCACTCCTTACTAGCTTCCTCTCTCTTTACTTTAAACTCAATTTCTCCTGGACTACCTACCTGAATATACATAGCTAGCCAACATTGTATATAATCTGTAATCAGTATTAACATTGTATACTCGCTTTACATTGTTATGTATTTTTCTTGTGTACTAGCAAATGTTTTTATTCTTCGAGCTTGTATATATTTTGTAACTCTGGAGCTTTTCTCCTCGGGTCTCCACTGAAAAAGGGCCTTGGCCCAGATGGACCAACCCGATCAACAAATGTCAAATAAATAAATAACAATAACAATAGACACCCAACAGCCACCCCAGTTTGGCAATGCAAACATTCTCATCACCAAACTAAAAATAAATAAAAATAAATGCAAATACATTGTCTGCATTTATATTCCACCCAGCAAGAACGATAATACTCTAGAAAATATCTTACATTGGCTAGCTTCTAACTATTCCCAGGAAACCATTATCTTGGCAGACTTTAACATTGATCGGACACCTGTTCCTCTGAAACTCCCTCCACCCATATAAACCTCCACGGGTTTACTCAGATCATTGCCACCTCCACCAGATTTAGCAAAAATAGAGTCAAAGATAGTATCCTTGATTGGATACTTATTAACAGCCACCCCCAAAAGTATAAGCCAGGTACATTACCAGGTGATAGAAGTGATCACTGCCTTACCTATATTATTAGGCTCAAAGCTGGCATTCCCAACCAACCCACCCACAAAACTATAAGGAACGTCAGGAACTTTAACCTTGACAACTTCCAAAATGAACTCAAAGCATGTGATTGGAATGTCTTGAAATGACTCCCATTACAAGTAGCAGTTGAGTACTTCAATAACAGATTTCTGGCTATCCTTAACCACCATGCTCCTACCTGTACCATCCGTGTAAAAGCCATAGTTGTACCGTGGCTATCTAAAGAAACAAAAACCAAAATTAAACTAAGAAAAAACACCTGGGCCAGGTGGCTTGTTACCAAAGCTCCTATGGACCAAGTAAGAGACTGGCAGCTAAGGAATCAGACCAAATAATCTGTTATTCTAGACAAAAAAAAAATCACTACACCCTCCTACAACAAAAATATCAGCTAAAATCTCAAAAGATTTGGGCTGGTATTAACAATCTTCTCCACCCAGGCCGTTCTGCCACTCCTACCCATCAACTGCCCATGATAAATCCCCTGTAGAAATTGTAAACAGTTTCAGCTCCTTCTTTAATGAAAATATCCAGTCTCTAGCTACCCATCTCACTCCATTGGACACAAACACCAGCTCTGGCACATCTAGCCCTGATCCACCCAGCACCTGTCCCACCTTTACCTTTCAAATCATACCTACCAACCTGATCCGGACCTTACTCAAAAAGCTAAAACCTACTACACTAGCTGCTGACCACCTCCCAGCTGAATATCTTCAAAAAGCAGCTGATGCCATAGCACTTCCCATTTCTATTCTGATCAACAGATCCATCTCAGAAGCATCCATCCCAGCAATATGGAAAATATCACATGTTATACCTCTCCATAAAGGAGGAAGTTCCACAGAATTATCTAACTTTAGACCTATAGCCATTCTTTCACCACTAGCTAAAATCATGGAAAGATGCATACACAAACAAATCATGCACTTTCTTATTCAAAACGGAAAGCTCGCTGACTCTCAGCATGGCTTTAGGCCATTCCATAGTATCACCACGGCTCTTCTATCTTTTTCTAATGTCATCAGTCTTCATTGTAACAATAACAAACTATCTTCAGCAGTCTTCCTAGAGCTCTCAAAAACTATCTATGTGGTCAACCATCAGCTACTGCTAAGTACCCTACAAACCACCAGTTTAGACCAACATGCAATACAATGGTTTCACTCCTACCTAAACGGTAGACAGCAGGCTGTTTTATGGCTGAGCAAACTGTCATCCCAACTTCCTCTAACCCTAGGTGTCCCACAAGGGTCCATACCAGGTCCCCTTCTTTTCTCTATCTTTACCAGTGATCTGCACACCACCATCCCAGGAGTCACCTGCATCCAATATGCAGATGACTCTTTGCTAATATGCTCCCCTTCCTCTCCTACACAAATTCTAAGCCTCACCCAGACCACTTCCAGCACAGTAGAAACATGGCTAGCTAATTGCCACCTGCTTCTAAATCCTAACAAACCAAGCTACTACTTTTCTCCCCTAACAGTAGAATTTCTCCTCCTTCCTTCAACATCAAATCTAGCAATGACACCATTATCTCCCCTGATGACCATACAAAGCTTCTAGGTGTAATAATAGGCAACAACCTTAAATTTGATAAACATGTAAATCACACTATTAAGTCCATCAACAAAAAACCTGGCTCACTGTACAGAGCCAAACCTTTCCTCACCCCCCCCCCTAGTTAGGGTAGCTATTGCAAGATCACACCTCCCCTCTATCCTTACATATGCCTCCCCTGTACTAACCAACCTATCCAAAACCGATCTCAACAAATTATTAGGATGTTACAATCATATAGCCAGATGGCATGGCCTTTAGGACCCACCATTGCCAGAACCTCAAAGCACTGGGATGGCTAGAGTATCCTACCCTTCTACAGTTCAACCAGCTTATTGTAAAGCATAAAATACTCCATCAATCTGATACCAACCCTGCCCTCAAAAATATTCTCACCTCTCATAGTGCCCCTAGGCCATTACGCTCAGCTGATAATCTAATGATACTGACCCAACAATCAAACAACTCTGCAGGTGATGCTATATTTGCAAACTGAACTGGTAAAATCGGGAATCTACTCCCTTCTACCATTACCAAAGAAACCTCACTACCCCTATTTAAAAGAGAACTTAAAAAATACCTCACATCTCATTGGCTGTGCTCTTGTTCTAAACCTTACTAACAACTTCACTAATACATGTCTTGCTACCTAACCTGCTGTTTAGCCAAGTATCTATGCCTCATAGCATTTGAATGTCTAAGCATTGTGAATTATGAGATCTGATTGTATTCTTTGTTCACATCTTTTGATATGTCTCTACCAATCATATGTAAGTGTGTACATTGTGTATATTGATATCTGCCAGTATTCTTTGTCTATATTTTTCTAAACATGTCTGCCTGAGTGTTCGAGAAAAATACTTTTTAAAAAGACCAAAAGCATAAGGTTCAGCTCAGGTATCTTTATTCTTGCGCAAGGAGACAAAAAATGCAGTTACAGAGTTTGTCTGACTAAATCAGGAAGTGTCACAGTTATTATACCTTTCTTTCAAGACATTGCCCACTACGACTGACGTAGCAGATCACCAGTTCATAGTACTGTTATTTTACAGATATTTCTCATGTTTCTAGCTGACTCTTCAAAGTTTAAAAAAGATTTTTCAGTAAACAGGATGGCCTTGGTGACCACTGGTCAATTATAACTTTCTTGCTATGTGATGTTACAAGTCTAGGTACTATGGCTAATTTAAGCACAATGCAAGTGCAGATTACTGAAGCAGTTTATTGTTCATTATATCTAACTATCTTGCAGCTTGTGCACTTTTTCATCAACACGAACAGAGCTTATTGTGTATAATGAATGGATCTACAGAAATTATTATTATTCTCCTTTTAATTTCCTGACCTAGCAGAAAATCACCTGCTTTCCAGTACATTTCCGAGGCATAAACATGTATTTTGCTGAGCTAGCAAACTTGGTCAGAGTGCATCTTGCAGTGTCAGAAAGCACAATTTCAGAAAAGCATATTTTCAGTTTCAAATAAAACTAATGCTGCATATAGAATAAAAATGTGTTAATCTTCCCTTATTAAAATAAGCATTGCACACATATGTTAATACATATTTTTCTAACATTTCCCCCCTGTTAATACTTTTTATTCTATTTCAAAAGCATAGACAGTTTGTTTCTTCTCCTAACCTCTTCCTTTGAGGATTTGCAGCTACAAGAGTCATTCAGTTTAAACTTATGAAAGTGTTTCCTTTTTCAACAGTTCTTCAATTTCAGTACTTTGATACAAAGTCTCAGAAACTAACATGTCTATAAAATCTTTGATTAATTTTTTCATGCAGGGAATTCCACAGCAAATGCATGCTCCTAACAATAGTAATCCCACACAAATGGCAATCAGGATGTTCATTAGGATGGAACCCCACCCCCCAAACAAATTCTGGAAAAAGTCTGTCAGTGGGTTTGGCCTGGCCTGGTCATGTTTGACACTTGTTGGATTACTTCCAAATGGTCATTAATTTCGTGCTTATTGTCAGGAATGAATGAACAGAACTCGTCTTTGATTAAAGCGCAAGTACCACCTCTCGCTGCTAGGGTGAAGTCAAGAGCCATACGGTTTTGAAGCACCACAGTTCTCATTGCATTCAGTTCATCAGTCATTAATTCAAGAGCAGAAAAAGTTGCATTGCTCATGACCTCGAGAATTTTGGATAGCTTTCTCAGTTCCCAAATTGATTTAACTGCACCATATGCAGGGGCTATGCCAGCCCAGGATATGATAGTGTCACTCAAATCCATGAGTGCTAATTTACTTGTTTTTCACGGAGTTATGGTTCCTCCAGCCTGCTATGCTCTGTCCCACTGGATTCTCAGGTTTCTTGATTGGATTTTCAGGTTTCTTTGCGACATCTCTGACATTTCAAATTCTCCCATGAGGCAAAGCTGTAGTGTGTCTTATGGCCGGGACCAGGTAACCCAAAAAAACACTGCCGGACCAATTCTCAGGCAGCCATTTGTATGCCTTTTTCCCACATATGAAATGACAGTTTTCTACCTTAGTATTGATATACACCTTCCCTGCATGAAACATTTTCTTATCTATAATAGACAGTTGCTTTAAAAAAACAGGATTATGTTGTATATCACTGACAGTTTTATGCAAGGACTCAAAGTATGAGTCATAATCTGCTTCACAAATTGTTTCTGTATTTTTAGCATTTTTAGGTTTAATATAACATTTATAAGAAATAGTCACATTACATCTACTCCAACCTACTTGAATAGTGTCATTCTTAAAAAAGCATACGATTCCTGTTTGTGTAACAGGCAGAAATAATGCAATTTTGTCTCTAGATTTCACAGGTGTAGTCTCAAAAATCAAGTTTTCCCAGGTCTCATTGACCCCTAGGGGAACAGCAGCCATCAATAATCCCCTGTATGCTGTTGGTATAGCTGTGCAAATCCAACAATTTAAAATATTAAAAGTCTCAGCATACACATATTTGATTGCTTGGTAAGTGTTAAAGTTCGGATGCCAGTCTATGAATGTTGAATCACGTTTGTTCAGTCTAGCTGGTGTGGCTGAAGAAAAGAAAGGCCACAGCAAAAGCCACAGCAAAAAGAACATTGTCACTAATGCAGTTACTAAGATGATTATGCAACACTGCTGAATATACTGCTGAAATTGTTCAGTAGTCCTATTGTCTCTAGGTCTTGTCGTCATTTTTTTTATTGCTGCTGTGTGTTAGCAAGAGTTTTATCAAGTTCAAAGTTTTTGACTAGTTTACAGTGTGTCAAATGAATCCAAGATGAACGTTCCGCAATCTTGACTGCTGTGGGTGTGCTCAGCAGTACTTGATATGGACCTTCCCACTTTGGTGTCGTCCAATTCTTCTTTTTGATTGTCTTCACCCAGACCCAAGTGCCTGGGGCTACTGCTACTTGGGAGTGGTTAGTTTGGTCTTTATCTGAAACAGAATTAAACTGTAAAAGGTGTTTGTTATTTAGCATATTCCTCATGTAGTCTGCAAGTGTCCAATCTGCTTCCTGGTCTGCAGGCATGAGAGGTTTCCACTGAGGTATATAATAAGCTCTTCCGAAAATCTTTTCGAAAGGTGTCAATCCTTTTGCATTCGGAACAGTTCTCATGTTCAACAGTGCCAGGGGCAAACAGTACACCCCATTCTTCTGTGTTTCTGCTATAAGCTTCTTAAGCTTATTCTTTAAAACTCCATTGTGCCTTTCTACCAACCATGCAGATTGAGGGTGTTATGCACAGTGATGTTTTAAAGAAATCCCAAAATACTGACTTAGCTGTTGTATAGTTTGGTTAACAAAATGTGTACCATTGTCACTGTAGATCCTTTCCGGTATGCCAAATCTAGGAATGATCTCTTTAACTAGGGTCTTTGCAACAGTGGCTGCATCTGGTTTACTAGTCGGAAAGGCCTTCACCCATTTGGAGAAGATATCCACAATGACAAGGCAGTACTTTTTGTTTTCACATTTGTTCAGTTCTATGAAATCCATACAGATGGTATGAAACGGATACGGTGGTGTAGGGAAACTCCCTTGCTTGGGCTTTAATGTCCATTGTGCATGATGTTTATTACAAGTGTGACATGACAGGCAAAATTTTTTAGTGTAGTTTGAAAACCCATATGTAGCGAACACCCGATTCACTAACTGTACCATCCCCCCTGTTGAGACATGGCTCTGCCCATGGCTCAACAAAGCTGCATATCTAAATAAATTAGACGGTAATATTGGTTTTCCCTCTTTGGAGATGTACAGCCCTTCCTTGAGAATTGCTCCTCGTATTTTCCATTTTTGTTTCTCAGCCTGTGTAGTAAGTGTCTGCATTGTTTTCAACATTTCTAAGTCTAAAATCTCAGAAGGTTGTAATTCCTCATTCAAAAGAAATGCTTCTGAGGCTGCTTGCTTTGCAGCTGTGTCAGCTCTCGCATTGCCTTTTGAAATCCTGTCTTGTTGTTTTGTATGAGCTATGCATTTACAAATAGCTACTTTCTGAGGCAACTGAATAGAATCTAACAAATCTAAAATAAACTGTGCATGGTTAATTGGTTTGCCAGTAGATGTCACCATTCCTCGATTCTTCCACTGTTGTGCAAAAACATGTACAGTAGAAAAAGCATACTGGCTGTCTGTAAAAATGTTTACGCTTTTACCCTTTGCTAAGGTACATGCCCATGTCAAGGCAATCAACTCTGCTGCTTGTGCAGATAAGTTATGTGGTAGGGGTTTTGCTTCTACAATCTCAGTATCAGAAACTACTGCATAACCTGTTAGGCTCTGTCCTGTAGGACTCCTTTTGCATGAGCCATCCACATAATATGTCACCTCAGCATTATACAAGGGAACATCCGTGAGGTCTTTTCTAGGCAGTGTCTTTTGCTCAATTACCTGCAGGCAGTTATGGGGTGTGCCATCCACAGGAGTTGGGAGCAAAGTAGACAGATTCAAAGTAGTACATCATTCAATTGTCATGTGAGGTTGGCTCAGCAATATAGTCATACAAGAAAGATGCCTAGCAGGGGAAAGATATGCTACTTTTTCTTGCAATAAAATGATTGCGACTGCATGAGGCACTCTCAATGTGAGAGGGTGGAATAACACTACTGAGGCTGAAGCCTGCACTGCCATTGCAGCTGCAACTACTGCTTGTACACACTGGGGTAGAGATCATGCCACTGGGTCCAGTTGTGATGAATAATAAGCAATGGGGCATTGCTTGTCCCCATGCTGTTGAGTCAATACTGATGTCATATAATCTTGCTTGCGATCTACAGTTTGGAAAAAACGTTTGTGATAATTTGGTAATCCTAAAACTAATGATGATGATATTAATTGTTTTAGCTTGCAGAAAGTTAATTCTGCTTCTGGTGTCCATTGTATTAAATCTTGTGCTGCCATGGGCTTCTTAAAAATCAGGTCAGTTAAAGGTGCAGATTCCAAAGCATAGTTTGGGATCCAACTCTGACAAAAATTAGTCGTACCCAGGAAGGCCATCATTTCCTTCTTGGTTGTAGGTTTTGGTGCTTGTAAGATCGCTACTTTTCTGTCCTCATCTAATGTTCTGCCATCTTTGGATATTACATATCCAAGGTATTTCACTTGTTTTCTCCAAAGCTGCAATTTATTTTTGCTTACTTTGTGTCCTTCAACTGCTAGGAATTTTAATAGTGCTATAGTATCTTCCCTACAATCTTGCTGGGTAGGGGCGGCCAGCAGGAAGTCATCAACATAAAGTAAAATTTGACTACCTCTCGGTGGGATAAATCCCGCTAAATTACTTGCCATCTCTTGTGAGAATATTGTTGGACTTTCACTATAACCCTGTGGTAGTTGCGTATATGTATACCGTTTCCCCTGAAATGTAAATGCAAACCAATTCTGGCTGTCAGGGTGTATCGGTATCGAAAAGAATGCATTGCTGATATCTACCACAGAAAAGTACTTCTGTTGAGGTTTTAAATCATTCAACAAGGTATGTGGATCTGGCACCGTAGGTGCTCTTGGTATTACTGCATCATTTACAGCTTGTAAATCTTGGACCATACGCCATTCTCCATTTGCTTTTCTAACTGGGAATAAGGGTGTGTTCATGGCGAATCGGGAGATTCCACCAGTATTCCCTTCTTAAGCAAAGCTGCTATGATAGGTTTAATACCTGCCTCTGCATCTTTTCTCAAGGGGTACTGTCTCTTTTGTGGTCTGAATGCTGTCTTTGGCGTGATAGTAACTGGTCCTGCTGTGTGATTAAGTCCTACGTCTGATTTTCCTGTTGACCAGAGAATTTCTGGTATGTCTAACAAAGCTTTTTCTTCCTCTTCTAATAAGAGGGCTTCTCAGCTGTCTTTGCTGGACTGCAAGTGTACAGCTGGATGTGTTTGTGTTATCCAGTTCAGTTTCTGCCTTTGTATTCCCTGTTCTGACAGTTCTGATTCTGTCTGTTTTTCCCATTTTGTGACTTTTTCTCCTAGGTCTATCCATTTTAAATTTTCCTCTTTAGTTAAACTAACATGCGGTATTAGATTTGATTTGTAAAGCGAAAAGAACTCCTGGGGTAATGAACAGCTAACTACACTGTTCCCTTTCGTGTCACAGTACAAATTACACAGTACTAATCTGTTTGCATGGTTTTTGAATAATTCTTGTTCATATTCTTTGTCAGGTCCTGGTGTATTACAATAATACAGAGTACAGTGCAACAGGTGTTGTATGTCAATGCAAAGGGAGGGGAACTTACTGATAGCTACATTCATTAACTCTTCAGTTACTGCTCCAGGGCCAGTTGTAACTAAGTCCTGGCTGTACCAGTAAAATGTCTCACCTTCCATTTGCACTGCAAAAGTATTAGTCTGTCGTTGTGCTTCCATACCCTGCATGGTTGGAACTACTGCTATGCCTAATAGTTGCATAAGATCTCTGCCCAAAAGGTTCACTGGGCATTTTGCAGAAACAACAATTTTGCTTTTCTGGGTTAATCCTGAAACAGGAACTGTTATTGTAATATTATGGGAGAGAGGCTCCCGATACAGCTGTCCATTAGCTGCTTTTACTAGTATAAAGTCATGTAATTCTGAATTTTCTGGTAGTTTGGAGGGGTGTACCAGGGTTCGTGATGCCCCTGAATCACACAAAAATTTGACTTCCCTCCCTTCTACCAGGGGTGTCACTTCTGGTTTTGTGTCAGCCAAATAGAGTTCTAAACTCAGCAAGGCTAGGTCTAATATTTCATTTTCTTCACTGTTGGTAGCTTCCTGAACTTCCTCTATTATCACATTCTCTGTTCCTTCTATCACATTGTCATTTGTCTTTTCTCTATTATTCCTATCTAGTGATTCCTGACTTTCATATAGTCAGTCTTCACCTTCATCATTTTTGTCTTCCACTACTGCCTTCTTATTTTTCCTGCAATCCCTTGCCATGTGTCCTTTTTTCCCACATTTCAAGCACTCACCTCTTTTCTTTCGCCCTTCAAAGTCCTCTGATTGCTGATCTGATTGCTTGTTTCCCTGGGCATTCTTTTTGCCCTTTTGTCCGGACTGTACTAAATAAACTTCTCCATCTTCTACAGCAAATACTTGGGCTTTCTTTTTCTTTTTGTTGTTAAAATGCCTTTCGGCATGTCTAGCATATTCAAGCAGTGATTGTAATCTGCTTGTACGATGGTCTACCATATGTTTAGTAATAAAACTACTGATGGGTGCAATACTGCCTTTCAGAAATGCATTCTTTAACTGCTGCTCATATGGGGAATCTTGTGTCTGATCTTCAGGCACTTGCATTCCACAGTGATTGTTAAAACATTCCAATAATCTGGAAAAATATCTATCAACAGTTTCACTTTCTTGTTGGATGCATTGATTAATGCAAGTCCAGTCTGCCCTAGGCTTCCATTTCTCAGAAATTCGGTCTGTCAGGCCTTTCACTCTGTTGTCTAGTTCTGCGCTGCTATGTGGGAGGGGTCTAAGTGCAGTGTCATGGGGATTCCAGTTGCCACTGATCATGTGCCAGTCTGGACCTACTATTTGCCTGACTACTTTTTCTACTTCCTCTCCATTTAAGTGATAACTTAATCTCATGCCCTGTAAGTCTTCTAAGAATTTTCTAAAATTAACTTTTGGATGGGGAATTCCCTCTGTGGCTTTCCGGATGTCTTCTGGTGTCTACGGTCTGTATACTAAGAGAGTTGGGTTCTGCCCTTCTTGTCCTGCCTGAGGATTTGATACTTCTATGAGTGGGCATATCTCTTCTTCACTCATAGCTCGTGAATTTCCATTAATTTGATATAATTCAATATCCCCTTTTAAATTACGTGTTCGAGACCTAGTCTCGATAGGATCTCTGACAAACAGTAGTGGTTTTATAGGAACAACTGGATATCGTGGAGGTGGGTCAGTTTTTTCTTTTGCTTCATATTCCGGTAAGGAAACTGGTAAGGGAACCGAAACCGGAGTGGGCAGAGGGGCCGATGCTATAACCAAGTTATTATCCTCTTTGTCTAGAAACATTGCTTTTGAATTTTTATTCTTTTGTTCTCTTCGATTTGCTTCCTCAATCCACCTGTGTGCCTGAAGAACTCCTAATTTATGCTGTTTTTTAACCCGACCTTTAGAATCGGTTTTTAACTGTCTAATAAGTTTGATAAGAGAGGATCTTTCTAGTTTCCCATCAAATTCATATTTATTAACCCATTTAGTATAATATTTTACATTATCGGCATGCTGTGATTGGATATATTTTGCGTCTTCGGCTAATGGCGGGCTTTGGGGTCTTTTCGTTTTTGTGCACGTATTACCCATTTTGTTTTAACTTTTTAAATGTTACGTAACCCTTTTGTTTTTTTAATGTGGTACCACCAAGTGTTTACAGTCTCTTCAGACTACCTGCCTACTTATTCTGTTTCCCTGATCTATGACAAGATAGCAATATTTCTGTCCCTGAATTAAAAATTCTCACAGAACAAATACAATCAAGTCCCTGATCTAAAACAGAAAAAAGTAGATTCACCTTTCCTGAACCTCAGCAATTGGTCACTCACTGTTCAAATGGAACCTGCCTTCAGTCGTAGATCAGAAAAGTGGCTGGCCTCTTTTGCACGACAATTCAGTCGGAGGTCTTTCAATGAAGAAGATCCGGTGTGGTATCTTCCCTGTGCAGTTTCATGCCACCTGGCCCATCAGGCTAAACAAGGGTTTCTGGCTCCAAAGGACCAAAAAATGTTAGAGAAAAATACTTTTAAAAAAGACCAAAAGCATAAGGTTCAGTTCAGGTATCTTTATTCTTGCACAAGGAGACAAAAAATGCAGTTACAGAGTTTGTCTGACTAAATCAGGAAGTGTCACCTTTCTTTCAAGACATTTCCCACTACGACTGACGTAGCAGATCACCAATTCATAATTCTGTTATTTTACAGATATTTCTCATGTTTCTAGCTGACTCTTCAAAGTTTAAAAAAGATTTTTCAGTAAACAGGATGGCCTTGGTGACCACTGGTCAATTATAACTTTCTTGCTATGTGATGTTACAAGTCTAGGTACTATAAAGTTACATATCAAACGGACACTCTCCGTCACTGCTGATACAGATATGCTTGCTGGCACAAACTTGAATAAGGCACAAAAGTTAATTAATCCACAATGAAATTTAATCACCCACGAAGAAGCACAACAGTATACCTTAAAAACACTTGTAACAATTAAGCGCTTTCATCCGCAAAAATGCAGACTTCTTCAGAACTACTGGAAACATAGCAAAACAGTTCTTTTAAAAACTTTTTGGCGCCAATGCTCATACAAACTTTTAAAGTGACAGTGCTCACGTACTAAAATGTATTTGATACATTGATATATACATACTTTCAAACTATTATGTGCATTACACTTTAATACATTACTAAATTATCAATATAATAATATATAATAAAATATTATTAAAATAATTTTTGTTGAAAATTATTACTTATAAAATTGATTTATATATATATACATACATATGAATGAAGGAATCGATAATCAAATAAATAAATAAATAGCTGAATGCTCCATAAATAAGCCTTACTATTTTTATCTAATAAATATAATACTATAATAAAACTAATTCATTAATTATAAATATAATTCATTAATTATGAAAATCAGAGCATAAAAAGGAAAGGCTTTATAGAAATAAAATCATTAATACCTGGTTCATTGGTTGCATCTGTTAACACTTGCCAGGTACTTTCTTTTTTACTTAAAAGTGCTTTAAAATTACCTCCCCTATTAGAGGGTAAAACCTGGTCTATAATGGCAAAACTGAAACTATGATTACTACCTTTTATCTCGATATGTTTGTATAAGGCATTCTTATTATCATGTGTCCTTATTCTATACAAATGGTCATAGATTCTTTTTCTAAATTGTCTTTCAGTTTTGCCAATATAGTACACAGGACACATGGAACAAACTGCTAAATAAATTACATTCTTTGTATTACAATTACCTCTTTTAAATTTTATATAAGTCCTATTTACATTTCCTAATCTAATTCCTTCACTCTCATTTATACAAAAACATTGTTTACATGAACCACATTTTTTAGTGAGCTTCCTACTCTTGTTTTTTCCGCTATCCTTTTGTCCTTTTTGTAATAATTTCTTGATATTCAAACCCATCTTAAAAACAAACCTCGGTATCTTACCCAGAATTTGTTTGATTCTTCATCTAAAACTAAATATTTCCAATATTTACAAATCATTTCCTTGATTTCATTTACATATGGAGAGTATGTCAACGTACAAATCCTGTTACAAGAGACATTTTCATTATTTTTATTAATATTATTTATATCTTGTCCTATTCCCAGTATAGGGACATATTTTTTTCCCCATTCCCTAATAACATAAGCAGATACATCTTCCAATAAGCCTTTTGGATAACCTCTTTTTAAAAAGATAGAAATAATGAAATCAATTTCATTTTTCATAATTTCAAAACTTGAACACATCCTAGCAGCTCTTATACATTGACCTTTAAAAATATTTTTCGACATATATTTTGGATGTTGACTACTATATTCCATGTACCCATTTGAGAACGATTTTTTCCTAAATATTTCTGATTGAAAACCATGGTCTGTATGCTTGATATAGGTATCTAAGTATGAAATTCCTTCTTGACTTACATTGTATGTAAATTTTAAAAAATTACATGTGGCCCATTCCATAAAACAAATATATCGGGCAGGATTCACGAAGCCTCTGTGTAAGAGTTACAAGACTTACACGGAGGCTGCAGTTAAACGGTGTGACATCAGCATGTCATGCATATGCATGAGGGCATGCTGAATCACACCTAAGGCTAACACAGTCCGTGTAAGACAGTAGGGGGCGTGTCCATAGGGCGAGCCCTGCAAACGGACACGCCCCCGGAAGAGTAAAAGTGCCGAAAGTAAACCCCCATGACAGAGTCCGTGTAAATGGGAATAAACACAACACAACACATACCCCCACAGACTATGAACATAAAATGTACAAATGAACATGTTATATTTTTATTTATAAGTTGTAAAGATGTTTGCCCCTGAGTGCGCTCGTTTGCGCGGGCGTGCCCGGAGCTTAGCCACAGTTAGCAGTCAGTGGAAAAGCATATAAGAACTAAATATGCAAAGTAAGCCAAGAAGCAATAGAGTAGTGGTAGAGACGTCGGCTGAAGAGGAGGCAGTCATGGTTCGAGCCCCCACAACATCAATTTTTATTTTTAGTGAAATAAGCATGAAACAATTCCCTGACATATATGTACATATATAAAATTATATTTTATGTAAAATGTAATGAAATGGGCCATGTATTTTGAAGAAATGTGAGATAATAAAAAAAAAATTGTCAGATGTGCCTATAGCTGAGCTACAGTCTAACAAGTTGAGGATATCTGCCTGTAGGTGAGCAGTGTTTTAACAGGTGTAAAATGAGTGCCCGTAGGTGAGCAGTGTTTTAACAGTTGTAAAATGAGTGCCCGTAGGTGAGCAGTGGTTTAACAGGTGTAAAATGAGTGCCCAGGGTTGAGCAGTGTTTTAACAAGCTGAAACTGTGTACCCATAGCTGAGCTGAGCGTAATATGCATGCTGACAGCCAAACAATGCGTAAGCCAGCGTAACCCATTTGCGCGGAGCTGCGCACCGCGCCAACAAGCTAACCGACAGGCAACATTGAGCAAGCTGTATCAAAACTGCCTTTACACAGACACACCTCCTAGCCTGTGTAGACAGTCATAAAATATAAAAAGCAATGGCCAGGTTCGAACCCAGGATACCATGCACCATTGTCAAAGTACTAAACCACTAAGCCATTTCATTTGCACTTAGAAATGCAGTAATAGCATATATATAGGAATGAATAGAAAGAGGAGCATGACAAAGCAGGTTTTGTGAAGCTGATACAATTCCAAAATGGCCAATCACAGATAAGTGCGGTAAAAATGGCATATATAAGCCCCATAGGTGGAATACACAGCATAACCGATTGTGGAACCGACTTGCAGCCAGGATGTCAGGTGTAGGAGAGGGTAGTTGCTTCCGAGCACAGAGATGGGGCATTGAGGAGTCCAAATATATGGTTTGGCTCCTTGTCCATGATAATGAGGCCCAACTCATGCAGGGCCAGGTCCTGTGGGGAGCATATAGGGCTGAGGCATGGGACTGGTTGGCACATGATCTCACCAGTGCCACAGGAATACCAAGGACTGGTGAACAGGTCCGTCACCACCATGCGGACCTGAAGAGACGGAAGCAGGACCAACTGAACCATTGGATCCAGGAGGCCTGGTAAATGCCCAACGCCCCACTACTGAGTAAGTTACATGTAATTATTTATGTAAGAAATTAACCTAGCTGATATTATGGAGATGTGTATTCCAATATTACTTCATTTATATTACAGCTGCAGGTGTCTGTTTCATGAACCGTCGAGCCTATGCCGATAGGCTGGTGCGGTTGCGCCACCAGGCAGGTCAGTAATTCCCTCCCTGTAACTGTAAAAAAATATATAAGTATGACAGTTAGCAAAAGAGTGTAGTGTAGTCACTAATAATAAAATGTGCAAGTAACAGTGTAAGAGAGTTTGCAAGTACTGCTTGATTACAAAAGTGTGATGCAGCCTGTAATCCAAACATAGAAATGAAACACGTCTGAAATAAAGATGTCCCACCTGTAATATAATAGTACATAACATGCAGCAGGCTGAAAAGTACAGCTGCAGAAGCTGAGTAAAACACCTGTTGAAATTCTGAAACATGACATAAGTGAGACTGCTGGAAAGCATTGTTATAACTAAAAGTAAAACATGTCAATAAAGCCTAGAATTAAGTACCATCCTGAATTGTAAAAATAAAACAAGTGAGAGAGTGTGAGAAAGAGGTATGACTCCACCAATAAAGTAGTAATAACTCCTGAATAAAGTATACTGCAGTCAGTACAGAATGAAATGAATGTGACAGGCAGAACCAAACAGCAACATGTGTTGAAAAAAGTACTGAAGCTGGAATGTGTGTCCCAAAATCTGGATATGTTGCTCTCAGTTTGCAATATGTAGATAGTATGGATATCTGAAATACCAAACATCCACAGTTGTCTATAGCCATATAAAGCAAATGTAGCAGGATGATGTAGCTGAACAGAGCCAAATATGAATGTGTATGAATAAATATGAAATGTATATTGATGTAGCAGTAACATTCCTATCACCAACCTGAATTAGTTATCACATAGGAAACTGTAGTCAGACCTGTAGTGTGTATATATCTGCAGCTAGTAGAAATGTACAGCATATGTATAGGTATTTAAAGTTGTTAATTAAATATTTCTTCACCCTACCCTATAACCACAAATAACCCATTCCACGTGAAATGGGTATGTGCATTCACAATTAACACCCCTGGACATTTGTCCTGTTGGTTCATACATATTTGCATGTACGTTGATGCATGTGCCCTGTTCATACATCCAAACCTGATGGCCTGTTGCCATCAATCAACCCTGCATGTTGTTGGATTGTGTATTGCTGTTCAAATTATGCATGTGTTATGCTTGCTGTTCAATGGCTTGAATTTATGGGTGTTTGGTTAATGGGAATACTAATGCATGCTGTTACAACTAATTGTGAATGGTATTGTACGTTACTAACCCAAACTGTCATAACATAATGCAAAACATAGGACGACAGGGAAGGCGGGTTCCAGCGGACCCACCTCTCCCACCTCAGCTGGCGAGTGCACCTGGCAGTAGTGCCCAGGCCGGACCCTCCTCCAGTGGCCCTGTGCCACCTGCGGGTGGAAGCGCTGCAGAGGATGGGGCTCATCCCCCCTCTGCAAGCGTGGCCAGAGGAGAACATCCACTAACCCTCCATAGTGTCCGGACTGTAGTGCGTAGGCAGATCTGGCACGCTGTGCTTGGGCCCCTACACCAGCTTGAGGCACGGGTGGCACAATTCATGGGCATGCCTGCTGCCCGGCCTACACAGCCCCCAGCACAGCCCCATCCTGGGCAGTGAAGACACAGTGGCAACTTCCCATGGGTGGGGATCTCAGTTCCACTGTTGCCATCTGTAGGCTCATGGGTCATGGGCTCGAGATATCCAAACATCCCTCCCCATCAATTGTGTAACCCCCCCACATGTGTCATACACCACCCCTGTATGCGTCTTGTTTGTCTTGTCTGTTAACCTCCCCTACCTACTTCCCCAGCTATACCGACTTCCTGTACCTGACATACCACTCTCACCTGAAAAAAAAAAAAAAGGCACTGTGTACCCACAAAAAAATTACGCCCCATACATAGCTGCCTATTTTGCACACATGTCTGCTGGACATGTAAACTGGCAATTACAATTGGCTGTACAACAAATATTATTGTTGTCCTCACACCTCTCTCAGGGGTGGAAGGTTTCAAATTTCACACCAAATTACAAACATATGCACAGCTGTTGCTGACGAAGAAATGGGCAGCTATGGGCCTTTCCTACATCCCTCCTGCAAAACCCAAGCTTGTTTTCCTACTGTCCTACCCTCATTGTGCCCCCTTTTTTACCACTTTCCTATCTCCCCATTTTCTTTTCTTTAAAAGAAAATAGCGTGGGTGTGTGCGACAGTAAGCACTTTTAAGCAGTAGTAAGCAGGTGTGCGTGAAGCTAAGCAGCACTGTGCATGCGTGAACTCCGCGCAAACCAGCGCTAACCCGCTTACAACTGCTTAAAAGTGCCTTAGTCACTCTGAATGACAAGGCCTGTAGTTTACTCAGCAGCAAAATAAAATACCTCCTTCAGTCTCGAACCCAGGACCTTGGAAACACTAGTCTGCAAGACTTACCACTAAGCCATGACTGCTATACAAGAACATTGTGCTGAAAGAAATATATCATAAAATAGTAGGAATTAATGTAAAGGGAGTATAGCAAGTCTAGTACACAAAGCATGTCATGTATATTTACTGTCAAATCTAGTGGATTTGTAAAATAGTACTGTGTGCTGAAAAACAGTCATGCTAGTTGGTAGCTACTAGGTAATAATGTCACAGTAGCATCTGGCAAGCCACACACATACTCAGAGCAGGATAAACACTGCCATAGTTGAATAGTTAAGAGATCAGACATAGCAACTGTGACTGAGTTACAGGGATGTCCCTGATGTGAAAACAAATGTAAACTGTGCCCCACTGACACCCTGTCAAATGTACTAACAGTAGGCAGAAATGTGTAACTACACATGCAATGGTAACTATGACTGACTGAAGGTATGCACCACCTGCACGGCACAAACAGTGTACTAATACATTGCTTGAAATAACCCACAGTCACAACTGCAGAGTATCAGAATATGTCATTGGAGTAACCCACTGCTATGTACCATTCCATGAGGCTGATAAAAAATGCACCGGAGAGTATATGAGGCCTGCTCAGCAGCATGATCAAATACCCCTGTAAGTGTCAAGGCCCACACCATGGCCAGACCACACTGCATGCAGTAACACCCTACCACAACAAACACATAGGGAATTGCTGGCCAAACAGGTTTAGCAAGCATTACAAGCTGTGAATGTAAATGGAAAATAGGAAAGCCATAGCAACACATTACAGGAAAGACACCTAGCAGGCATACAATAAGTGAATGTAAAGGCCAAATATTGAAGCCATAGCAACAGATTGCAAGAGCCACTGCTATATACCAGTTACACCACAATCCCCACAGGAAAGCACACACACCCATATACACAGTATTACTAGTCGTAGGTGTCAGTTTACATACACACGGAGAACAGGACACTGGAAGAAGGAATACTCAGCTTACAGAACAACATGCATTGCAGTGTCTACAACACAGCCTGAAATATGAGAGACATACCAACCCTTACACTCACAGAACAGTGTCCACAGCAAACCAGCATGGTCCCCACCCTGATAATCTGAAAGGGCTACGCCTACATAACAGACCTTTTTATAGCACAGTCCTGTAATCACAGTGAGAACTGCAATCACTACACAACAGGCTGCATGCAATTAGTAAATGCTGGCTAACAATTGGTGCAGAGGCAATCACATGGACATGTGCAGATACCTACAAAAGCATCCTGTACTCCCAGTCCACACATGCAATACTGTCATTGCACCCGCTGGAGGTAGAGAGAGAGAGGGAGAGAGAGAGAGAAATAAAGAAAGAAAGAAAGAAAGAAAGAAAGAAAGAAAGAAAGAAAGAAAGAAAGAAAAAAAAAAACCTGAAACAACAAAGCAAAGAGGCTGACAGCAGGCCAAGCAACTGCAAGCCTACACAAACAGCTGCAACAAACACAGGTAATGTAAAGTACTACTATAATACTCTACATACTGTGAACCCTCCAGATGTGTTATTGGTCTGTATCTATGTATATGAAGATGCGCATAGGGCAGGGGACATATTGAAACTGTCACTGAAGGCTCCACATACATATGTATGTGACGGTAGCTATGTGCACATAGCAATGTAGGTTGTAGTGCAATGTACAAGTAGGTGGTACAGTAATGGATGTTCAGCAGTACGTTACTGTCTGTATACATATGTGGAACTAAAAAGGAGTATATATATATATATATATATATATATATATAACATGTGTAGATGTATGTATATCGAGATATGTATGTATATATATATATATATATATATATATATATATATATATATATATATATAATATGCATATGTGTATACATAGATAGAGAGGGATGTAGAAATACATAGACATATATAGTTTCACAGTGTCATAGTTTAGTACTAGGCTATCTGCAGACAGTGCATAGAATAGATTTTGAAACTTGGCCTCTGTATAGTAGTGACACAGTGAAGACCCCCCTACATAATAGCATTAGTTTACTGTGCCTCTGTCTAGTAGTGACACAGAGAAGACCCCTGCTGTAAACCTATGATCTCCCGTCCACTTGTCAAAATGCACATGAAGAGTGTCAGTGAGGGTCTCTGCCTAACATGAACTGGGATCCTGTTCCACAGTATGGGAAGCCTCTTAGTGATGGATCTGTCCCTACAGTATGTCCTATTCATATGTGTGCTGAGGTTTAAATCCATAGCTGTCATGCTTCTGATGGATTTGGATTGTATGAGGTGGAACATGTTCATCACTACCAGATTGGACATGGCCTACTACATCAGGCACAGATCACCCCTATGTAGTCAGTATGCTATGGAATAGAGCATGAGTTACGTTAGTCTGGCAGCATATGACAGTTGTTGTAGACCCTTGCTCCTCCTGGTGATGTACTCATTGGGTCCCCCTAGCTGTTGCAAGTGCCAGGTGAGGTACATATCAAATGGGGCATAGTACACAGTCATGGGCCTGATAAGGGAGGAGTATAGGGGTACAATGACCCCTTTTGATGTGGATGTGAATCCCTTCATGATAAGGTGGGCAAGGTAGGAAGTCCATCCAACCATTTTGGCAACGTGGGTGTCAAATGAGAAGTCAGCATTGAACAGTGTCACCAGGTCTCTGATTACTTTGTCTGTACTCAGTGGGTTATTGTCTATGTGAGAATATGTAGGTACCTTGTCCGTCCAAAAGGGTATGAGTATACATTACGTGGCATGCAGTGTAAGGCCATGACTCCGGCACCAGTTGTTGGTGTTCGTGAGGCCTGTCAGTAGGATGTATGTGTCAGCAGGAGTATCGCCTATGGCACCTAGTATGCAGTCATCTTTGAACATTGTCAGCCACTACCCTCCCATGTCTGCTTCCACATCTGAGAATGATATACCGAACATGAGCAGTCCCAGGACAGAGCCCTGTGGGACACCAAATGTGACTGGCTCTGAGTCTGACATGGCACCAGTGAGGTTGACTGTAGGGTTTCTATCCGTTAGCCGGTTTGCAACCCATCATGTGACATATGCATTTACATTTCAGCTGTTGATCATGTCTATGATGGCAGAGTGCGGTATTGTGTCGAATGCCGTAGGCAAGTCCAGGTAGGCTGTATGGACTGCTGTGCCCTCAGCAATGGCTATAGTGACTGATTTGAAAAGGTCAACCAGGTTCATAAGGCAGGATCTGACCTCTACAAAGCCAAACCAGGTGGGATCAAGTGTCTAAGTCCCCAATGTCTCTGTGTATGGGTATCATAATGATCCTTTCCATTGTGTTGCAGACCAGGCTGGTTAAGCTTATGGGGCGGTAGTTACCAGGGTCTGTAGAGGTGCCTCCTGTGTGGAGTGGGACTACTGTTGCTGTATGCCAGTGTCCAGGTACATATGCTGTAGTAAGGCTACTGCTGAATAGCATGTAATGTGCATGTGTAGCTCCTCTTGCAGTTCACGTAGCATGCGACCTGCAATACCATTGGGTCCCATTGATGCTGTGTTTACAGCTCCGCTGAGGGTGGTTCCCAGCTGGACATCTGAGATGACAGGGAAGTTACAGTCAGCTGGGATAAGTAATTCCACATGTGTGGGTGAGGGAGGGGAGAAACC
This sequence comes from Protopterus annectens, assembly GCF_019279795.1. Classification (NCBI taxonomy): domain Eukaryota; kingdom Metazoa; phylum Chordata; order Ceratodontiformes; family Protopteridae; genus Protopterus; species Protopterus annectens. The sequence goes on along the minus strand of NC_056732.1, from coordinate 861,745,243 downwards.
TGCACTGAACCTGTCTGCCAGACTGTTGGCATTATCTGTGTGTTCAGTGTAGCGTATGTCACTGTGAACTAACTGTGAACACAACTGAAAGTTCCCACCCAGGTGTGTAACATAGCAGAGGAAGGCCTTGTGGTTATCTGTAGTGACCATAGCGATGTCCCTCTCATTGTTGGCCTTGCATGTTTGTACGACAAAACGTATCTTTCTACTATTGCTGATCAGAGATGTCGTAGCTCTATGGAAGTATGCTCTGCCATGCAGTAGCTACCTTCTGTTGTTATACAATTTGTTCAATGCTGGGGTCCACCAGACAGGATGCCTGCCCTTGGTGGAGAGGGTCATGGTTTCATTTGTGATTGCATGATCCATGCATTCTTGGAGATGTCTGTAGAAAGCATATGTGAAGGTGTCTGCATTGTGGGAAGTGGATTACACTGGCCCAGTGGGCATTAAGGATACCAACTCAGTTATAAGAAGTGTAAAGTTGGCATGTGAGAGGTTTCCCACTGTAGTCTTTTGTGTTGTGGGGGAGGTGGGATATGTATATCCAGGCGGATTAGTCTGTGGTCAGATGTGACTAGTGAGGGGTATACTTCCAGAGTGCAGCACATTGTCCCCATGTTTGTGATGATCAGGTCTAGTATATTATCTCCTGTTGTGGTAGAGGTAACTAGCTGTTCCATTGCATTTGACATAGTGAATTCCGGGAACCTTTGGGCTAGGGTGTTTGGGGTAGAATAATGCACCCAGTGTATGTTAGGGTAGTCGCAGTATCCCAATATGATGGTGTGTGGTGGGACATTCATATCCTCCAATGTCTACAGGAAGACTGACTGTGGTCCCTGAGATTGGGAGGGTGGTCTGTAACATGCTACCAGTTGTATAGCAGGTTTGCCTACGGTTATCTGCACATGGATGGTCTGTGATGCTTCATGTGTTGCCACTAACCTGGTGGTGTGTGTGTCCTCCATGAATATGGACACACACCCTCCCTTTTTGTTTTGTCCCGAGTCCTGGGGCCAAAACGCATGATACGGGGTATAGCCTGGTACCGCTGGTGTGCTCTCAGGAGCCTTGAACCAGGTTCTCACTTACTGCACAGACATCGAGATTGGTAGAATATGTAAGTACAGATATATGTAATACACACATACATATATAGATATCTGTAGAGACTTCTACATATACAGATAGATCTGACTGAATATATCAATATATATATATATATATATATATATATATACATATATATATATATATATATATATATATATATATATATATATATACATATATATATATACATATATAGACTGTGTGAGGCACATGTGTGCAGATGTCTTGCAACAGGTGCCTGGTGTCACAGGCATGGAGTGAACACCAGTGTGGATACTGGAGTACCATATCCCATTCAAAAACACTGACACCAGTAACCACCACATATGTACATGCCTGCCCACCACTGCATGTGTCAGGGGGAACAGGGTCAACAAGTGTACAATAGGCTCCACATTGATATACACAGTTGCACACTAGTCCTGTAATACCTGTACATGGAATGTGTCAGCGGACATGGTGTGTCAGCTATGGACATGTAGGTCACTGTACCCCTCCACACCCCACAATGTCCTACACGGTATGTACCTCCCATGACAGCTACAGATATGGAGAAGGACACAGACATATGCAAGTAACTGTGTCAATGCACTCAAACACCACAGAGCACATACAGACTACCTAGATAGAGGTTACCACTGCTGGATATACATAGTTCGGTCACACCCATGACAGTTGTCTAACAACCATGGTAACACCTCCAACATCCACAACACAAATTACCTATGTCTGTCGTCCTTGTCACTGCAGTATAAAGCACATGGTGGAGGTACAGGACCCTACCCACAGATATGACATACCCTGTCGTAGACCACACAGAATTAAGAAGCAAGGCTCCCCATGAGTAGATGTCAGACATACCCCTGCTGAATGTTATGCAGATAGGTAATATGCCATATGATTCACCCTGTTTAACTGTTTGTAAGGAGCAGGTGCGATCGTACCACATGTGTCACAAGGGGCAGGGTAGCATAACAGTATGCTGCTGTAGTCCCAGGGCCAAAATCACACCACCTACCTAGGACACAATGCACACCCATGAACACATTGCAAATGGAATATGTGAGGTGGAATGAGTGTGCTAGTGACTGGGTGCATGTTGTGTACTGGTGTGATTGCTCACCATGACTGTCTGTCTGTCATGGTAGTGTGTGTCCTTGGTGTGAGGCCAGAGATAGGTGTGTGAGGTATTGCGATCAACACATACTACATTGCCATATGTTGTGCTGTGTTACCCTGTATGTCACTGTGGTGTAGGTAGGGTTATGGCAAGTAAGAGTAGTGTGCATTACCAGTGAAATATGTAACGTGCATTGTGTGCAGTGCATGGGCTGATAATGTTCCCCATACAGTACCTTGATACAAACCCCCAGTGTGAGGTTGTGTGTTGTACCTGAAACAGTGTGTTGACTACTGCAGTATACTAGTCTGTTGTACGGACTGTGCCAGGTACTGTTGCAGAGTTGTCGGATGAGCACTGATATCTGGTCATGTACATGTGTATCCCCCAATAGACAGACAGATGCAATATATGGTGCCTAAGTTACATCACTGCAGTCAAGTATTATGTGTATTATGTGTGCTATAGTTTGCTGACAGATATTGCTGACATATTTTCCTTCTCCTTTTCAGGGCCATGGTTCACCAGTGGAACCCTGTCTACTCTGCTGCAGAGGAGGAGGAGATACACCAGAGCCTGGTGCGGGATTTTGCTGTACTCTTTTCCTGCACCAGCCAGAACCAGCAGGAGAGGGCTGCACTGTGGCAAGACCTGGTCCGTCGGGTAAATGACATAGGCACACATAACCGGACATATGAGCAGGTACGCCATCACTGCAGTGATTTAATTAGAAATGTCCATTAGCGTGCATCGGATATCCACAGGCAGCAGCTTGCCACAGGTGGTGGGGTGGCTAGACATCCCCCCTCACCAGACTGGAGGGACTACTCCTGAGTGTTGTGGCTCCAGCACAGCAGCAACAACAACAGCATACATGTGTAATGATGGAGGCTGGAGCCACACAGCAGCAGGACACAGAGCGTGCAGGTAACATGTCATGTGTATAGTTGACCATTCTGTACACTGTTAGGTTATGCATGTGTGAGGTGTGTCCTCATTTTGTAGCTGTAATCTTGGTAATTATTGTGCATTAGTGATATCCTCATTATCTGCAGTACACCTGTGGAAGCTAACTATTGCACTACTGAACTGTATCATGCCCACAGTATCAATGGCACGGTTATGCACACTGACGATAAATGTCTCTTTTCTGCAGGTCCCTCTGGTGTAACAGCAAGGCAGCCTATCCATGCTGGTGAGTGTGTAATACCATTACCTTCAATACTCTGTATACTAATAGTAACAATAGGCTGAAGCAGTAGTGCTATGTGTTTGATTGCAGGTGTGTTTGTGTCTGTGGGTTGATATCTCATATACTGAGGTGTGTGCATGTGTGCATGTGTGCATGTGTGCATGTGTGCATGTGCCCATGTGTGCATGTGTGCATGTGCCCATGTGCCCATGTGTGCATGTGTGCATGTGTGCATGTGCCCATGTGTGCATGTGTGCATGTGTGCATATGCCCATGTGTGCATGTGCCCATGTGTGCATGTGTGCATGTGTGCATGTGCCCATGTGTGCATGTGTGCATCAGTGGTGGCATTGTGCACACATTGTAAACTGTGTTTCCTGTCTTACTCCCACAGGTTCTGGTGCTGCTCTGGTATCGTGCAGCAGGGAACCTGAATCAGCTGCTGTGAATAGTGATAATGATGCTACCTGTGTAATGGCACAGGTAGGTGTGCCAGGGTCCGTCATTGGTCAGCCAATTGACACTACACAGCTATCGACCCCATCAATGTGCACAGTCATCCAGCAAATACATCCTTTGTCACCAATGTCCCTAGGTGATGGACAGGATACAGTGGGCATTGACCAGGGTAATGTGGAACCGGTGGTACATGCATCCCCACACTGCAGCCATGGCCAGGGTCCTGACACGGTACCACACAGGCAGACATCCATGGGTTCTCGTGGGAGCATCCGTGGGCATACCGCCCCTGTCAGACATGCCCACAGAGTTCTTTCAACCCCAGCTATGTTTTGGGCTGTAATGCAGGCACAGTCACATATGGAACGGTACACCAGACAGGGTCTGAGGGAGCTGAGAGCATGTCGTACAGCCATGAGTGACAGTATGCTTGATGTTGCAGCTGCCATCCACAACTTCACCGAGGTCATTGACAGATGTTGGGGGGACACATTAGATCTGTTCCACAACTATATGTCCATGAGCCAGGGCAATGGTGGATGGTTGAGGCGTCGATGTGGCCGTATGCCAGCAACAGCAGCAGCTGGCAGCCGTCATGGACGACAACAGGGCCGCGGCCGCTCACATAGTGCCAGCAGCAGCCCCAGCAATGCTGGGTCTGTGCTGTCATCGGACCGCCCCAGGAGACCACGTGCACATGGCGCTGGACAGTCCCAACAGGGACCTGTCTCCAGTCAACAAATGCCTGCTTCTGATGACAGTACCCAGTCTGGCTTAGTACCTGATATGGTCCGTAGCACCCCTGCCAGGCACAGGTACCATGTCCCTGGCCACAGACAGTGATCTGTATGACCTGGCAGGTACAGTCTGTGGCTGTCCACAAACACCTGTATATGGCAGCCATGAGGTGGGACTGTGTGCATTCATACACACATGCTAAGTGATAACACCTAGGGCTACCACATACACGCACACACTGCATCAACATTGCCCCATCTTGTACTGCTGTCCCTCACCAACACACACACACGGACATGTCAGTTGGTTGTATCAGTGGCAGACTCAGGCATACCAGGTACACACCCTGTGCATATGATGAAACTGTGCCACCTCCTGCAATCTGTAAAATTGGTGCAGGAACAGGTTAACATGGTGCTGATGCACAGGGTGAGTACATAGACGTATTGTAATAGTATGATGCTGACAACAGTACAGTGTAATGATAGCATTGTGGGTATATACCAGCATGCCTGATGCAGTTACAGTATGAATGTCATTGTATTGTTTTGTACACCCATAGTAATTACCACAGTGTTCTGTCTGCACATCTTTGCATACTGGTGGAGAGGCTGTGAAGGGATGGCCACCTACATAGGTAGCACAGGGGATACAACAATGTACATATTGATACTCAATGATGGCCATGTCAATTGCGAGTTGCATGCTGTCCGCACATGACTCTGCAATGCAGATGTTTCAGGATGTTGATATCTGTGCAGTACTACACAACAGGTTCAAGGCTCACAAGAGCACACTAGCACTACAAGGTCACACCTCATACCATGCATAACAGCACCAAAACACAGAACTAACTATGACAGGAGGGAGAGTGTCCATACATGTCAAGGATACTGTGGTGCCAGGACAGGTAGCATACATCATACTAAATCTGGAACTGCTGAGTGAGGGCTCAGTGTCTGTTATTTGACATGTGTATTATTACAGGTATGAGCACTTGGGTATCAGGCCAGTTATTCAACATTACGAAGGTACGTGGTCTATACACTTGTGTGGGGTGCGGCTGGACCCAGGCCGTCTGACCTGGGAATGTCTGGGTACTGGCTTATAATGCCTGCATATATGCAGTGTTACCTACTGGAAGTCGTACACCTTGTTTGTTGTAGCATAGTCTACATACAGGCCTGCTGACTGTAGCTTTGTTTGTATGCATGTTTGTATGTTATGTTCCTGAAACACTGATTCCACCTGCAGTGCAGATATACAGTGCCTCTGTGGATCCCTAGTGACATCTGTGTTGCTTACTGATGTCCATGTGTCACTTGACAGAACGTCACTGTTTGTCCTGTTTGCATGTAGCTTGCCTGTAACACATTGCATATGACTTACCTCACATTTGCTCAAGACAGCATTCATATATGCCAGCACTAACAAATCAGGAGCACTACACCCTCACATAGTCACCTTGAGTACCTTGTTCCCCATTGGCCCTATGTGTCGTTACTTAGTATGGGAGTCACAATGCTATGGTAGCATGTGCAAAGGTCACCTGTCGATCTACTCTCAGGTCCAGTTGGTGAATCTGTGAGTCATGTGGCAATGTTACAGCTGCCTCATGTACACAGACAACCCTCTCCCCTTCCCATACATGTACAACACATGTGAGAGATGCAACCACATAGCCAAACTGGGGGCTAAGCTCTGTTTACACAGCACTGGCATTCCCTGTCAGGTGGAGTGGGATACTACAGTGAATACAGTATCAGTCTCCCCTAGACCTGCCACGACCACAATCCAAACACAGAAACACACAGGTACATTATTGGGCACTCAGAATAGCATCCTGCCTGAGCAGCTGACACCTGCAAAGCAGACACACAAGCAAACGTTAAGCCAGAGCAGAGCACATACAACACATAGCTCACAAAACCTGTGTGCCAGTCGCAGGCCATACGGCTAGACAACACACCTGCTACAGTTGCATGAGGTACCTCTATCGTCACGTACAATGAGGTCCTGCTCCCAGACTAAACAAGGTGATGGTCACGCTGAGCTGCCCGTTGGACACTATGATCCACCACATAATAAAAGCATACCGGTCACTCCAGGGCATGTAGACGTATGACTCAGTCATTGTCTGTGCCAGTGTGTATGACCTCTGACGCACCTCCCTGGACTACATTTTAGGGGACATAGAGGGGCTCTCTGAGCTTGTGGCACAGGCTGGTATGACCCTGGCCTTGGGTAGCGTCTCACCCTCACCATGAATGCTGCCACAATATGTAGACAGGATCATCAGTTTCTGCAATTAACGTATCTTTCAGTGACATTCAAAGGGGACCCGATGCCTGTCAGTGTGGGATTACATGCTGGACATGCCACATTGCTTTGCTTGGGACAGCTTGCACCTGTCACCCATGGGCTGTTGTATATTGGCAGAGGCTGTTGCTACACACATAGTGCCTTTGTATGCAAGGCTGACATTACATAGCCACCTACACAGGTATCACACGGGATGGGACACTAATAGCAATGCTACTCAACAGCAGCAGTGTAAACCTCAAGATGCATGCAATGGAAACTGTCCTTAGCATGGGGTACAGCAATATCCGTGCAGTAACAGACTCCTGGTACAAGGCTCCCAGGTGCACACCATCAGTGCCAGGTCATTCCTGATACCATGCTTGTCATCCCCTACACATGCACCAAACCAGAACAGGGGGGATGTATCCAAAGGCACCTCAGATACACACACCCCCAGGTTGGTGGCACTGCACAAAGCATCAGAGCCTCTCCATGTGCAACACACAGTGGGTTAGACTGCCTTCAGGTTCATAGCCTGGCACACACCACACTCCCATGCCCAGGAAACCCACTTGGCCTTCCTGACAACACTGGGGATATGACGGTCTCTACACACACCATTATATGGTTGTACTGCGACTACTCTAACATACAGTGTGAGCATTATTATAGCTGCAAGACCCTATCTGAAGGGTTCCTATCATTCATTCCCTGCATTGCTATGGAACAACCTGTTACCACTTCCACAAGTGGTGACAACATGCTGCACCTGTTCATCACCAACATGTGGACTATATGCTCCAGACCAATCATGTATCCCTTGCTGGTGGGATGGCACCATCTACAACCCAAACTGTATAGTCACATACCACATGCAGCCCCTGCACAGAACACCACAGTCATACAGTTGTCTGATGCATATTCCATGTATTCACATGAGGCAGGCTTCAGACATGGGAACTCTTGCAGTTCACAGGTACATATGTGTAGGTGGCACACACATACATCATGTGTGCATTGACATTACTAATATAATGTATGTCGTGCAATATTGGGAACAACACCCCACACACATGGACAAACTGTGTGACAAAAATACCATTGGCATTTGTAGGATTCAAACCCCTACCTCACTATGTTATGACACTTGTGAGAAACGCATTAGCAGTGTGTGCTATTTGCATTACTGGGGTGATTGTGTTCTCCTGCTGTACTTATATGGTGCTGACATCATCAGTGTTTAGACAGTGGAATATGCAGCATGTGTTGTGTAGTACTAGTTGCCAAAAGGGACATTTCTCATACACATGGAATTGCACACACTACTCCCCCACACACATACTGGGCACTTGCAGGATTCAAACCCCTACCTAACTATGTTATGACACTTGTTAGAGATGCAGTAGCGGAGCACGCTATTCACCTTACTAGGTATAATTCCTGCTCCTGACATATGTAGAGTGTGCTGACATCATCATGGATGAAGAGGTATGTACATCTGTGACTATCCATCAGTACAGGGGAGAGCATAGCTATGCATTAACTTTGCACAGGCACAGTGGCCTACTGTACTGTGGATGCAAACGCCAAATACACTGTGGATAGCTGTCTGTATTCCCTAGGGACAACAGTGTATTGCACTCTATGGCCATATGTTTACCTGTCAGATGCAAGTATCTGTTGCTCATATACTGTTTGTGGGTCTTTATTGCCATAGCCTTCCCTATCTCTATAAACAACATGTGTACTGTGGGAGATGTTTGCATATGAGTGTGATCCAGTACTTTACTTATGTCTCTGTTGTAACTTCACTGTGTGCACTGGGCAGATGTCTGTATTGTGGGAGGTTCCTGTGTTAACACATAGAAATGCCAGATATGTGTGTGCAACTGCTGAACTGTGGTATGGCCTAAGTGTGTGAGCATGCCCAGTTCGCAGTTTGTCTGGCTTCTTGACTGCCACATCTCATTTATCTAAGTGTGTGAGCATGCCCAGTGTGACCTTTCCTTATGTTGGGATTTGTGGACCACCACATTTGAGTTTGTGTGTGGACGCCATCTATATATCACATATACAGTTGAGTGTTGGACATCAGGTTGTGTTCTTACTGCCCAACTGCTTTGTGTCTGAACCTAACAGGCATTATGCTGTGCCTGCAGGGTCGCCATGGGATAGTTTGCATACAGTTGTCATCATCCTTTCCTGCTGACCAAACAGTTGTATTGTCGTATAGTGTACTGGTGCAGTACTTTCACTGTGGTGGACAGTATAATCGGTTGCAGTCCTATCACTGCTTGTAATATTTCTAGTGAGCACACCAGATTGGTTGAGGGCCAGTTGTGCAGATATGACCATGTTCTATTTTGTTCAGATATGGACAGCATAGTACATGATTGTCCAACATTGTTAATGTATTCCACAACTTGTGTGGACAGTGACAAACAATGTCCATGTGCCCTAGTCCATTTGTAATGCTAGTCAGAGGGTGTTTGTCCTTCAACACACATTTACTGGTGTTTGCCATGACATATGTCATGGTTAGTGTGCTGTGCCTCTGTCTACCCGTGACATACAGGTGATATCCAGGGTACACTTACCATCTCCCATCCAGTCATCATGATTCCTCTGGATGACAGTCACTGAGAGACTCCCTGGATATTTTGTAGTGGGAGTTTAGTCATGAGTGGAGTGAGCTTCTGGGTTATGGACCAATCGGCATAGCATGTCCTGTTTATGTCTGTGCTGGGGTTCAGGCCTGTCTGCTGCATAGGTCACCAGCATTCAGTGTTTACATGGTGCCAAATGTCCATTGATACCAGGTTGGTCATGGCTCTATACATCAGGCACAGTTCACCTCCAGCCAGGCAGTATGGCACTGTGTGGAGCTGCAGTTTCTTTACTCAGGCGACACAAGGCACATGTTACAGCTCTGCGATCATCCTGGTGGGGGTATTTGTGTGGTCTTTCCAGTTTCTGCAGGTGTCTGCTATGGTACATCCCTGAAGGGCCATTGTACACAATTGTGGGGCTGCTGATGGATGACTGGAGAGGCACATTGCCATACCCTAACCAAGCTGTGCTTACCTTCATGATTAGGTGGGTATATGGTATGTTTCTCTAACCACTACAGACACATGGTTGCCACATGCAGGATATCTATCACCTTGTGTCCCCAGGTCTGCTATTTCTCCTGATGTACTTACTGGGTTAACACCTATGTGGTAATTTATTGCCATGTACTGTGTTTCCACAGGGGTTGACTATACACTATTCTGCATTTAGCTTGTTGACATGGCTGTGGCACCACTTGTGTGTTTCTATGTGTGCCTTTTGTAGGTTGCTTGTGTCAGCTGGAGGGTCCAATATGGTGGCCAGTTTGTAGTCCTCTGCAAACCTGTTCAGACAGAGTCCATCCATGTTGGCCTGTACCTATGTGACATATATAGCATACAAGAGAGGTCCCAGGACCATGCCTTGTGGGATGCCAGTTGTACCTGGTTTGCAGTCTGCCATGGCTACAGCATGTCTGCCAGGTCAGTCCTGTCCTTGAGCTGGTTTGCAACCCATCTACTTGCATAGGGGTTTATAGTTAGGTTGGTGAGCTTATCTGTACTGCCAACTAGGGTATTGTATGGAAGGGTTTAGCAAGGTCCAGATAGGCTGTGTGATCAACATTCCCCACATCACTGGGCTTGGTGCATGTTTCACATGAGTCAGACATGTGTACGGGGCAGGATCTGCCCTATGACAGCCACACTGGGTAGGGTCCAATGTCTGTAGGTACCCAATCTCATTATTCATGGGATCCATGATCATCCTCTCCATTACTTGGCCAACCTAGATAGTCAGGGTTGAGGGGTGATAGTTTTCAGTATCCATTCAGCCACCCCCTTTGTGGTGTGGGACCACTGTTGCTGTACACTGCTTTTTGGGTACATATCCTGTGGTAGGACTGATAGTGCATAAAATGATATTTGCTGTTCAATTCTTCTTACAGTACTTGTTGGACACAACCCAGGACACCATCTGGTACCATTGATGCTGTGTGCTGTGCTTTGTGGATGCTGGCTGTTACCTCAGCATCTGCAATGTTGGTGGGGCCAGCACTCTCCTGGGATAGATATTTGGCAGTTAGGTACTGGTGGGGAGGTTGGAAGGAATCTGTTTGGTAGGCTGTTGGCAATGTGTGTGGGATCGCTGTATTGTTTGTGATATTAGAGTGCTGCAGAGCATATCTGTGGATTATCACCATGGTTCCTACCATCAGGTAGGACAGCTGTGTGATAATCCTTTGTGTTCTGCACAATTTGTATCATCATAGGTTCATAGGTTCATACTAGCCTATCTGCCCTTGCCTTGTTTGAGCACGGATAGACTGTGTGTGGGTCTCAACACCCCTTGCAATGTGCATATTATGCCCACGTAGGGTTTACTTTCCTAGATGTGACACAGGGATGGCCCCCAGTGTACACCTACTATCTCCCATGCACTTCACCGGATTTCTCTTGTTGAGTTTGTGTGTGGAGCTCAGCCCATCATGGACTGGGATTCTGTTCCAGAGTGTCCTGAGCCTCTGGGTTATGGATCTGTCCCTCCAGCACATCCTATTAATCTATGTGTAGAGGTTCAGATATCTCACTGTGGTGTGTCTACTGGATTTGGGGTTTCTGCAGTGGAGCATGTCCATTCATTCTGGATTGGACATGGCTTTATACATCAGGCATACATCACCTCTGACTGTGCAGTATGCTTCTGAATTGGGCTGTGGTTTCTTCAGCCAGGCTGCAGATGTCCAATGTTTGGACCCTTTATCCTGTTGGTGGGGTACATTCGGGGTCTTTCTGACTGCTGCATGTGTAAGGTAAGGTACATCCAAACTGGGGCATAATTTTCATGTATGGGCCTGATAAGGGAAGGGTATGGGGGCACAGTGACCTCTGTAGCTCTACATGTGCATCCTTTCATATTAAGGTGGGCAATATAGCAGGTCTTCCTGGCCACCTTGGCAATGTGAGTGTCACATGACAGGTTACCGTCCACTTGTCTCCCTAGGTCCATGATTACTTCTTCCATACATGATGGATTGCCACCTATGTCATACTTTGTGTGTGCCTTGTTTGGTATTTGTTGAGACATTCATACTCTGATGTGTCTTCAGAAAGGCTGGCTGGGGTACCTGGGTTTGTGTGTGGGGTCTGTAGCAGGCTTCATACAGGTACACAGTTTGAGACAGTGTTACTTGCCCGTGGATAGTCCATGCTGCTTCTTGCTGTGGTACGAAGCTGTGGGTGTGGTTATTCTTGATAATTACTGGTAGCCACACTCCTATTGTCATGTGTTCCAGGTTTTGGAGCTGTAGAGCATGGTATGAGGCATAACATGGTAGTATTAGGGTGCTCTTCTGGGCCTTGCCCAGGTTTCTGTTACAGAACACATATTACCATTCTCCATGCTGTGGTGGGTTTGGTCTGCATGCACCTTGCAGGTTAGACATCTGGCATTGGGTAGCATTATGTCCAGGTTATTATCCCTTGTGCTACCTATGGTGGTGGGTTTGTGTTTCCAGACTTACCTATTCCAGGCACAGTGGGGGTGACAACAGCCTTTGCCAGTATCTACCCAGTCAGGTGTGCTGGGTGCGTGCCATCCCTAGCAGGTGGGGCATCATGTCTTGCTCAGCATGTCAGCCCAGGCTGTCAGCCATGTGTTCCCCCTTGCTAACAGCAATACCTCAGCCAATTATTGTACTTGATCTTGTTGTCTTCATAGTGTGGCATCATGCTTGGTGAGGCTGAGATGTTAGGTTGGGTCTTCATGTTTGCATATACTAGATGGTGTTACATTGCTTAATACATGGCAATCATGCCTCAGGTGGTGCTGCAGGGCTGCCACTGTCGAATGCACATACTACACTCCCTGTACATGTTTGTGAGCAGGTTATGTCATGTTAGGCATCCCTGTTACTATATGAGTGAGTCAGAGAGGGGTATCATTCCCAGGGTTCCTACTGAGCCAGTGTATGTGCTATGTGTTGCCTCTTTGCCAAGGCCAGGGCATACTGGGCACGCCTCCTTCTGCCTACTGGGGCAGGCTCAGGTTGTTCCTCCTCTGAGTCACGCTCTGCCTGTGATGGCCTTGGCAATGGTGGGGGGCTGTTTGTCCCGGCCCTATGCTGGTCCTGCTGCAGCTGTTTTCGCAGGATCATATTATGTAGCATAGCACATACCATGACAATTTGGGTACATGTAGTTGGTGAGTACTGCAAGGCTCCACCAGATGTGTCCAGGCACCGGAACCGTGACTTGAGCAGCCCAAACACACGCTCTATTACATTACGTGTTTGTGCGTGTGCCTCATTATGGCATTCCTGTTCAGGTGTGTGTGTTTCTGATGGGTGTCATCAGCCACGGCTCCAGTGCATAACCTGAATCCCCCACTAGGTGAGCATGTGGGATGTCCTCATTGGCAAATGTCTGGTACAGCTGCGTCAAATGCCAGATATGGGAATCATGGTAGCTCCCAGGGCAGCCAGCACACACATTCATTATTATGCCCTGGGCATCACACACGACCTGGCAGTTGATGGAGGGGAAGCCCTTGCAGTTAATGTAGGCCCTACCCCGCTCACCGGCTGGTGCTTTGATGCGCATGTGTGTGCAGTCTATTGCACCCACTACCTCAGGGTATTCCGCTATTTGCTGGAAGAGATGCATATTGCTGGTCAATACCTCACGGGCACTGGGAAAATATACATGATCACCGACATGTGCTGACATGGCATCCAGGAACTGGTGCAGTACCCTGGAGGCTGATGTCTGTGATATCCCCATCATATCACCAGTTGGGCTCTGGAAGGTACCTTCTGCTAGTATTCTTAGGCCAACACATACCTTGGTTTCCACTGGGATGAGTTCCCCTCTGTTGGTTCTGGGTGTGAGGTGTGGCCTGCACAGCTCAACAATTTGCTGCAGGAGATCTCTGTCCACTCTATAGCGCTCCACTATCTCCAGCTCATGTAACCCCTGGTAGGTGACCCTGGGCCTGTACACTCTTCTCCGTCTCCTCACTGTGGGTTGTCTGGCAGCATTTCCATTGTCACCACCCTCAGCAAGTCTCCTATGTCTCCTTATGACAGCTATGGCAGCCCCTAGCATGTTTGGTCTGAGTGCAGCTTTTTCAGTTTTCACTTCTACTAGCTTACTCCTGTCTTGCAGTGTCTCTTGAGAGAAACATACTGCAATGCTGTTTGCAGTGTTTTAAGTGCTAGGCTGGGCTTGTATTCTGCCTATGTAATTGCCTGCTTCTAATTGTTTTCACCTGCTACCTCTACAAGTATTCCCTGCTAGTTTCCTACTATTTCTTCTGCTTCCTTTTCCTCTCTGTTTCCTCAGGGGGGAGCAGCGCGCATACCAGCGAAAACATGCTCACAGTGGCTAACACACGTGCACACATGCTTACACGGATCAGAATCTGCTTATTTGGATTAAAACGCGCGCACACCAGCACAAACAGGTTTACAGATCTTTAAACAGGCTCCTACATGCTTACTCTGCCTTACACGCGCACCCTCTGTCTTACTCGCGGCTCCCAGCACGCACACACACGCATGCATGTACAGCAAGAAACTTTGGTGTTGGCCACAGTGTACACCTTCCATTTCTTGACTTTCCCATGCTTATCTGTTGACACTCCTCTTTTTCTGCTGTGTGATTGACATGTTTCACATACCACTTTGCTCCAATGAGCTTGATTTCTTCCTGACATTCCTCCCTGTGATGTCACCTATCTCCTACTCTGTTACTCCCCCTTATCTAACTTTTACACTACACGGAATGCGCTCATTTGCTATGTGACAGTGTGATTCACTATCCTGCTACTCATTTACATAGGATTGCCTACTAATGCTTAGTTACATGTCTTACACTCAGCTTCCCCCCTTAGCAACCACTAGACAGTGGCCATGTTGTTTTTGGTCTGCTAGTCCCTGCATTGCAAATTCATGCATTACATAAAACCCACATTTGTGGGTTTCAAACCTTTATTTTTATGTTTTATATAGCGCAGCCCGTTTGTGCAGGGCTGCGCTGCGTTTAAACATCGCCGATCTCCGGAAAAAAAAAATATTTTATTTCATGTTTGCATCGGGTTACCATGCCAATGGCCACATATTTGGTCATTGGCATGCTGACTGCAACATTTGCACACTTTATTTGGAGCTGCCATGGCTCCGTTGTGTTATTTGCAGTAATGTACTCAGTTGTCAACTGAGTACATTTCTGCAACTAACACGACTCTTACACGGGCTGGTTTCAGCTTCGTGGATTGCTAATCTACCTCATTTGCATGCCTTTCGGCTACAAGTGGGGTGATTAGCATATCCACACCCTGCTCGTGTAAGAGTCGTTTTAGCTGTCTGTTACACGGGATTTCGAGCTGTTCCTGGATCGCGATGGCTGCATGGAGTCTTACACAACTCTTAGACTCAGTGCAAGCCACCGTGAATCCTGCCCATCATCTAGGAACCTCGTATAATATGAAATGAATTGATAATATTTACTTTTGAACAAATAGTTATTTTCCCACTCTAACATCACCATATTAGCAAAAATGGGGGAACAGGAGGCCCCCATTGCTACACCCTTAGTTTGTTTGAAAAATTCCTCCTCATAATATATGAAATTATTATTTAGAACAATTTCCATCATATCCATAATTAGATTAATTCTGTCTCAACTCAAATTTGAAAAATGTCTAAGACTATTACAAAAATATTCTAGTCCCTGGTCCTTTGGAATACATGAGAATAAATCCACAACATCAGTAGTGATGTATGTTAATTTTTCCTTCCATTTTTCTGATGTAAGTTGGGAGAGAAACACCCACAAATCTTTTATAAGATGGGGAATATTTCTATAAATTGGTTTTACCCATTTATCTATCAAAACACCAATATTAAAAGTTTTTGATTTACTCCCAGAAATAATTGGACAAAACGGTGGTTTTAATATATCTTTATGGACCTTTGGGATGCCTATGATGGTTGCTAGTGTCGGAAATTCGACATAAATAAATTCATATATTTCTTTAGTAATTCTCTGATCAATTAGATATTCATCCAAAGCCAAGTCAATTTTCCTATAATTGACATTTATCTCATTATTAGAAATAATTTCATAATTACCACTATTCATTAATATATTTTGAATTTCATTGACATAATCTGTAGTATTGTAAATAACAATCCCCCCCTTATCAGGTTTCATAATTCTTAAACTATTATTATTCACAAGTTCATCTAAACAATTTCTTTCTTTAACTGATAAATTATCGATGAACTGTTGCTTCTGTATATCCTGTCCATATTTGTAAATATCACAAATAATTAATTTTTCAAAATATTCAACCTTCTTATTAGGAGGTGGGATAAATGTACTTTTTTTCTTCATTCTATCACAAACGTTCGGATAAACATCTTTTTTATTGTTAAATAAAATTGCAAGATTCATTCTACGACAAAACATTTTGACATCAATAATTGTGTCAACTAAATTGAATTTGGAAGCAGGTATATATTTCATTCCTTTCATAAAAAGGGTTCCTAATTCTTCCTTAACACTAAAATTAGTATAATTATAAACCGTGAAATCTTAGAACGTAGCAGATCACCAGTTCATAATTCTGTTACTTTACAGATATTTCTCATGTTTCTAGCTGACTCTTCAAAGTTTAAAAAAGATTTTTCAGTAAACAGGATGGCCTTGATGACCACTGGTCAATTATAACTTTCTTGCTATGTGATGTTACAAGTCTAGGTACTATGGTTAATTCAAGTACAATGCAAGTACAGATTTCTGAAGCAGTTTATTGTTCATTATATCTAACTATCTTGCAGCTTGTGCACTTTTTCATCAACATGAACAGAGCTTATTGTGTATAATGAATGGATCTACAGAAATTATTATTATTCTCCTTTTAATTTCCTGACCTAGCAGAAAATCACCTGCTTTCCAGTACATTTCCAAGGCATACACTTGTATTTTGCTGAGCTAGCAAACTAGGTCAGAGTGCATCTTGCAGTGTCAGAAAGCGCAATTTCAGAAAAGCATATTTTCAGTTTCAAATAAAACTAATGCTGCATATAGAATAAAAAAGTGTTAATCTTCCCTTATTAAAATAAGCATTGCACACATATGTTAATACATATTTTTCTAACACTGAGTTTATCACTCAGTGATATATGCACTGTTCTCTTTTTTTGGTATGTGGAGCTTTTCTCCCTGGGCCTCCGCTGAAAGTGGACATATATCCAGTGAGACTATCCCGGTCAACAAATGTAAAATAAATAAATAAATATTTAAAAAATGCATAGAGAGTTAGTACTGCAGTGAACAGAATGCCTTGCAAATAAGTGCTAGTGATTTAAAGTAATATTAGTGACAAAAAATGTGAAATATATGTAAGCAAGTCTTATGACTTCTCTTTATAGTTCAGGAGCAAATTGCTGAGATTCATTGACAGCAGAAAACAAGAATAGTAAGGCTGGTTAAAGAAGTTAGTAAGCACGAATAAAATAGTAAACGGTAGTGTGTGTTTAACAGATTTCATTAATATATACAGGAACATAATTTATAAAGGATGATAACTGAAGCACTAGATTGAATTCAATACGGTGATGGTGCTGTGGTAGCGTTATCGCCTTGCAGTAAGACGCTGTCCGGTTCGATTCTCAGCTAGAACGTCTTCTGCGTGGAGACACACGTGAATGGGCGTACCTTCGTTGAAGGTTGTGCATCAGGGCTGGTAACTTGGCATGTAAAACTCAACTACCAATCATTAGTGGACCGGAGTTCCGCTGTGGCGACCCCTAATCGGGAAAAGCCAAAAAAGACACAACAACTGCAGCCAAGACTGAGAAAAATGGCAGTATATAGTATTCAATCTTAAACCGATTGTAGTACTGTATATAAAAAAAAATGTATAAAGCATCGTAACTGAAGCACTACAGTACATTCAGTATATTACTGCAATCAAGTGTAAAAGACATGTCAATTTATAATATAATATAAATTAACTCAGTATGCTGTCTTTAACTGATTTTAGAAAGGGTATTTTCCTAAAAGTATACGTTCATTTCTCACTTTATTCTCCCTTTTATTCCTGGTCCAGTGGTACAGTGGGTAAGCACAGGGTAGGGATGGGAATAGTTAGATGCTTTACAAAAACAGATAACATCACATACAAAGGCCATAAATCCAAACTAACATACAAATCATGTAGAACAAACATACTTAAATAAATGTGGGAAACAGAGACATTGAATGTTAAAGGACTCCAAAATAAAGAAAAAAGAAAATTATTTTTGCATCTTACCCTGAAAACCAAAGCCAATGTTATATTAATACAAGAAACACACTTAACTACAGAACAATGGACAGAAATTGGGGGGAAAATGGATAAGACAAATTATAGCAACAGGGGATAAAACAAGCAGTGCTGGGATTGCCATAATAATTAAAAATCAATTCCAAGACAAGATACTTGAGACAAAGGCGAACAAAGAGGGAAGATGGTGTTACATAACATTTACCAACCCAGGATTACCAAAACCTATAATGGTGCTTAATCTATATGCACCCTGTAGTAACCAGCATCACTTTTTTATGTAATTTTACCCAATTCTAAACCAACTTAAAGATGACTACCTAATAACTGGGAGTGACTGGAACACATATCAAAACCCTGAAAAGGACAAATCTAACATTATTAAAACACATAATAAACAAGCCACAATAGCTCTAAATGAACTTAAACAAGACGTTAAACTATATGACCCTTTTAAATATGGGAATAACGAGAATAAGTCCGGGAAATTCACATTTTATTCCCAGTGCCACAAAATATGGTCAAGAATAGACTTGGTTTTAATCTCAGATATACTCATTAACATGGATCCAGGTCAATATTACGAAAGCAAAAAACCCTATGCGTGAATACCAAAACATCGACACCTATACCGCGAACCACGAAAATCCCGAATGCACTAAACAGCGAAAAAAAATCAAACTGTCATAGTCGGCCAACCCCACCACTAGCTATATACTATACACAAATAAAATAAATAAACCACATACATACACTAATCAAACCCTACTTCTAACCTAAAGTAAAGCACAAAACCCTACTTCTAACCTTACACTAACCCTCACATACACAACTAACTATGCACTATCCTTAACCCCTCCCTAACCCTAAGGTCTGTAACTACCGCACACGTCCCCTACAGACATACACCCAAACAAAACAAATAATCCACACACATACATTTAACAAAACCCTACCTCCATCACTACTAAACACCACATACAAAACTATATATGCACTATCCTTAACCCTTTCCTAATCCTAATGTCCGTAACTACCGCACACTTCCCCTACAAAAATGCACACAAACAAAATAAATAACTTACATGCATACATTTAACAAAACCCTACCTATAACCCTACACAAAATCTAACATTCATTACTTATCTAAGCACTTACCTTAACCTGCACCCTATCCTAAAGCCCATAACTATCCAACACTTACCTTATGCAGCTAATCCACAGATGGGCCAACCATGGAAATTCGATATTTCCATTTTTGTGGTTTTTGACTTTCACTCTAAGTCCACTTTGTGGTATATGGTTTGACATTTACGTATTCACGTAAACTTCTTTTCGCTTTCCTAATATAGACCCCATGGATCCAACAACAGTTATACACACTAGATTTTTCTCGGATCATTCCAAAATCACATTGTTTATCAACTGGGACAAAAAACTGTTCTTAGCTAATACAGGTCATAACTGGTCATTGAATCCTAACCTGCTCATCAAAACAGGTGTAATAAAAGAAGTTGAAGAAATATCAAAGAAAACCCTTGCAAATATCTCCAGATCCCAAGTCCCAGTAGACATACAATGGGCTGCAGCCAAATCACAAATCAGAGGAACATCCATCAAAAAAGCAGCAATTTATAAAAAAATACAACTAAAACAGGAGTATACATTGAAAGGGAAAACAGAACAACTGGAGAGAACTACTAAATAACCCTAATTGCCAAACTGAAGTTGACCTCCTAGATCTACAAAGAGACCTATATATGCTAGAAACCAGAAATTTGTCATTTTCTGATGTAAGAATGTTAGCTAATTATGCAGAGGAAGCCCAAATGTCATCCAGAGTCTTGGCCAGAATCATGTCTCAACACAAAACCACTTCCAATATATCAAAAATAAATCACAAGGACAAAAATTAGACAAGAAACAAAAAAATTATCAAAATATTCAAATAAATATACTCTCAAATCTATGGAGAACAAACATTACTAACCTCTAAGGAAGATAGTGTTTTCTTCAAAAACTAAAATTCTCTAAACTAGATTTAGATCAACAAAAAAACTAATGGAACCTATTTCCATCAATAAGATAAGTACAGCAATTAAACACTTAAAGTCACATAAAGCCCCAGGACCGGATGGACTTACATCAGAATTTTATAAAACTTTCACCCCCCAATTGCTAAACTGCTATGCTATGTGCTGAACTATATAATAAATAACAACATAAATGATACTCACTTTAATGCCTCCAAAACTATTTTCATACTAAAACAACATGCAGACCCAAAAAACCCAGATAGTTATAGACCCATCTCCCTTTTAAATATTGATACAAAGATTCTGACCTCAATACTCGCAAATAGATTAAAAAACCTGATAGAGAAAATCAATTCTCCATAGCAATCTGGGTTCACACCACAACGACAGACCAGCGACAACACTCTAACATTGGATGCATTAATATCTTTTGCAAATCAGGAGAGTATTAATATCTATGCAATGGTAGTAGATGCCCACAAGGCATTTGGCAAGGTCAACCTATAATTTTTACTTCAAACATTACCTTATTTTGACATACCTAGCAATTTCATTCAGATCATCCAAATTCTCTATAGCAATCCATACACATCCCTATATATAAATAAAACATTGTCAAATAGAATTATGATAAAAAACGGAACAAAACAAGTATGTCCGTTATCACCCTTTCTATTCAAACTATGCCTAGAACCCCTGTTTCTTTGTATTAAACAAAACACATACCATAATCCCCCCTCAACACACAACTTCAAAGTATATCTCACCACCTGTGTAGATGATCTGAACATATAATTCACTACACCAAACTCAGACATAACCAAAATAATTACTGCAGCTGAACAATTTTCAATCATGTCTAACTACAAATTAAACCTCAATAAAACTAGTATCTTCCTTTTAAGGCCGACCAAACATATCTCATTAATACCATTAATAGGTACAATAAAAATGAAAGAAGAAACTAAATATCTGGGAATTACTTTCTTCCAGAGCAACAAGGAATTCTACCAGAATAACATAACTCTTAAATGGCAAAGCATAATACAAGACTGCAAAAGATGGAATAACCTTAAGCTACCATTTCTGGCGAAAGTATCAATAATCAAAATGAAAATTTTTACCTAGACTAACATATACATTCATGACATCACAGATAACTATACAAAATACATTTTTTCAAACAATTTCATACCTTCCTAGCAAAATTCATATGGAAACCCAAAAAAAAAACAGAATCTCGTATCAGAAACGAACATTTCCTAAGAGCAAAGAGGGTCTGAACCTGCCATATTTTAAAACTTATTACTCTGTTATCAACACTAACAGAATATTGAGAATAGCAGAACATAACCTGACAATGAAAACTTGGTCACCTCTTTGGGTGACAACACTCTATAGGTACATTAAAGCACTAGGCATCAATTCCAAAGTGCTTCCCTTTTTAAACAAAAAATATTTACAAACCTATAACATTATAGATCCCTTAAAATGTTCTATAAATATAACACAAAAACTCTTTCATTCATTAAACCTTGGGCAAGCTATGATAACACTACAACCACTCCATAAAATTCCAAATCTAAAAATAAATAGCAAGATGCTAGACCTTGACTCTTTTCCTCGATTAAAGAACAAAATAATCCAAGATATCTACCCATACCTTAACTGTACAACCCAAGAAATGAGAAATAACCTAAATCTACCCAAATCATATATAATAATTCTAAGACAAATCAAAGAGTTGTGTTCCAGCTACCTCCAAAACTTTATTATACTTAATAGTGGCATGGAAAACTGTACTCTGCTTTGGAAGACTATTATTACAACAAGGAAAACAATATCTAACTCATATAAAATGATAGGTGAAATCAAATTTCAGAAGGACCGACTTTTCTCTAACTATTAGAGAAAATTAAAACCATCCATAGATGACCAGCAAATAAGTCATGCAATCAATCGAACACTGAAATGTATACCTCTTAAAAAACTGTCATACACGCAGCTCATGATAAATAATAATGCATATTTCTCACCAGCAATAATCTACAAATTCAATGCATCCAAATCACAATACTGCCCACACTGCAAGGAGCAGGTAGAAGACCTAATGCATATATTTTGGAGTTGCAAATGTGTGTACAATCTCTGGAATTCTCTCAAGATACAACTGCAAAAAATGGGATATCAAACATCAACACTAACATGGGAAATTTACCCTTCTACATATTTGCCCATCTAACATATCAGGAAAACAAGCGAATGTACTTATAATACTTTTCTTACTAATGAAGCTATACAAAGCTCTCAAATGGTTAGACCCTACAAATATATCTTGGGAGTGATTAAAAAAAATAGCTATGAAACATCTTTTAGCCCATAAAATAGTAATGGAATAAAGAAACAAAACTATGAAAGCTCGAGAAATTTGGGAACAAACCTTTAACATCATATTAGCATAAAACATCATATATATACTACACAGTGACAAGGTACAAAGGAACCTAGAAATATATACACGATCACACAGTCAATCTATGGACTTGAAATCCTTAATTGTATACGCCGTTTTTGTAATAACAAAATTGAATGAGAAAGCATCTTTGTATATATTGTAAATAGATATGTTTTATGACCTACACGTTACTATGTTGACTACAATGTATAACACTCACTGATGGTCATGCTGTAAGAATGGAAATGATTGTGTTTCATATAAATGAAAAAATGAAAATAAAAATTATTGGGAAAAAGAAAGGGCGTTTTCAGCACTGTATTGCAAATAAATGCATAGCAGGTACAAATATGATCATTTACGCTTATGTAGTAAATTGCATCATATAAACCATATAAGAACTTGATAGCAATACACTTTCTTGGGAAGTATACACAAGCACTTCCTGTATACATGCACTTCCCATAGCAGTAGTTCCATGTTTGCATAAGCACTTCCCATACATTCTGTTTTACTTCAATAAAAATTTATAAAAATAAAAATGTTTTCAAATAGCAGATTGAATGTTATGTAACATTATCTGTGTATTTTCTCTTTTGTCCCTCCACCCACTTTTTTCTCTGTTGCATTCCCTTCTCCATTATTATTTTATTTGTCTCCCATTTATGTTCACTTTTTTACAGATCAAAAATTCCTCCGGAGTGGCCCAGTTGTGTACCTCCCAGATTAGGGAGTGCTCATCCTCCTCTGCCTATACTAGGACATCCTCAGAGGGTCGGAGTGGTGGCAATGGTCCTACAGGCACCCTGGCAAGCCTCACTGAACAGTGTATTTCGGACTTGATTGAGGGTGTGCCTGAGGAGGTTATTGACAGATAGATTCCACCAGCATTGGCCTATCTTCATTGTGTTCGAATCACACTGTCACAGTTGGTGCTGAGCACCACATCACCACAGGCCCCTACCCCCTCAATATCAGGGCCCTCCACTTCACCACCATCTGCCAGTAGAAACATTTGAGGCTGTGTGGACTGGGGACTCTTGCTGGCATCTCCTTAGTCCTTCTTGCCTTATTCTTTCTCCCATGCACTTTTACATATGTTCTGCCTACACTACCTTCTTGCACAAAAATGCACTTGTTTTAGTTATTTATCCTTTGTTGACCAGGTTAATCCTAATAGGCTAGTAGCTACTTTTCAGGGGAGACCCGATGTGGTACTTATACCACTAGGGGACATTTGGCCAGTGCATTGGGAAACTTCCCCTCTGCTCTTTTTTATAGGTGACATGGGATCTTTTACATTTACCTGAGCTACCATCAACTCAGTCAAAATGAGTCCTTGGTTAAATGTCTCCTCCAGAGGACAGTAATCTAGGAGTGTAGTATCCCCCCTCATGTTGCACAACAGTGTCAGTAATTGATCTACTTGGTGTGTGAATAGAACCCACAGCATTCAGCACCATAGACAAATGTCTTACCTGTTGTGCCATGAAAAAATAGTGGGTCTATCCACCAAAAATGTGATGCCACCCAACCTACAATGAAAGCACACTCACACACGCTCGCACCTACCAGCATATAGGATGATATACTACACATTGGTATATTTGCAGTTTAGGATAACATACTACACAGTGTTATATCTGGAATTTAGGATGATATGTTACCCAGCAGTATATTTGCAGTTTAAGTTGATATACTACACAGTGGTATATCTACAGTTTAAAATGAGATACTACACAGTGGTATATTCATGGTATAGGATGACATACTACACAGTGGTATATCTGCAGTATAGGAGGATATAGTAAACAATGGTATATCTGCAGTATAGGATGATATATTATGCAAGCAATCATGCTCAACAGGGTTTCTGTTATTGAGCAAATAACACCTTGGAAGGGTATTATTTACACAATAACACACACCCTGGAGGACATTATTGCACTTACAAAATGGGCTGGCTTTAAAATTGTTGTGTTTTATTTATTTATATATTTTTTATTACTATATTATTTTTATATATTTTGGATGTCAACTATTTCTTCCGCCTAATATTTCAAAGTTGCTGTAGTATATGTAAATGGTGTTGGAGGAAGCATTTTGCATCCAAACTATGTAATTTTTAAAAAAAAATTCTAGATATTTGCTTTATATTTTGGAGCCTTACTGCTAGAAAGTGTAGTTTCTTGCCAATCATTGGGGATTGAAGTCACTAAATAATGACATACATTTGAATTTCAGACTTTATTTCCTTCAGAAGATTCATGTTAACACAAATCCTGTTATTTAACTTGCTTTGTGATTTTTATAACAACATTTAAAATCTTTTCCTATTTTTGAGCTTTGTTCCCCCTTTATTTCAGGCTTTATCCAGATTTCCTGAGCTAAAAAAGTTGAGAGGTATGCAAACCTCTTATCTGCTGTTGACACTAGTCCATCAGTCTCACTGTCTCTCCCTCCCTCTCTCAAACTCACACACACACACACACACACACACACACACACACACACACACACACACACACACACACACACACACACACACACTTGCACTTCAAAGAATGCATGGTAGCACAAGTCCTATTATTCAAGCAACTTTGCGATTTATTTTAACAGGAATATATTCCTGCTTTGCGCCTTTGTTCCACCTTTATTTTAGGCTTTATCCAGATAACTTGATCTAAGAAATGAGAGGCACATGAACCTCCTCAATGATACTGCGGCTGCCAGAGCTCGATCACTTTCACTCATAACTCTCTTTCTCACTCACACACAACTCGTTTTCATGCATGCAGCATGCATTCACATATACAGATAGAAACAAAAACACACACAGAAACATACGCACACACAATTGTTTCTGTTATATTTAGTTTTTACACTCACTAAACAGCAAAAGCGCTGCTTAGTGAGTGTAAACTAACTGCTTGATCAATCTCAGTTTCACTCATATGCACGCATACATTCACATATACAGACATAAACACACACACACTTTTTCTTTTTGTACTGTTGTGTTGCAGAGTAATACTTCACCAGTTTATCCTAGCATTGTCTATAGCCCACTGCTTTCAATAAGACATGATCCAAGCATCATCCTCTCTTCTAATTAACCTCTCAAGCTTGCTCAAAAGACTGGCCTGTGTGCAGTGTAGCTATCTAGCCTTAGCCCTGGTTGCAAATCTGAAACTAAAACTCAAACTAAACTGCAGAATGACCATTGGTATTAGCATTTCAGTCCATTCCTCTTCCAAAGACAAGTGAGCAAAGATAGCTTTATTACTGCTCCATTCATTTATACCATCTATAACAGTTAGCAAAGCTGTTAATTGAACATAGGCCACCTGAGACATTGTCAAGACTTTATCTCACTCTGTCAGTCTCTCTCTCTTTGCCTGTGGTGACAACTGTTTAAATTACACATTTAATACGAGTTCATATCCCATTTTCTTATTTAAATAATTCATATAATCTCTACATTTTTTCAGGCTGAAAGTTCTTACATGCTTTGAGTGGCCAATCTTGTGGACATCTGCTTCCACTGTTCCTGATTCCCCTGAGGATTGATTTGGCCTTGCATGAGTTTTGACACAACTCTGTTTTGCTTAAGGCCTTGTCTGTGACACCTTGGATAGGATGGAATCCATATTGCTCTTCTTGAATCTGAGGGTATTTTCCTAAATGTTACAATCCAATACTTTTGCCTAGCCCTTTTCATGTAGGCTAATTATTGTGAATCATCTGTACTTTGCACATATCCTTTGGTCCATATTCTTAAAGACCAGAACTATTACTGCAGTTCCCCATTCAAGGCTGTTTTCCTTTCTTCATCACAACATGAGGCATATTAATCATGCTACTAAAACCTGGAACCTTAATTTAAGGATCTCTGCTAGATCATGTCTACCCAAGCAGTCTTGCCCCTGCAAAAGCCTGTGACCAGAAGGGTGACATCAGTTACTGTGATGTACTATGATGGGCATTAGCTGTCTGAAGATTTCAGGCACATTTTAGAGAAAATATAAGGAACTCTTCAACCTACTCTGTCTCCTGATAATTTCCTTAGTACTGGTCAACACTTCTTTATCACTGCTAAACATAACCTGAATAAAGTTCTGCTTCAGATTTTGCTTAACTCTTTCTGGAGACCCCACATAAGTCTTCCTCATATTCAAAACAAATTCTCAGATTTAGTTCCTCCTGTGGAAAACAGTCATTCACTAGCTACCACAACATGGCAGGTTGTTGGGGCTTTGTTTAAAGGGGTTGTTTCTAACAGAACTCACAAACACTGCAAGACTGGAGAAAATGAAGATCAGGAATGTCATAATCCACAGAGGCTATACCACCTGGTACAAAGGAATGTGTAAAAACATGACTGCATTTAAACAAACCTGTAAATTCTATTAGACAGGATCCTATTTATTCCACCCTGCAGACTTTTCTGATCAAAACTTTTCATTTATTTAACAACCATTTACTGGGAAAGTCCAACTTGGAATGGGGCAATTTTCAGTGGAGGCCCGGGGACAAATGCACCAGATGTACGTCTTTGTAATGTGGAAAGAAACTAGAGCACCCTGGGGAAACCCACACGAATGCAAGGAGGACATTGCCTGGGACAGGAGGAGTCTGCCTGGAACGACATTATCGACAGTCCACGATGCTTTGCCAGAGATGGCCTGCACCTGTCGCCTTTAGGATTCTGGATACTGGCTAAGGCTCTTGCCACCCCCATAGTGCCTTTTTTAGGCAAGGTTCAAATGACAAATTCACCACCATAATAGGTACAAGCAAGCAAAATCTGAGGGTAATGCTACTCAATGCTAGAAGTCTAAACCTCAAAATGCACTCACTTGAGGCACTCCTTAAAATGGAGAACATTGAAATCGGTGCAGTGACAGAGACCTGGTTCAAAGCTCCAGAGAGCACCCTTGCATTACCAGGCTTCAATTCATACCACACCTTTCAGCCATCTAACCCAGAAAGAAGCACTAAAGGCGGAGGCGTGTCCATATTCATTAAGGATATCCACACCTCCAGGCTAGTTGCACAGCATAATGCATCCGAGATTATCCAAGTGCAACTAACTCTGGGCAAGACCGCAATCCAAATTGTAGCTTGCTACAGACCCCTCCACCATGCCCCAGGATTCACACTCCTCATTTCTTGATACACTGGAAAGTATTAGGGTACAACCCAACACCCTAATAATGGGTGATTTCAACTGCCCCACCATTAACTGGGAAAACTACTCATGTACCAACTCTTTTGCTCAACGTTTTCTAGAATTCATAAATTCCAACATCTTGGATCAACTTATTCACACCCCCACCAGGGGCAGCAATATCCTAGACCTGGTCATTACCAACATGGGAAACTGGTGTTCCACACCAGAGGTCAATTCCTCATTGGTCAGATCCGACCACAAGCTAATCAGCGTAGACATCCACATCCCACCCCCAGCCCCAATTAGGGAAACCATCATAAAAAACTTCTCAAAAGCCAACTTCACACTTCTTAAGACAGAAGTGGCAAACTTCATGACACTTATGCAGACAGACAATAGAGGTATGACTGCTGAATCCTACACAAATGCACTTTATAAGCACTTACACAAGTGCATGGATCATGCTATCCTTAATAGAACAAAGATGTTATCCTCCAAAAAAGGAAGCCAATCTGGTGGTCCTCTGTCATAAACAAACTCTACAACAGAAGAAAGAAACTGTTGCAAAAAAGAGTAAAATCCCATGACTGGAGGAACTCCCTGGTCAACCTCAGTAAGAAGCTGAGATCCCTCATAAAATCCTCCAAAGTTAGTTACGAAAACAAAATTGCCACTGACTCTAAAGACAACCACAAAGCATTCTATAGCTATGTCAAGAATCTAAATGAGAACACTCAGATCTGCTCTGAGTTACAGCATAATGGCACTAAATATACAGAACCAACTGATATTGCCAACATCCTAGCAGATAGGTTCAGTGCTAACTTTACCCCCCTCTCAACCCCTAGAGGGCCCATCTCTATACCGAAAGAATGCAAAGTTCCTATAATCATGGCTGCACAGGTAAAAAACACACTCTCCAAAGCCAAGAACACAGCATCCATGGGACCTGACAATATCCCAGGCTGCGTTCTACACGAACTACAGAATGAACTGGCACCCTACCTAAGTACCATGTTCAATCATAGCCTCACCTCAGGCTTTGTACCCACTGAATGGTGCACCGTGACAGTTATCCCACTCCACAAAGGGGGAGCCACGATGGACCCCAGGAACTACCGCCCCATTAGCCTGACGAGCCTGGTCTGCAAGGCCATGGAACATATCATCGTGGAACTCATAAACAAAGACATTGGTAATCTCCAAACTCTGGACCCTACTCAGTTTGGATTTGTAAAAGGCAGCTCATGTCTCCTAAACCTGATTGACTTCTTTGAAGCAGTCACCAAAGCCATAGATGAGGGTAAAATGGTTCACACAGCTTATCTAGATCTCGACAAGGCTATCAACACCATCCCCCACTCTGGAATTATAGATAAGCTCACTAAACTAGGTATAAATCCCTATGTCACAAAATGGGTTGCCAACTGGCTCACGGACAGAACCCACACTGTGAAAGTAGCGGATTCCAAATCCGACATCAGACCAGTGACAAGTGGAGTACCACAGGGTTCAGTCCTGGGTCCTCTCCTGTTTGGTATCTACTTCTCTGAAGTGCAGGCTAACACAGAAGGTCTTTGGCTAACAAAGTTTGCAGATGACTGCAAACTAGGAGCCATAATCGAAACTCCTAACAATGTGGACAAACTACAAAAGGGCCTCACTGAGACAGATACCTGGTGTCAAAGCCATGGCCTGAAGCTCAATGCCAAAAAGTGTATTGTCATCCCCTTTGGTAAAAACTATGTACCCATGAACTACCACATAGCTGGTAGTCTACTTAATGCCGAAAATGTGATAAGAGACCTTGGGACACAGGTGGACAGTAGTCTCTCCTTTGATAATCACATCGCAATAGTGGTCAGGAAATCTTTCTATGTTGCTCATCTCATCACAAAAGGATTCTCATCCAGAAAAAAAGAGGTCATTGTCCCCCTCTACTCATCACTCATTAGACCCATTATAGAGTACAATGCCCCTTTTGGTATGTACCTCACAAGACATCTACAACAACTGGAAAGACCACAGAAATACCTCACAAAGAGGATTACTGGCCTCAAATAGATGCCCTATGCAGACCGTCTCAAAAAACTACAGCTTTACTCCATCGCATATCGCCTACTCAGGGGCAATCTCTGTCTAACATACAAAGCTATGTCAAACCCAGAGCTGTTGGACATGCTCCACTTAAAGAAATCCCAATCCCTCTGAGCTACACGCTCTTGGGACCTTAACCTTGTCACCACAATAAACAGAACATGCTGGAGGGATTGATTCCTGTCCCAGAGACTTCCCATACTCTGGAACAGCCTACCTATCTATGTCAAACAGAGCTCCTCATTAGCACTCTTCAAGAAAAATCTTGATGATTGGATGGGAAATGGGAAATTCACCCCAGGGATCACCTCTGTGGCTCTGCTCGACAGGAGCACAGGAAAATAATTTTCTTGGGTGGCGAAAGCCAGGGTACATTTTTTGGCTAGGCTTGTATGGGCCCTAGGGCCGATAGCCTAGTACCTACCTATGAACCTATGACATGCAGACTCTCCACAGAGGACACCCCAGCTGAGAATCGAACCAGAGAATGTCTTGCTGTGAGGCAACAATGCAAACCGCTGCATCACTACACCATCCATTTTCTTATCTAATATTCCACAGCATTTATGCACTTCTTGGTAGCAGGAGTAGGGGGTTCTTGCTATGATTGTTTAAGACAGTAACTATCCATTATGAGATTGTTACAAATCATCCAACTTCCATCCAGCACTGCTGAAGAAAGATATGATTTGCTGTGTTCTTTGTGTAAATATAAGGAAGAGACATTGGCTGCATATTGCAAAACAGTGCTTGGCTCTTCAGTATGCACCATAATCCAGCCTTCATATAATCTACTGACTAGAATACATATGAGCCCTAACACCATACATCTGTAACTGTATTAGTTAAAAACGCATACTCTACACACCAGCAGTATGGACAACGAGCCAGGATTCCTGATTTCCATACATATGTGTTTGCTGTTCAGTGTTTCAGTCCGTTTATTAACATAACTAGCAGCCTTACAGATTGCTATAGCTGTATGCCAGCTGAAGCTATCCAGCCATAAGAATTGTACAACTGCAGTATTATGCATGGCCTGTCAGGTAAAGTGATTATCTGTATATGTATATATATATATATATATATATATATATATATATATATATATATATATATATATATATATATATATATATATATATATATATATATATATATATATACACACACACACACACACACACACACATATATACATACATATACATATGCATATACACACACACACACACACAAGCAGGCACACACACATACATATATCTATGTATATGTGTATATATGCATATATATATATATATATATATATATATATATATATATATATATATACACACACACACACACACACACACACACACACACACACACATATATATATATGCATATATATATATATATATATATATATATATATATATATATATATATATCAATAGACACACACACATAACATACATATGTACATATGTACATATATGTGTGTGTAGGTGTGTGTGTGTTTGTGTGTACACACACACACACATATATATATATATATATATACACACACACACACACACACACACACACACACACACACACACACACACACACACATATGTCTGTATATATCTATATCTATCTCTGTACACACACATACACACACACACACACACACACACACACACACACACACACACACACACACACACACACACACAAACATATATATCCAAGACTGTTGGGGTAAGCTTCTGAGCCCCACAAGCCTTTTTGTGTTAGAGGAAAACCTTCTCGCTTATCAGTGGGAGTGGTAAGCACTAGGTAGCCTGTCTACCACAACAGGAGAGGTTCTTGGCCCAGAAATTGTAGTTTATTGACCATTTGGACCGTTTGTCCATCTCTTTTAACTTTCTGGTTTAAAAGACCACATTTGCATCTTTCCTGTAACAAACCTACTGGGTAGCACTAGAAAGCCTTAAACTGATACAAGCCTTCTAGCTTATGAGAGAGACTTTGGAGTGATTAAGTATCAGTTTTCTGTACTTTCTTGCTGTACTTAACTGTTTTCCACCCAAACACAGATTTTCCAGTGTTTATTGTGATTTAAAAGCTTGTTTTTTTCACATGTTGTACTTATTTGACTGCCTGCACTTTTAAAAAATTGTTTTTTGTTTATATAATTTGTTTAACTGTTGTAGGCTACACACTAATGTGTGATAGCCTTTTCTGATCATTTGTATTGGTTTAAAGCTATTTTAAGTGTGTTATTTACTGTTTTTACCTTATCTTTTCAAAACACCAAAAAAAAAAAAAAAAAAATTCCTTGTTTCCCGCCTTTCTAAGCTAGTATAGTCCAGTTTTCAGGCTAGTGCTGAATTCAGGGCTGTGTTACAAGTTTCTGAGTTGCCCATGCCTTACTTGGATAGAAGGAAGCTTCTCTGTTCACCTGTGAGAGAGGGGAGCTTTGAGCAACTTATCTGTCCCTGGAGGAGTGGTTCCAGCCCAGAAGTTAATAGCTTATTGTCCATTTTGGGCTAATTTCTATACCTTTCATTTCCTTTACTATACCTTTACTATAAAAAACACGTTTGCACAGATTTGCGCATTGGGCAGTGCCGGTTAGCTACTGTTAAATTATTCCCGTCTCCACTAAGTCTCCTCTTCAGTTTTTCCCTTGAAACTAGTCTAACTCTCAACCTAAGCACTCAAAAAGCATCTTATAGCCCAGCACTTGCTCAGACCTAATAGCAAGTACTAATATACCCTGACACTGATTGCCCAGCAGGGCAAAGCTCTTTATTCACCCCTCACCAACCAAGCGACTAAGCAGCTCACTCTACTATTCAGGCATGACCAAAGGGCAACTTCAGGTGCACTCTCCAGTCCAGCTGGTGAATCTGGGTATCCTGAGGCAGTTACAACTGCCTCATGTACACAGACAACCCTCTCCTCCTACCACAAAAAACTAACATATGCGAGAGATGCAATTATACAGCCAAACTGGAAGCTAAGCTGTCTCTAACCAAGACTGGAACAGACAGTCAAGAGGAGAAAGTTAACACTTGCACCACAACTCCAGTCGCACACAGACCTACTAAATCAGCACTGGCAAACAAATACACATAAATACACAAAATCATACTCGGAGACTCTAAATAAAAACCTGCAAAGGCATCAGAGACCTCCAAAGCAGACACCCAGACAACCTGCACTTCCCGTCACAAACCAGACAACACATAAAACACAAAATCAGTGTGCCACACAATCACAGCTCTTAAGGCGAAATAACATACGTAACACACTAGTAATAAGTGACTCTATAGACAGGCACATTGACATCCCACTCACTAGGCTGGATAAGCAGAAGGTTACTGTTAGCTGCCTGTCGGGAGCCAGAATCCGCCACATAACACAAGCACTCAGGTCACTCCAGAACAAGTACAAATATGACTCTGTCATTGTTCATGTTGGTATGAATGACCTGAGACATACCTCCCAGGACTACATAAAAAGAGACATGAAAGAGCTCTCTGATCATGTAGCCCAGGCTGGTATGACCTTGACCCTGAGTAGCATCCTGCCCTCACCAAGAATGATACCTCAGTATAAAGAAAAAATTATCAATTTCAACAATTGGCTAAACTTCTGGTGTCATTCAAAGGGGATCCAGTGTCTGTCAGCCTGGGACGACATGCTCGACAAGCCATGTTGCTTCACAAGACACAGCTTGCATCTGTCACCCCTAGGCTTTCGAATACTGGCCAAGGTTCTTGCTGCCCCCATAGAGCCTTTTTAGGCAAGGCTCAAAAGTCAAACCCACCTCTGTAAACAGCACAATTAACAAAAAACTGAGGGTTATGCTACTCAATGTCAAAAGTTTAAATCTCAAAATGCACGCGCTCGAAGAACTTGTCAATATGGAGAATGTCGACATCTGTGCAGTAACTGAAACCTGGTTCAGGACTCCCAGCACTACCGGGCTACAACTCATGCCACACGTTTCGGCCACAGAACATGGACCGAAACACAAAAGAAGGGGGTATATCCATATTCATCAAGGATACCTACACCTCTAGGTTAGTGGTGCAGCATGATACCTCTGAGAACATCCATGTGCAACTAACATTGGGCAAATCTGCAATGCAAATTGTGGCCTGCTACAGATCACCCTCCATGACCCAGGACCACCACTCCACCTTTCTGGAGACACTGGAAAACATGAAGGTCCTACCAAACACCCTGATATTGGGCGATTTCAATTACCCTACCATTCACTGGGAAAACTACTCGAGTACAAATTCCCAGGCCCAGCGCTTCCTGTAATTCATTAACTCAAATGCCCTGAATTAGCTGGTAAACTCCCCTACCAGAGCTGAAAACATATTGGACCTGGTCATCACCAACATGGGCGACAGGTGTTCCACACCAGAAGCCAACCCGTCACTGGTTAGATCAGACCATAAACTAATCACTCTGGGTGTCCACACCACATCACCACCCCCAACTAAGAAAACCACAGTAAAAAACTTTTCTAAAGCAAACTTCACCTTACTTAAGACAGAGGTGGTAAGTTTCTTAGCCCCCACGCTAAAGGATAATGCTGCCCAAGATGCAGAAACCTTTACAAATGCACTCTATGAGCACCTACAAGGATGCATGGATCATGCCATCCCTAGCAAAACCAAGACTCACTCCTCTAAGGAAGGAAATCAGTTTGGTGGACCCCTGCAATAAACAGGTTATACAATAGAAGGAGGAAACTAGTTCAGAAAAAAGCAAATCCCAAGAAGGAAAGACAACCCTGATCAGTATCAGTAAGAAACTGAGGTCCCTCATGAAATCATCCAAGGCTGACTTTAAAAGAAAAATAGCCAAGGATTCAAAAGATAACCACAAAGCCTTCTTTAGCTATGTTAAGAATCTAAGTGGCAACTCGCAGATATGCACTGAACTAGCACAAAATAGCACAAAATATACTGAACCTACTGATATTGTCAACATCCTGTCAGATAGATTCAGTGCAAACTTCACCCCCCCTCTCACCTCCAAATGGGCCCACAACAATACCGGAAAAATGTAGTGTCCCAAAAATCACAGATGCACAGGTGAAAACAGCCCTTTCAAAAGCCAAAAACACAGCATCAGTGGGACCAGATAGTGTCCCAGGCTGCGTCTTGCATGAACTACAGAACAAAATAACCCCCCACCAAAACACGCTCTTCAACCTCAGCCTCTCCACAGGCTACATGCCCATAGAATGGCACACAGCAACGGTTATTCCTCTCCACAAAGGAGGAGCCACAACTGACCCTGGTAACTATCACCCCATAAGCCTGACTAGCCTGGTCTGCAAGGCTATGGAGGGCATCATCATGGAACTCATTAACAAAGACATTGGGAACCTCCAAACACTTGACCGACCCAGTTCTGCTTTGTAAAGGGCAGATCATGCCTACTAAACCTGGTTGACTTCTTTGAGACAGTCACCAAGGCCATAGACAAGGGAAAGGTAGTTTATACAGCCTACCTTGACCTCACCAAGGCTTTCGACACTATTCCCCACTCGGATATTACAGAAAAACTCACCAGCCTGAACATAAACCCCTACATCACAAGATGGGTTGCCAACTGGCTTACAGACAGAACTCACACAGTAAGAATAGCAAGCTCCAGGTCCGACTCTAAACCAGTCACAAGTGGTGGCCTGCAAGGCTCAGTACTGGGACCCCTACTGTTTGGCTTATACTTCTCAGAAGTACAGGCAAACACAGGAGGACTATGGCTAACCAAGTTCGCCGATGACTGCAAACTGGGTGCCATAATTGACTCTCTGGCTGACATGGACATCCTCCAAAAGGGCCTTACTGAGATGGACACCTGGTGTCAAAGTCATGGCCTCAAGCTAAATGCCAAAAAATGCATAGTCATCCCGTTTGGGAAAAACAAAACATCCACGAATTACCACATAGGTGGCAGCCCCCTTAATACAGAAGAGATAATAAGAGATCTGGGGACCCAGGTAGATTATAATCTCGCTTTTGACAATCATATTGCCAAAGTAGTTAGGAAATCCTTCTATGTGGCCCTTATATTACTAAAGGGTTCACATTTAGAAATAAAGAAGTTATAGTGCCCCTCTACTCATCACATTAGACCCAGCATAGAGTACAATGCCCCATTTGGGATGTACCTTGCAAGACACTTCCAACAGCTGGAAAGACCACAAAAGTACCTCAACAAGAGGATTACTGGTCTCAAACATATGTCCTATGCAGCCCAACTGAAAAAACTCTGGCTGTACTCTGTGGCATATCGCTTACTCAGAGCTGATCTCTGCCTGACTTACAAAGCCATGTCCAACTCAGAATTGATGGACATGCTCCACCTAAAGAAATCCAAGTCACTGTGAGCCACGCGCTCTAGTGAGCTAAACCTTGCTACAACAATAAATAGAACATGCTGGAGGGAAAGATTCCTGTCACAGAGACTCCTCATGCTTTGGAACAAAATTCCAAATTACATCAGGCAGAGCCCCTCACTAACATTCTTCAAGAGAAACCTTGATGAGTGGATGGGTAACAGAAAATACACCCCTGGGATCACTTCATTGGCTCTGATGACAGAGGATCAGTTAATTAATCAATGGGGTGACAAAAGCCGACACACTTTGGCTAGGCTTATAAATGCCTAGTACCTACCTATGAACCTATGAACATATATGCCATTCGCAACTCTGATGGAAAACAACAAAAACAAAATCACTACCACGGTACAATGTCGAATCAGCTGATTGAAGTCAGTGCATTCACTGATATAAACATTCAAACAGGAGATGTTCTACAAGATGGAATTTTGAACATGTCAGTTTCGGATTATCCATCTGTGGAGCATCTCCATTCACAAAATTATTAGCAAATCTATACACACACACACACACACACACACACATATATATATATATATATATATATATATATATATATATATATATATATATATATATATATTTATACAAACACACACACACACACACACACACACACACACACACACACACACACACACACACACACACACACACAAACACGCACACATATATATATATTTATACAAACACACACACACACACACACACACACACACACACACACACACACACACACACACACACACACACACACACACATTTTCATAGTATTTGTATAGTCATTTCTAGGTGATGTCTAAGTGTTTCGACTCTAGATTGGTTTAGACAGAAAACAGTTCCTTAAACCAGATTGCCCACCCTCATAACACAAACAAATTAAATACAAAAATAGACTGAGGTATGTGTTTTACTGGAAGGTGAGTGGGATGCAATAATTCAAAAATACTGTCTAGCATACATTACATTTGTACAGAGTAGCCAAACATTCGGCCAGATGCTTTGCCATTCTTTTCATTTATATGCTTTCTGATACCTAACTCAAATTAATTTCAGTGGAGAGGTGTAAATGTTCAGAGTCACAGAAATTGGACCTCGTTCCTTATAACATGTTGCACTTAGGTCAGTGCCACACTGCATTTGAATCACAATGAAATAGCAAAGATAGTGCTATCATTAGTCAAAGTAGCACAGAGGAGGTGTTAATGTTACAAGTTGTCCATGGTAATCACAGAGTTAGCATGCAGATGCATAAATGCATTTGTCATAGTATGTCTTATACTCTGTGATATTCTGCTGTGGACTACCTCTATTCATGAAGATATAATCAGGTAATCCAAGAAGGCATACACATGCCATTGTGATTCCAAAAGTGGCACACAGGAGCACGTAGAGCACCACTGAGTACTAGGTACTTCTGTGCTTGGGATGCAGGGAAGTGCTGTGTGACATGTTAGCACTACACATAGCAGCAGTGGGATACAGCTTATTATTGTAAGCTGTATATAGCTACTTAATAAAGTACAGTACCACACATTGCTTATAAATATACTCAAATCACATTCTCTTGACACTCTAGCTGTACAATGGTTCGGCTCTTACCTGAGCGACAGGCAGCAAGCTGTTGTGTGGGAAAATAATCTGTCATCCCACCTGCCAGTTACACTAAGTGTCCCCCAGGGCTCCATTCTAGGCCCTCTGTTATTTTCTATTTTTATTAATGATCTCTGCAAAGCTACTCCTCGTGCAACCTGTATACAATATGCAGATGATTCAACAATAATCTGCACAGCTAAATCTTCATCTGAACTACAATCCCTAACTCAGAAAATGTTTAACATAGTAGAGTCATGGTTCTTAAAATGCTGCCTCCTCCTGAATCCTAAAAAAACTAAGCTCCTGGTCTTTACCCCTACCTGTAAGTCTACACCTATAGATTTCTATGTTACTTCTAATAATGGTACCCTCATATCCCATGACGCTACCAACAAGCTCCTAGGAATTACTATAGACAACAACCTTAACTTCGACTCCCGTATTAATAACACTATAAAAACAGTTAACAGAAAAATGGGCTCCATATATAGAGTCAAATACTTCCTCACTCCTATAGCAAGATCTACTATTGCCCACTCACATCTAATCTCAACACTCATTTATGCCTCACCAATCTATACTAATCTGCCAAAAAATAATCTTCTCAAACTAGCTACCTCCTATAACAACATTTCCAGATTTGCCACTGGTAATCCCTTCAGAACCCATCACTGTGAGAATCTAAAACAACTAGGATGGCTTGAACTACAAAATCAGCTTCAATTTAGCCAACTTACCATTGCACATAAGATCCTCAACCCCCCTACCAATCATCAATACTATCAAACCTCATAACCCCCTATAAAAATCTTACTAACTTATGATCATCAAATAAACTGTTAGTTAGCATAAGTAAGTCAAACAACATGGCAGGTGATTATCTTTTCTCAAACACTACTGGGAAAAACTGGAACCTTCTACCTACTGAACTGACTTCTCTTCCTTCCCTACCCCTCTTCAAACAAAAACTGAAAATACTCCTAAGAACAAACTGGTTATGCCCTTGCAGCAATCCTGACTAACCTATCACCTCTGCTATTCCCTTTACTCTCCCTAATTGAGTTTATGTTCTTTATTGCATATGTAAGCAGAACTGTCAACCGGAAACTGCTATGATAGACTTTATGTGAATAACGTGTTCTATATTTTGTATATAGTTTTTAACCATTTTGTTGTAAAATGTATTTTAGTATACTTCAATGTTAACTTTATTGTAACCTTAAACATTATTTCTCTGTATTTGTTTTGGAGCTTTTCTCCCCGGGTCACTACTGAAAATGGATATATATCCAGTTAGACTAGCCTGGTCAACAAATGTAAAATAAATAAATAAAATACAGTGCACAGACCTAAGCTACACTGTACCCCTGTGTTATGCTTTTTTACCATGTCTGGGTGTGATTTATAAAGTTTTCAATCTTAGGCAAGATGGTGGACTAAGGGATCATTACCATATTAATGGAAATGACATGATACGTTTTTTTTTCAACATCACTGCAAGGTGTAATGGACAGTTTGTTTGTGATTGCAGGTTTTTGTATATCATGTATAACTCCATTGCCTGTTGGTTTTGTCCTACAGTACAATTTTTTTCATATCACTAGCATGTTAATAAGCTATGTGTGTTGACCAACATATTTGCAGGTGAAGGGACTTTATGTAGTTGGAGTCCTATGTGTTACACCATAGAGATCTGTATTTTTATATTTTTGATATAAACCATACTTTTAGGGGGTCTATTTGCATATATATATATATATATATATATATATATATATATATATATATATATATATATATATATATATATATATATATATATATATATATATATATATATATATATATACTGTGCATGGAAAACACTGTCTAAGCAATGGGGCAGGCAACCTACAATCCCCAAGATTCATGATGAAAATATTCTGTGCAGGAGCAGTGTAGCCGCTCCTGCATGGAATATGGCCACTTCGTGATCCAGAAATGTGCTGTTTTGACGTGCATGAGTGGCCCTACACTGCTCCCGCATGGAAAGCCATGCAGGATGCTAATCAGCTCATTTGCTGGTGAAAACCATACAAATGAGCTGATTAAGCAAGCCTACAAGGAGGCTGGTCTCCATGCAGGAACAGTGGTATTTGCAGAAATGTATTCGGTTACTAACTGAATACATTTCTGCAAATAAACAAACGGAACCCTGAGAGCGCACAAAAAAGCATGTATTACATACATCGTGCATGCCAATTTCCAAATATATGGCCATTGTCATTTTAAAAAGCTCAAAATTGTAAAAAATAAAGTTTTTTTTTGGTCGATCTCGGACATTTAATTACTGGGAAGTGCCATGCACACAGGATGGTGGGGAAAATAAAAAAAAAAAAAAAAAGGTGAAAAGGCAAGTGTAGGGGAAATCTGCCTTTTGCCATGATGATCTGATGAAGTATAGTAATATATGAAAACGCTTTTTTATCTACAGTTTGCCTGGTGTTCTAGCTTGAACATTTGGGAGTATTTGGCTGCTTTGTTTCTTCCATTTTGCCATGATAGTCAATGGCATGCAGAAGGTAAACAACGGCAGGGAACAGTGGTTGCTAAGGGGGAAGACAGTGGTGTAGTGCAGTAACTAGGGATATAGGCAGTGGGGTATGTAAATGAGGGGACTTATAGGGAATCACAAAATACTTCTAAGTGTCACACTGCACTTAACCATGATGGTGTAGGCAGGAGGGGCAGCTAACATGAAAAGGGTGTGTATCATGCTTGGTGAAAGCACACTGGAGCTCTGTGGACTGGCTATGCACTTAGCTAAGCACAAAGCTAGGGGGTGTGCCCCACATAGCTTAGCTATGCTTAGCTAATGACATCATTGTTTACACTAGCTCCATGGGTTTGCGCGGCGCACCTTGGGGCTTAAACAGGAAAGATAGCTGAAAATGGAAGGAGATGTAACAAAAGAAAAAGAAAGTGCAACAGCACAATAAAGGAGAAATGAAGTAGAAATCCCTAATATGGGACTCTTGCAACTCACAACGGGCCATTGAAAGCACTCAATAATACTGCTGGCAGCTGGCTGCATAGCTGAAAATGGGAGGAGATGTAAGTAAAAAAAAATAAAAAAGGGCAACAGCAGAATAAAGGCAACATTGCGCAAATTACCACTAATGCCTCTAACACTCACAGTTGCCAATTCAAAGACATGAGTAATATAGGTGGCAGCTGGAATGTATCATAGACCCAATCAGACAGGCAGCAGTTGCAGCATGGTACTATAAAGTATGTAAACGCCCCTCAGTCTGTTTTTTCCCACAAACTCTGCACCTTTGGAGTAAACCTGGGAATTTTAACTGACAAAATGCTAATGGCTGCCATTGCTTTAATAAATCAGTATGTCCTAGAGGCTGATGGAGGTGAGGAGGATAATGCTGACAACCACCCCAGACTCACAAGGAGGAGAAGAATATTCAGACCCAGGGTAACCTACCAGGGGCTACATGACCTGGAGATAGTAGAGTGCTACAGGGTGGACAGGGACATACTTCAGCAAATCATGGAGCTGTGCCAGCTTCGCCTCACATCCAGAATGAACAGAGGGGAACCCATCCCAGTGGATACTAAGGTATGTGTAGCCTTAAGAATACTAGTTACAGGTACTTCCCAAAGACCTACTGGGGATATCTTGGAGGTGTCACAGACATCTTCATCCAGAGTACTCCACCAGTTCCTGGATGCCATGCTACTAAATGCCCATGACTACATATACTTCCCCAACACCCGTGAGGAGTTGACCAGCAATATGCATCTCTTCCACCATGTAGCAGAATACAAGGAGGCATTGGGTGCCATAGACTGCATGCACATCCATATCAAAGAACCACCACCACCAGCAGGATAGGGTCTACTTAAACCACAAGGGCTTCCCCTCCAACAGCTGCCAGGTCATGTGCGATGCCCACGGCATTATCATGAATGTGTGTCTGGAAGCTATCATGACTCCCACATCTGGCATTCCTCACAGCTGTATCGGGGACTTGCCAGGGGTGACATCTTGTATGGCCATTTAGTGGGGGGTGCTGGCTATGCACTGGAGCCATGGATGATGACACCCATCAGAAATGCACACACACCCATGCAAGAATGCCATAATGAGGTGCACACACAAACCAGGATCATTATAGAGCATGTGTTTGGGCTGCTCAGGTCACGGTTCTGTTGCCTGGGTATATCTGCTGGAGCCTTGCAGTACTCTCCAGTCACATGTGCACACATGTTCATAGTATATGCCATGCTACACAATATGATCCTGTGGAAACAGCTGCAGCAGAAACAGTGTGGGGAAGGGCCACCAGCTCCCCACCATTCCCAAGGTCCCCACAGGCACAGGGGGACTTGGATGAGGAACCCCCTGAGCCAGCCCATGTAGGCAGACAGAGGTGTGCCCAGTATGGCCTGGCCTTGGCAAAGAGGCAACACATAGCACACACACTGACACTGTAGGCACTCAGGGACTGACACCTCTCTCTACTCACACACAGTAAAAAGGGATGACACACACATCACACTACTAGTAACTTATCATGTATAGGCATTGTACTGTGTGCATCCAACATAGGCAGCCCCCAAGCTCTGTAAACACAACTGCCACAGGCACAAGGTAAGTCAGCTGCCTTAACAGTAAATTAATGTATCAGTATGTTCTGCTAGCATATGTATGGTATTGTTGCATGCATGCAAGGGAATGGGGTGGTCTACTGGGATAGCAGCAGACAACTGACAGCTATGTGGGACACCAGGAAATGTATGCCCTATACTGGCCTCCCAACACTATGCAGTAATACCCAAGGTGGCAAATCCCACTGCAGTATATGTGTGGGGCCAACTAACTGAGGGGGTCATAGCTCACAGCTATGGATGTCAGTGTGGGGTCTCTCAGACACACACAGCAAGTCAGCTGTAGAAAATCAGAGAGAAATGTCTGGAAAAGCTCCACAAATGGCAGCAATGTTGAATCACCCCCCCCCTACAGACCCACACAGTCATAGCACAGAAGGTCTCGCAGTTGCAGTAAAGCTATGAAGGGTAACAAGTCTGACATGCAAATGTATGCCATTACAATCTCATCTGTGCTCTTTACTGATATGCCTGTAGTCCCCAAGACAGGGCACAATAGTATGGTAAATGGAATCAAAATGTAAAGCAAATATCAGCACAGTCTCTGCAAATGTCTACAGTTGACAGGTGTGCCCCCATATACCCACAGAAATGCAATAACATGTATGTTTACAGGGAAATAGCAGCATAACACAGATTGGTAGGGCTGTCCCAGTACACATAAAAACATGTTGCATGTGCTCAATATGCAGAGGCAATGAGCTATGTCCATGTGTGGTCAATACTGTCAGGATCTGGCCAGCATGTTCTCCTGGCTGTCATCTTGTACTGCCCTAGGTACAGGCTATGTGTCACAGGGCCATGTGCAGATAACTGCAATGCCAACAATTATGCATGTCATTGACATCTATTGCTCTGCTACTAACATACATGAAAGTTACAGTGCTATGTCGAATATACTACACATATAATGGACTTCATGAGGGTTGTGTAGCCGAGGTGCTAGGGCTTTTGTGAATAATCATGCTTCTTGATACTGTTGCCAGTGGTCATTGTCAATATGGCTTTTCCCTTGTTTTATGTCTGCTTTTCTATATAGAGGACATGCCTGCACAGTACAATGCAGTCTGTACCCACACCCATAACACCAAACCTCTGACAGCAACTTGTCTGAACAAGGACAGAATTAAATGTGGAACAAAGGCACAATGATAGACATGTGTGGTAAATATTGCCCTGACATACTGAGAAAGTTGGTAGGGTGAGGGGTTTGCAGTAGTGGGAATTGTCTGAAAGTTATGTAGGCTGACATAGTAATGTATGTCAATATTTTGTAACATCGCTCTTCAATTATACTGAAATAACTTGCCACAAAAACACATGTTCATGCAGACTGGACAAACTCTTTAGCTAAACACCCAGACAATCTGACAAAAAATGTACAGCAGACATGTATGGCCACACCAGGATATCCCATCTCAGGCTACACAGATAACACAGAAGCAGAAGATACCCAGCCAGTATATCAACAAGTTGCTGGGCTATCACACGACTGGCTGTAGCCACACCACCCAACTGGCCTTGTTGGGCAAGAATGGACATAGCTGCCTTTATAATATCAGTCAATGCATCATATGACTAGTAGTCCTCTGGTAAAGCACTGTGATGATTTGAGGATGTCTAACGCTAGGTAATTATACAATACATTGCACTGTCAGAATACAGATATGTCAGAAAATGTCTGCCAAAACAAACCATTACCCTGAGGAAAGTCCTCTGTATTTCTGAGAGGTATGTCTGTACCACACAAAACCTTGGATCGGAGTATACTTATCGCTGGAATGGAGTCCCACTCTAACTATACAAGGTCATACTGGGCATACTTCTACACTTAGAGAATCACAGGACCTGTTGGAACCTACATTGGTCTGTATGACTATATTGTGTAGATATATCTGTGCATACAGACAGCTATGTACACCCTAACTGTCCCTACACATGCATATCAGACAGGATTACCCCCAACAAGCTGTAGGTGGCCCGTATGTGATATATCCTCATCTGCTGTGTGTGACACACATGCAGACATATAAGGCCAACAGATAACTATATATGTTAAGCATACACATACATAAGTGAGAGACAGACAGTGATAGACAGAGAGACAAAGTTGGACAGACCTAGTAGTGTGGGTCACACACATGGGTACCCTGAATGGCATACAGTGATGTCCTGCTGTGGACAGTGGTATACTGGTTTTAAA
Organism: Protopterus annectens; assembly: GCF_019279795.1. NCBI lineage: Eukaryota > Metazoa > Chordata > Ceratodontiformes > Protopteridae > Protopterus > Protopterus annectens. Next base: position 861,700,297 of record NC_056732.1, on the reverse strand, counting down.
CAATGGCACAAGCAAGCATAAAAAGTGAGTCCCATTGTGTAATAGTAATGAGATTGGGGTGTAAATATCACATCACCTGCCAGTGTGTGTGTGTGTGTGTGTGTGTGTGTGTGTGTGTGTGTGTGTGTGTGCGTGTGTGCGTGTGTGCGTGTGTGCGTGTGTGCATGTGTGCGTGTGTATGTGTGTGACAGTTGTGTGTGCAAGACTAAGGGAGCCATGTGTTTGTTTGTAGGTGAAACAGTTTTATGACATTCCCACCCACAACAATTCCCACTGCCCCAGTTTATCAGTCCAGATAATGAAATTCCTTTATCAGCAACTTTGGCCAACTGTTAGCCTGTAGTCCATGTGATAAATGCCTAACACTGTAGTAGAAATAATTAGTTAGACAGGGGTTCTACCCTGGTATCTGGTGCATGTGTATGTCTGTAGGCAGAAGTATTTTGATATGTTTCCCACCCACTGCCCTACATTATCAGTCTTGCTGATGCCATTCCCCATATCAGTACTTTCGTCAGCTGTCAGCCAGTAAGCTCTGTAGCACATGCTATAACTGCCTAACACTATAGTACAAATAACTACTTAGGCAGGGTTCTCCTCTTGTATCTGGCAAATGTGTGTGTGTGGGGGTGTATATGTTTGTAGGCAAAAGTATTTTGATATGTTTCACACCCACTGCTGATGTCATTCCTCTTATAGGTTCATAAGTGTGTCGTAGGCTAATGGGCCAGGAGCCTTTAGAAGCCTAGTCCATAGAAGGGCCCTGCCATTGTGCCACCCAATGTTACTTCCCAGTGCCTGTATCAAGTAAAGTCACTGCAGTGATCATTGGGGTGAACTGTCTATTACCCACCCACTCATCAAGATTTCTGTGAAATAGGGTCAGCCAGGTGCTCTGCATGACATGTTTGGAAAGTGTATCCCAGGTGATGTGCAGTCTCTTGGTGAGGGACCTGTCCCACCAGCATGTTGTGTCAATTGCAGTAATGAGGTAGAAGTCTCTGCAATGTGTGGAGGGACTGGGATGTCTTCATATGTAGCATTTCTAGAAGAGTTGGGTCAGACATGGCTTTTTAAGTCAAGCATAGATAGCCTCTAACTAGGTGATATGACATAGAGAATAGGTGGAGTCTTCTGAGTCTGTCTGTGTAGGATATGTGTTTAATGCCTAAGAACTTCTTTTTGAGGTACTTCTGTGGCCTCCCCAGCTGTTGCAGGTGTCTAGTGAGGCACATGCCAAATGGGCCATAATACTTGATGAGTTCTCTAATGAGGGAAGAGTAGACAGTGATAATTACCTTTCTCTTCCTGGATGCAAAACCCTTGGAAATGTGATGTGCCACATAGAAGGAATTCCTGACCACAGTGGCAATGTGGTGCTTGAAGGAGAAGTTGCTGTCAACCTGTGTCCCCACATCTCTTATAATGCTGACAGTGTTCATTGGGCTCCCATCAATGTGATACTTACTGGGAACTGTGTGATTTACCAAAGGAGATGATGATGTATTTTGTGGTGTTAAGCTTCTGGTCATAGTTTCCACACAACTCACAGGTCTCACTGAGGCTTTTCTGTAGGATGTCTGCATCCCTTGTGGAGTTAATTATGTCTCCCAGCTTGCAGTCCTCTGTGAACTTGGTCATCTAGAGTTCCTCTGTGTTAGGCTGGACTCCTGAGAAGTAGATGCTGGACAGGAGACTACCCAGTACCGATCCCTGTGGGACTCCACTCGTGACTGCTTGCCAGTCTGACTTGGAGTTTGCCACTGTCACACTGTGTGTTCTGTGAACCAGTTTGCAACCCACCTACTGATATAGGGGTTGATGCCTAGTTTGGTTGGTTTATCAATAATTCCTGACTGAGGAATGATATCAAAAGCCTTGGCTAGATTGAGGTAGGCTGTATGCAGTGCCTTACCATCATACACAGCCCTGGTGACTCACTCAAATAAATCACCAGGTTGAGCAGGCATGATCTGCCATTCACAAAGCCAAACTGTGTGGGGTCCAGTGTTAGGAGATTATCTATATCTTTGTCAACCAGGTCCCTGATGATGCAGTCTATACCTGTACATAGTAGACTCATCAGGCTAATGGGTCAATAATCTCCAGGGTCTGTAGTTGCTAGCCCTTTATGGAGAGGGATGATTGCAGCAGTGTGACATCGTGGGGTGACAAAGCATGAAGTGAGGCTGTGACTGAACAAAGCACACAGATGTGGTGCCAGTTTTCTTTGTACATCATGTAGAACACAACCATGGATATGACTGGATCCCATGGAAGCTGTATTCTTTCCTGTGGATAATGCAGGTCTAAGCTGGGCTGCAGTAATGCTGGGTGCCTGGCATCCATCTGCTATTATGACTGTTCCCCTAGGAGGGAGTGAGGGGTAAAGCTAGCACTAAATGTGTTGGCAAGACTGTTGCCAATATCTGTTGGCTCAGGATAGGAGTTAACATTGTGTAGTAACTCACAGCACTTGTAGGTATTGCTGTGGAGGTTGTTGGTATAATTATCAAAGGCTTTTGTGATTGTAGTCAGTGTCTGCTGCAATTTGCCTTCATAGCTGGCTATAGATGATTCCATGAGGGATCTCATGTTGTTGTTAAGGCTAATAAGGGTGTTTAACAGTCTTGGGACACCACCTTTTTCTGCAACAGTTTCTTCTTTCTGTTGTACACGTTAGCAGGGGACCATCACATTGGCTTCCAGTGTTTGGAGGACAGCATCTTGGTTCTATTGGCTATGGCTAGTACCTTGCATTCATGTACATTTTTATATAGTGCATTTGTGCATGAGCTGACAGTCATGCAGCTATTTTCCATTGGCATGGGTGCAGTGAAGTCATCCACCCCTGTTTTTATGACTCCAAAGTCAGCTTTGGGGAGGTTTTTCAAAGTGGTTACCTTTGTGGGAGTTTGGGTGAGATGTGGATTGCTATGGTGATTGCATCATGTTTGGATCTGACCAGGTAGGGATTGACTACTGCTGTTGAGCAGCGGTCCCATATGTAAGTAATCAACACAAGTCAAGGTTGTTGCATCCTCTACTGGGGGGTGTATGAGCTGGTCCAGGGCATTGAAACTGATGAATTTCAAGATGCTTTGGGCCAGTCTATTGGTGCTTGACTACTTTTCTCAGTTGACGGAGGGGTAGTTGAAGTCTCCTATTATGTCAGTGTTGGCTTGGACCTTGACAGATGCCATGGTGTTGAGGAATGTGGATAGACAGTCTAATGACATGGATGTGGACCCATAGCAGGCTATGACCTGGATTGCACTATTACACAAAGTCAGTTGTACCTGAAGTATCTCAGGTGCATTATGCTGGGATACTAGTCTGGAGGTGTGCATATCTGTTATGAATATGGAGACACCCCCACCTGTGGAACTGTGGTCCATGTTTTCGGGCTGACAGCTGTGGAATGTGTCATAGGCTGTTAGCACAGGGCTGCTGTCTGCTGCTGTAAACCAGGTCTCCGTCACAGCACAATTGTCAATGTTCTCCATTTTGAGGAGTGCTTTAATTGACTGCATCTTGAGAGTTAGATGTCTACTGTTGAGCAGCATGACACTCAGATTGCATTCATATCTAGCCATTACAGTGGTAATGTGATTTGGAACATTGCTTAAAATGCACTATTGGGGTGGCAAGAGACTTAGCCAGTACCTGAAAACCCAGGGGTGACAGATGCAGGCCATCTCTGGCAAGCCACTGAGGTCTGTCAATCATGTTATCATAAGCAGAGAGAGACTGGATCCCCTGAGAATGACTAACAACATGTAAGCCAGTGTTGAAGTCAATCATTTGTTGATAGTACTGCAGCATCATTCTAGGTGATGGTAGTACACTGCTCAGGGCTACTGTCATACCTGCCTGGACCACATAATCCAAGAGGTCAACCATGTCTCTTGTCATGTAGTACAGGGAGGTGTGTCTCAGGTCATTCACACCCACATGGATGATGAGACAGTGATACTTGCAGTTGTTGTGGAGTGAGCTGACTGGGTGTGTCATGTGTTGGATGCTGGCATGTGATAGACAGCTGGCCGTTACCTTCTCCATATTCAACCTAGTGAGTTGGAAATCTGTGTTCCCCAGTATTAAGTCACCCATGATTACTGTACTGGGCAAGGTATTTAGCCTCACAGGCTTAGGTTGAGGGGCACACTGTGTAGGTGAGATATGTCTCCTTTGGCATGTGCTGTGCTGTGGTGGCCGAGTGGGTTTCTGTCTTGCTGGTCTGTGCTGTTGGGGTAAATGTCCATTGAGTGCCTCTGTGAAGTTGGGTGTGTGGTTTGTGGGTGTATGTCAGGGCTGTGACCACATGGTGTGGTGCAGGTGTTGACCTCATCCCCTTGACCAGCTAGTGCAGTCTTTGCTGGAGAGTGCATATTTCCAAATTTGGTGATATAGGGGTAACTCTCATAGGTCTGAGTGTTTGGAGTTTAGAGGAGAGGGTTGTCTGTGTACATGAGGCAGTTACAACAGTGCGTCAGAATGGCCAAGTGCACCAGGTTAATGGGCAAAAGCACAGAAAACTGCACTTCAATCATGCCAGGACAGGTGGTCATAACTATTAATTACTGTGGCTAATTCTGTAAGGAATGTCTACTGCTGATGGCTCCCAGGTGTGCTACAATTCTTGATACAATACCCTGTTAAAGTGCAAAGCTATTATGCTATTTGAAGTGCAAGAGAGAAAGAACTAGCAAGATCCAAGGGAAAAACTGAAGGCAGACTTTCTGCCATCTGTAATATTTTAGATCAGCTGTACAGTTATCAGCACCATTGGCCAGTTGTTAGTTTAGTAAGCTCTGTAGTGTGTGCGGTAACTGTGTAACACTGTAGTGCAAATAATTAGATAGGCAGGAGTTCTAATCTCAATAATGGCAAGTAAGTGTGCTTGTGAGAATAATATACTGTGTGTTTTATACCATTTGAGTCGTGTACCACCCTCTACACTTCCCCTCACCTTAATTTACCAGTCCTATTGATGTCATTCACCACAGAAGGACCTTTGGACTGGGTGAGATTGTATGCTCTATTGCGAAGTAGAAATAAATAGATAAGCAGGGATTCTAATATCAATACTGGCAAGAGTGTGTGTGTGTGTGTGTGTGTGTGTGTGTGTGTGTGTGTGTGTGTGTGTGTGTGTGTGTGTGTCCTCACCCTAATTTACTAGTCCTGTTAATGTCATTCACCAAGCCCTGTGGCGTATCTGATAACTGTGTAACACTATAGTAGAAATAACTAAATAGGCAGGAGTTTTACTCCAATACTGGCAAGTAAGTGTGTGTGTGTGTGTGTGTGTGTGTGTGTGTGTGTGTGTGTGTGTGTGTGTGTGTGTGTGTGTGTGTGTGTGTGTGTGTGTGTGTGCGTGAGAGAGAGAGAGAATCGTATACAGTGTGAGTTATACCATTTTGAGTTGTGTACCACTCTCTACACATCCACTCACCCTAATTTACTAGTCCTGTTGATGTCATTTACCTTAGAAGTACCTTTGGATAAGGTGAAATTGTATAAGCTCCATGGCACATCCGATAACTGTGTAACACTATAGTAGGCATAAATAGGTAGGATGTCTAATCTCAATACTGGTATCTGTGTGTTTGTGTGCGAATCATATACTGTGTGGCTTATATCATTTTGATGTGTGTACCATATATGGCTGGTTACCACCTCCTGATGGCATTACTTTATATAGTGTGGTAATGGCATCTGCCTCACATGCAACATGTTGAACCATTGTACAGATATATCCAGAATATCCAGACGTTTGCAACCTATAAGTGGTATGTGTCCTTAACAATGCCCATGTATGTGATATTGTTGCCAAATAGGCCACAATGAGTGTACTGACATATATGGCAGCATCAGGTATCATTCCTGACTGAAACATCATGCTGATACGTCTGCTACCCTAAGACTTGTCTAGACTTGTAGGAGAAATACATGATTTCAGATGTTATTTCTGGTGGGTTAACTCACCATCCATGAGAACATTCACAACAGTACACATTGTAACAGGGAGTGGGTAATGTCCCATGCATGTCATCTATGTGGGGCATGTCAAGTATGTAGTAGTACAGTACATCAATGTGGATATGTACCTTTAATAATCTGTCTATTTACAACTGTGTTTGTGTTGCTGTGTGCACATCCCCAGTGTCAGCCCTGACTATGTGTATGCAAAAGATATACCATTTTGTTTCCATGTTCCACCCTGTAAACTTAGGAATACATAGCACAGACCTGTCATACACATGTCATGCATGCCTTCACCAGCTACGCCAGGGTTGAATGTATGGAAAAGAAATGGCAGGGCCAACACATGTTGCCAGGGGAATCTGTTGTGGTTAATGTAATGGCTATGCTTGTGAGGGACCTGCTGACAGTACTGTAGTAACCTGTTCTGTATATATGAGCATGTGGTAGTACACAACACTGAGGTGACATGTATGAAAGCTACCGGTCTGTGACAAGGGTATGTTTGGAAGGTCACTCTGTCTGACAACAGTGTCACTCACACACTGTTGCATGCATACACACCTGGTAGATGTACATATAAAGACATACCTTACCTATGACACAGGTGGTGTATTCCCACTCTGCCATACTCCCTCTTGGTCATGTTTGCAGGGCCACAGCCTGCAGACACACAGACACCTGAAAGACAAATACAGCATGTCAGACTACAGGCAGTCAGTGGTACTAACAGCAAAAATGCATTCTGGATAATAAGGTACACACACCTGTATATGTACCCACAACAAATGCAAGCAGACAGCACCTTACACAGTATTACATAGCTACACTGTACTACATTCACCCTGTGCATCAGACCCATATAAGCATGTCCCTGCATCAGTGGTTTGGATGACAGGGATGTGGCACAGGTATCATAATATGCACAGAGTGTGGTGTGGGTTTGCCAGATGCCTAGGCTGGGCCATACAGTTGACATCATGTGTGTGTGTGTGTGTGTGTGTGTGTGTGTGTGTGTGTGTGTGGACGGGTGTGCAGTAGATGGCCTGTGCAGAAGTGCTGTGTGTGTCTGGGGGTGACCTGTGTGTGTATGTATGCGCACCATCATGCCATGTGGCTGCCTTACACAGGGTTATGTTGGACAGCTGTGGACCGTACATAGCAGGGTTTCCAGTTCACCATCTCTGATCATGGACATGGGAACTGGTCCTGCCACGGGTCTCACTGGCACCACAAGGGTCAAGGCAAGATGCAGTACTGCTTCTTGGGGGTGACTGTTATCTGCTGGATCCGTGTCCTTGATGGTACCGGCCAAGATCACATGCCCATGGCCTACTCCGGTGTGATGTTGACAACAATGATGTAAACAGCACCCCCCCCGGTAGTGCTGATGTCACTGCCAGTATGGGATTGTGAAAGGGCATGACCCCGTAGACTGTCAACTTATGCTGTTGCTGACCTACATCCACATGGCTGATGCCCATCACCCACCACACATTCTATCACAGACATAGCATGGTTGAGGATTGCCAGCATCTCATCCCACCGTGTATTCATGACCTTAGTATTTTGACGTGTAGCCTCAACTAGGTCATGTATGTCACCATGCAAAGCAGGAAGAGTTTCATCCCCCACTCTGAGTATGATTCTGGTGTTGCGTTCACTACATGCCTGTGCATCCATTACATCTTGAAACACGCAGCTGGTGACACCTGCTGTGGCACTTAAGACAATGGCTTGAATGGCAGCAATCCTCCTTTGGGCACCACTGCCCATCTGCCTGTGTGGGTCCTCACCAGCACTCTAGCTATGGCTAGTGGCTTTAGTCACACTTGACATAGTCACCACACTAGCCTGTTCCATGCCACCACCTGCCAATTTTCCATTATCTGTGGCTACCAGGCACTGGGTATGTGTGGGCATTGTGACTGTGTGTGGGGTGTCAATTACTGTTGTTTGCCAACCCATGGCACAGATCCAGTCCCTGACAAAACCACCTATGCCTGACTATGACTATCATCAATGTCAAAGTCTGTACAGACACTGATATCAGATTCTGAGTGGGAGGGATCACAATCACCATGACCACCTGTGGGGGGGAAGCAGCATATGTAAATTACTACCTGCACTACGATATTTGCTGCTACACACACACACACACACACACACACACACACACACACACACACACACACACACACACACACACACAAACAGGAACAGGTGAGGTGGCATCCAGACATTACACAGACCTCACAACAGCCAAATGGTGACATTCACAACACAGTCAGACCACTACATGCACACCGTGGACAGGCCCTTTACATCATGCAGTGCAGCCCTTTCTAATTAATATTATTACTTATATACACCTTTGTGATACGTGTGTATTGCTAGTAGGTGAAGGGCCTGCAAGTGGCACACACTGCATACATGTACACCTAATTGCTGTTCACTTGTATAGCACAATGGCAACTCCTACAGAACATACCTGTCAACTGTGTATAGTGTTGATGAATGTGTAAATGTGTGGCTCATATTTCTGGTCTGTTCCTCATAAATCCTGTGTTAGTCTGACACATTACTGGGATGATCTGAGGACTGGTGTCATTAATTAATAGCATATTTTGGGTTTCACACTAAAACCTGTAGTTCATGTATGTTAAAACAGAATCAGTTACAATAATAACCTCCCAAGCTTACAGGGGCTATCATAAGTGTATACACCCCCGTTAATATGCCAGGTTTGTCTGATATATGACATGAGACCACAGAAATCATGTGATAACTATTCTCACCTTTACTGTGACCTATAACCAGTGCAATCCAATAGAACAACAAACACATTTGTTAGGGGTGACATATAGAAATCAAAATATGTACAATAGGCTGGTTGCATAACTGTGCACACTCTTAAAGTACTACTTTGTTAAAGCACCCTTGAATATCATAACAGCAGTCATTCCTCTTGGGAAGGTGTGTATCAGCATGGCACATCTCAACTTACCAATATTTGTACACTCTCCCTGCAAAAGCCCTCCAACTCTATCAGACTGCAAGGGCATGTCTTCTGCACAGCCCTCTGCAGTGCACCCCATGGGTTTACTATTGGATGTAGGTGTGGACTGTGGCTGGGCCAGTTCAAACAATGTATTGTTTTTTGGTGAACACATCCATGTTTGGATATGGATGTATGGTTTGGGTCATTGTCGTGGGGTAAGGTGTAATTCCTCCCCAGCTACAGCTTACTAGCAGACACAGGAAAACTTTGGGCCAAAAGGGACTGGTATTTGGTACTGTTCGTAATCCCCTCCACTTTGGCTAAAGGCACACTTCTAGTTTATGAATAACAACCCCAAAGCAGGACACTGCCATCACCATGCTTCACCATGGGGATGGTGTTCTTTTGGTGAGGCACAGCGATGTTATTGTGCCAAACAAAGCTGTTGGTATTGTGGCCAAAATGTGCAACCTTGGTCTCATTCCACCATAACACATTTCCCCACATGCGTTTGGAAGGCCCGATGTATTGTTCTTGAGACATTTGCCAGACTTGGATGTTGTTCTGTGTGTGACAAGGCTGCCATCTTCCAACCCTACCCCATAGGCAAGACATGTGGAGAATACAGGAGATTGTTGTCATATGTAGTACATAAGCAGTACCTTGCTAGAGGTCCTGCAAATCCTTTACTGTTGATGTAAGTGTCCTGCCAGCTACTCTGATCAATGTGAGTCTTATCTTTCCAAACATTTTGACAGATGTCCATTTCATTGCAATGTCACTGTTCACCCATATTTTCACCACTGTTTGATGACTGTCTTCACTGTGTTTCATGGTATATCCAATGTAGTAGAAATGTGTGTGTACCCTTCTCTGGGCTGATACCTCTCACAGATGTGATCCCCTTGCTGCTTTGTAAGCTCTATGCAAACTATAGCTGTTGCTGTTGCAGGCAACTGAGTAAATGTTACGATAATCCTGGTAGGACAGCTGACTGTTATATGCTGTTAATCAAAGAGTTTCTGTCAGTGATGGCAGATGTGTACTCAAGAAGATATAATGATGTCATCATATGCAAAGCTAATTCACAACAGTAGTAACTTCAGCCTGGCCACATGTATGCATCCAGCTTCTTGTACGTTTTTCACGTGTCATAATTGTTCCCCTAACAGATTTGTCTGCTTATCACTGGAATTGCACAGATTATCGGTCACATAAAAGTTTGGAAGGGTTTGGAATTGTGTTCTTCTGCTCTCATTTTTGTATTTCAAAAATACCTGCCATTGAAACAGGCATGTGTACACCTTTTATATGCACTGTATAGCACTAGGTTATAAACTATGTCCCTAGTTTTGGCCCTTTGTACCCCCATGCTGTCAATCTTTGTCTACATTTCATGCAATGACAGGTTGAGATGTATGCTACAGATATGTGACACCTCCTGCAAGTAGGCCCCTGTGATGACCACTGTGATGCACTGCAGTTAACCTCACCACAAATGAACATGCAGATATTGCAGAATAGTTGAGAGTAACAGGTGTGTGCATGGTCACATGCATGAACTCAACATTACTGGGGTACTGGTGATCCACAACAGGGAAATCACATACTCACCGGCTTCAGGCTGCTGTCCCATATGCAGACCAGAGGTACCTATGCAGTTGTGGGGGAGAGGTATTGTCAGCAGACTCACATTTGGCAGTGTTACTAGATGAATGCTAATTTTCTGCACATGTACATCACAAGCTGTGGCAGAACACAATTTGCTATCCTTCACCATAGATGTGCACTTGTGTGCATTTCTAAACCCCAGCCACAAATTCAGTTTTACCTGAAATATGCATCTGGATACTCTATAGCAGACAGTATTGGCATAACAATATTAAAATTATGTTCACTGTGGCCTTACCTGGACACTCCTTGCCAGTTGCCTGGGTGCCACCCACCTCCACGACTGGAGTTACATATGATGGTTGTTGTGTAGGGGCTACCCCAATGTTGGCAAGGAGCTCCTTCATTGGTGTAAGAGGGGCCTGTGTAGGTGGGCCCCCACCTGTCATAGAACAGTCCCTCGCCACAGCAGCAGCCCTCTGCTGGGCACGACATAGCAGGTCAGTTGCATGATGCCTGACCAGCTCATATGTACGGCCATGGTAGTCCAAGGTCTAAACTCTGTGGAGAAGTTCATGTCACAGGGTTGTCCGGTCTGGCATATTTTGGAGGATCCGAACAAATAGCACTACATAGTCTTGCAGGATGGCTTCAGTTATTGCTGCATTCTCCTGAGCAGTCTAACATGGGTGACTTTGCATGGCACCTGGAAGACATAAATGAGAAAACACATCACAGGACCTCAGACATTGGCCAGAGTCATTTACAGAGCCAGCACATCAGCATTGCCTGTCATCAGCCACCACATACCACTACATCATACCCCTGTTTTATCAGCACAATATGAACCTGCATTGTAATCTTGGTCATGATGTGTCTTGTTCCCCCCAATGAGGGCCAGTACATTGCATAAACCACCATTCATCATTCATGTTTGTGTAGAGGGATGACAGTGGACATCTTCCTTGCAGAATGGATGTCAATGGTGCTCTGGCTTTGCTTGCATGCAGTGTGTAATGGAGCTGGAAGCATATGCCTGAGTTTATGTAGGATGCAGACAGGAAAGTTCTCAGGTCCCATGGAGACCTGCTTTTGTTGACTTTGATTAGACAGTATGCACCTGGTCCCATATGATGCGGGGAAGGATGCACCTGTGGTGCATATCCACCTACAATGATGGTGAGCCAGGGGGTGATGTTTGCCCTAAACCTGTCTGCAGCAGGTTGCCTATAGCTAAGGTGTATGTGTATAGGGTGTGATTGACCACCGTTACAGGGTGGGTTGTGTTGTCATCACTGAGATTGCAGACATATGTGAAGATGGCCTTGTGATTGCCCTTGGTGGATGTATCCAATTTGTACTCATAGTTAGATAGTTAGCCTTACAGTAATCCACCTAGAACCTCATATGGTTGTTCAGACAAAGGTTGACTCACTGCCAAGTTGGTGCCTGCACCTACTCTGACCTGTACAGCTGACATAGCAACCAATCATGTGTTTTTTTGTGTATTGCTGTTGTCCAGCAAAGGGGATTACTCTACTTTTGTGGAAACAGGTTTTACAGGTAAGGTATTGCTGAGTCCACACAGCTATTTAGTTGGTCATATGGCTGTGTGTAGTAGGCATGGACAAAAGCACATAACATGGTTGGACACCTCTAAGATGTCAACATGATATTCATGCTTATAGTGCTACCCATGTCTGTGTCAGGGCAATGCAACAAGTAGTTATAGAAATTGAACTCTGTTGGATGCACAGTAACTAACATTAAACACGTACAACATGTACAGCTTATTTAACTGACATTTTGCATCCCATGTCTGTTGTTATGAGGCAGCCAGATACACCTACTCATACTGACGTGCACAGGTAATAACTGAGATACAATTCTGTTCTATGTCAGTATGGCACACTGTATTCACACTCTTCATACCCACTCATCCTTCTCCACCCATTACAGCAGGACATCTGTAGGACGCCACACATACATGGGGGGCAGTGGGTCAAAATTAGTGACACTATCTTCATATTGCTATAACACACCTGAGTCATTTGATAGCACAGTAGCCTTTGCACTGACAGACATACCCTGGAGGATGACCAATGTTCATATGGCAGGAAGGGAGGAGAAAGGCTAGGAGTGTGGTAGTGATGGTAGGAACATTTAATGTTGGCAGTATGACTGATATAGGAACAGAGCTAGCTGATATGATGGCCAGAAGAAAGGTTGATATAATGTATGTGCAAGACACAGGATTGAAGGGGAGTACGGCTAGGTTTATCAGAGGTAGATCAAACTTGTACTATCATGGTGTGGATGGGAGGAGAAAGGGGGTAGGGGTTATCCTGAAGGAACAGTTTGCCAAGAGTGTTTTTGGAGGATGAAATGACTGTCTGATAGAGACATGTTAATGAAGCTGGAAACTGATTGTGTAATGATGAATGTTGTTAGTAAATATGCTACACAAGTTGGTTGCCAATGGATGAGGAAGAGGAACGTGAAATCAGTTGGATGACGTGATGATTACTGTACCCAAGGGTGAGAGAATGGTGATTGCAAAATATTTTAATGGGCTTGTTGAAGGAAATAGAGGGGATGAGGAAGTGATGGGTATGTATGGTGTTAAGCAAAGGAATGCAGATGGTGAGACGGTAGTGAATTTTGCAAAAAGATGGACATGGCTATGGTGAATACATACTATAACAAGAGGGAGGAGCATAGAGTGACATACAAGAGTGGAGGCATATGCACACAGGTGGAATATATCCAGAGTAGGAGGGCCAGTTTGAAGGAGATTGGAGATTGTAAAGTGGTGACAGGAGACAATGTAGTTAGGCAGCAGAGACTGATGGTCTGTAAGATGACGTTGATGATCAAGAAGAGGAGGAGTGTGAGGGTAGAACCAAAGATCAAATAGTGGGAACTGGAAAAGGGTGATTGTGAGGTGGATTTCACGGAAGGGTTAAGACAGGCACTGGGTGGCAGTGATGATTTACCATATATCTGGGTAAGTACAGCAGAGCTAGTAAGGGAGACAGCTAGAATGGTGCTTGGTGTGACATGTGGATGGAGGAAGGAGTACAAGGACACCTGATGGTGGACTGTGGAAGTACAGGACAGTATACAGAGGTTGGGAATAAAGGAGTGGGATTGTCAGAGAGATGAGGAAAGTAGACAGGAGTATAAGGTGATGAGGTGCATGGCAAAGTGAGAGGTGGCAAAGGCTAAGGATGAGGCATATGACAACTTGTATGACAGGTTGGACACTAAGGAGGGATGAAATTACTTGTACTGGTTAGCTAGACAGAGGGACTGAGCCAGGAAAGATGTGCAGTAGATAAGGGTGATAAAAGATAATGAGGAAAAAGTATTTTGAGAGGCTGATGAATGTAGAGAATGATAGAGAGATGGTTGGATGATGTGGGTATAATGAATCAGGAAGTGTAATGGCTTACCAAGGAGGAAGTACAGGACAGTATACAGAGGTTGGGAATAAAGGAGTGGGATTGTCAGAGAGATGAGGAAAGTAGACAGGAGTATAAGGTGATGAGGTGCATGGCAAAGTGAGAGGTGGCAAAGGCTAAGGATGAGGCATATGACAACTTGTATGACAGGTTGGACACTAAGGAGGGATGAAATTACTTGTACTGGTTAGCTAGACAGAGGGACTGAGCCAGGAAAGATGTGCAGTAGATAAGGGTGATAAAAGATAATGAGGAAAAAGTATTTTGAGAGGCTGATGAATGTAGAGAATGATAGAGAGATGGTTGGATGATGTGGGTATAATGAATCAGGAAGTGTAATGGCTTACCAAGGAGGAAGTAAGGATCACTTTGAAGAGGTTGAATATTGGAAAACCTGTTGGTCCACATGACATACCTGTGGTAGCATGGAGGTATTTAGGGGAATTGGCATTGGTGCTTTTCACCAGATTGTTTAATGATATATTGGAAAGTGAGAGGATGCATGTGGAGTGGAGAGAAAGTGTTTGATAACCATTTTAGGAATAAGGTTGATGTGCAGAGCTGTAGTAAATACAGAGGGATAACATTAATCAGTTACAGCATGAAGTCATAGGAAAGAGTAGTGGAAGCTAGGTTAAGCAGGGCAGTGATGACTAGTGGTCACCAGTATGTTGTCATGCCAGGTAAGAGCACTACAGATGTGATGTTTGCTCTGAGAGTGTTGATGGAGTAGTACAGAGAAGGTCAGGAGTTGCTTTGTGTCTTTCTGGATGTAGAGAAAGCATATTACAGGGTGCCTAGAGGAGAGTTGTGGTATTGTATGAGGAAGTCATGAGAGGCAGAGATATATGTAAGACTGGTCTAGGATATGTACAAGGGTGGTGTGCCAGTGGTGAGGTCTGTGGTGGGAGTGACGGATGCATTTAGGGTGGAGGTGGGATGACATCAGGGGTCAGTTGTGAGCCCTTTCTTATTTGCAATGGTGATGGACGAGTTGAGAGACAAGATCATACAGGAGTCTTCTTTGACTATAATGTGTGCAGATGACATTGTGATCTGTACTGAGAGCAGGGTACAGATTTAGGAGACCCTGTAGAGGTGGAGATATGCTCTAGAGAGGAATGAAGGTCAGCAGGACTATGACATAATATCTGTATGTGAATGAGAGGGTGGATAGTGGAATGTTGAGAATGCAGGGACTAGAGTTGTCAAAGGTGGATGACTATAAATGATTGGGATCAACATTTCAGAGTAATGATGACTGTGGAGGACAGGTGAGGATGAGAATACAGGCAAGATGGAGAGGGTGGAGAATGGTGTCAGTACTGATTTATCACAGACAAGTACCAGTAAAAGTGAAAAGGAAGGTCTACAATAAGATAGCGAGACCAGCTATGTTATATGTTTTGGAGGCAGTGTCATTGACAAAAAGGCAGGAGTCAGAATTGGACATGGCAGAGTTACAGATGCTAGGATTTGTACTGGTTGTGACAAGGGTGGACAAGAGTAGCAATGTGTATATGACAGGGTAAGCCGATGTTGGATGGTTTTGAGACAAAGCCAGAGAGGCAAAATTACATCAGTTTGGATATGTGCTGCAGTGGGATGCTGAGAATATGGGGAAAATGATGGTAAGGATGACGCTGTCAAGTGAAAGAAAAAGATGAAGGCCTCAGATAAGGTTCCTGGATGTGGCCAGAGAGGACATGCAGGTGGTTGGTGTAACAAAGTAGGATGCAGATGACAGGCAGAAATGGCAACAGATGATCCACTTTGTCGACTCCTAACAGGAACAGCCAGAGGAAAAAGAAGGAGGTGTTGTAATGTCAGTGTTCACAGATTTGCCAATGATCTGCCAGATGTAACACAACTGTATGAGTAAAGTACTACAAATATGAGGCACACGTATGGTCAGTGTGCATGACACTGGACAGTTTAATGTTATGAGCTCAGTATATCACAAGCAGTTCAACACACACATGTGCAATAGTGCTTTACTATGCAAAGACCATGTACAGGTCTCTCACATTTCAGAGACAACCAAGTATATCATGGTTGTATTCACAAGTAAGAAATGGATATGTACGACACCCCAGTAGCTAGCATAGCATTGTCACAGTCAGTATTGTTCATCACACACTGCAGTAGTTGTCATATGTGAGCCATTCTTTCCTGGGGTGACTCAGGGGCCTGACCTATGATCTATGTCACTGTAGACAGACACAGTTGCTATGGCAATAGGTTCAGATCAGCAATATATCAGTAGGGCAAGTCTTGTTGAGACATATGTGTTAGAGTTCCTATTTCCCCTTCTTACATACCCCCTACTGCAGTCCATTTCATGCTTACTTGTTTGACATATCTGTTGTTGTGTTCAATTGTAGGTTCAACCAAGAACAGAGAAGCACTTGGAAACCACTATAAACTCAAAAAAGTGCTTGAGACAATGGAAACACCAACACCTCCACAGTGTAACGAAATAAAAACCACACAGGAATGTATAACACGATAACACTGTATTAACGCACTTGTAACTAATACACCAAAAACGCGTTTTCGTCCTTACACATAGGACTTCATCAGACAAATACATTCAATTTAATCACATTTAAATACACATTAAATAAAATTAATTGCTTCAATTATCCAATAGTCACACTCCTATGTAATTTGAATTGACCAATCACAGTGAATAAAACATGAATATTCATTTCTACTTCATAAAGTGCCAAAGTGCATGTAGGTTCCCAAAGGTACGAACATATTTAAAATTAGCGATAAAATCAATCAAACATTTTATTATTGATTATAATATAAATCTAATAAATAACATGTATAACATTTGAAAAAAACTTGAATAAATATACTTTAAAAACTCTAAAAATATAAAAATATCTTGTATAGGAACTGGCAATGTATCTGTAATGTATTGTCTCCCTCTAGTGTCCATTTATATACCCTACAACTTACTAGCTCTTATTTTCAATAGAGGGGAAATTGTTAAAAAGTCATTCATTCCTGGTTTTGTATTTGAGTCCAAATTAATCTGCCACCAAAGCTCCCTACTTTCCAGTAATTCCTCCCAAAGGCCCCCTCTTATATCTGGTGTTATTTGGTCCAGAACAAAGAATAAAAACCTATAATCACTACAGGTACTGGTGTGTTTAAAAAGTGCATTCGTACATTTCCCCTTTTGTATGTCATAATTGTGTTCATAAATTCTACGTTTTAGGCTTCTTTCCGTTTTGCCTACGTAGAATGACTGACATTTCTGACAAATGACTAAATAAACCACACCCTTGCTTTCGCAATTATAGTAATTATCACTTTTTATACCTCTTTTTCTACTTTCAATGTATATTTCTCCCTTATTCATAATAAACGGACATTGCTGGCAACTCCCACACTTATATGTGCCTGCCCTGCCCTTATTTCCTTTATATATTTTTCCATTGTTCCTTTCCAAAATCTTCCCAATATTTTTTGAATTTTTAAAAACTACCTTTGGTTCTATATTGGAAATTTCTTCTATGTCCGTCAGGGCAGAAAATTTGCTCCATTCTTTACCAAAGGCTTCCCTTAATTTAATATTCGAGGTGTTATATTCCATCACCAAACTTCTCTTATATATACACCTTGCTCATTATTATCATTTCTATTCACTAAAGCCCTACTGCCTATATTATTGTCATTATTCGATGTTTTACAAAACCCAGGACCAAGATCTACATCCCTCTTCCCCAATATAGGTGTGAACCTGTCTGTCCTACCATTCTCTACCTCCATTCTTAACTGGGACACAAAAACCTCTGGATAGCCCCTATCCAGGAACATTTTCTCCAATTTCCTGCATTCTTCCCTAAAGTCAGCGTCCAGTGTTGTCATTCTGGAACCCCTTACAAATTGTCCCTTGACAATGTTTCTTTTGCTATGTAAGGGGTGTGCGCTGTTATAATGCAAAAATGAATTCACATATGTGTCCTTTCTATATACTTTACTCTCAAATTTACCTTCCCTTCTATATATTTCCACATCCAAATATTTTAAGGATTCATTACTTATAGTATATGTGAACTTCAGATAACTAGTGGTTTGTTTGAGATATTCCATAAATTCCATAAATTTATTATGCCCCCCTATCCAAAAAATGACGATGTCATCCAAGAATCGATGATACATTGTCCATGACTCCTTAAACCTACAATTAACTATGTATCGTTCCTCCCATTTAGACAGGACTATATTAGCAAATGTTGGGGCACAGGCTGCCGCCATGGATACTCCGTTTTTGCTGATAATATTCCCCAGCAAACATTATAAAATTGTATTTTAAAACAGTATCCATAAATATAACACTTGCTACTTTATCTTCTTGGCTAAGGGTCCCATCACCAAACACACTCTCCTCAAAGAATTCCATTCCTTCACCATGGGGAATACATCCAAACAAGTCAACTATATCTATAGTTATAAATAGAAGATCCTCGTTGTACTTGTCCTGTTTCAGTTCCCTTAAAAAATCCCATGAATCTTTGAGAATCAGAGTGTTATTGACCCAAATATGTTTAGTTTTAAAATCCACAAATTTAGCAAGTGGGACTGTCTTGGATCCCTCGGCAGTGACAATAGGTCTAAAGGGGGGATTCTCCAAATTTTTGTGGATCTTTGGGATGCCAAACATAGTGGCAATTTTTGTTTTTTTTATTTCTAGATATTTAAACATAGTACCATCAATTACCTTTTCCACCAAAAGATCCTGCAAAATTGAATCAATTCTATGATGAGCGACATTGACTTCATTTAATGATACCACAGAATACTTACTATCATCTCTTAAGATAGTATTCATCTTACCTTCATATGAAATACTATCCATTATTACTATGCCCCCTCCTTTATCTGGTTTCATAATTCTCAAAGAGGGGTTACTTCTCAATTCGCAAAGGACGTCCTTCTCCTTTGTACCCAGGTTGTGATGGACCCAGCCTGTGTGATGTCTACTCCTTACCAAATTGGTCAAAACATTTTCAAAATTTCTTAACTGTGGTATCAATGGGGGGTTATATATAGATTTTCTCTTTAAACCACATTCCAACATTGTATCTCTTTTGAAGCCTGCCCTGGAGGCTAAAATTTCCAGATTTATTTTTCTTACAAACAACTTCACATCCATTATTGTCCTTGTATAATCCCCTCTACTCATGGGGATGAATTTTAACCCTTTACTTAGTAGGGAGAAATGGTCAGAATTGAGTGTTAGACTGCTGAAATTATAAATAGAAAAATTCTTATATGTATGTTTCACATGGTCAACCACAATGGTGTCTAAAGTATGGTCATTCTCATCAGGTATGGGGGTATCCTCTAGTATCTCCCCCTTCCTCTTCCCCCCCCCCCCGACCTCGAAAATTTCCCCTATAATTCGAATTACCATCATGTATCATCTCTGTATCCACTAATGGAGGAAATTCCATATCATATGTTTCTTCATCCCACTTATCATTCTTCCTATTCCCCTGCTTATTTCCCATATAATTATTTTTATTTTTATTTTGATTATTCCACACTGTTTTGGAATTATATGAATTATATCCCTGAGGGATAGGTTTAGGTAGCTGGTGTGACTTTCATATTCTCTAATGTCTCTATTTAATTTACCCAGCTTACGCTGAATAACATCCTCACTCTTCCTATCAATATCAATTCTGATTTTAAAATATTTGTCCCTTTCCTCCTTGATACTATATATCAAATCTGTAGTTATACATTTATCCAACACTTCTATTTCCATGCCCAGTTCCATTTGCTTTTTTTCATTTTCTTCTATTATTAATTTCATAACCTCTAACCCACAATTGTTAAAAACATTCAATAAATTTTCATGAAATTGAGAACCAATTTGCACATTATTCGGGTATTTATATACCCTTAAGCCCTTAGGAACTATTTCTCTTTTCAAACATTCCTTCAAATAAGCATTCTCAATGCTCAAAGTTCTATGTTTGGTCATAATATTGAACAGTCTTTCAATTTTCATAACGTAGGACTCCCCTTCGTTATGCTCTTCTTTCCTATTATTGCTGACATTAAAATGAATGTCTCTTTTAAGCCATTCATCGGTGGTTCTATGGTTAAAAGAAACAGTACCTTTTGAACCCACGATTAAATTGGCGTTCTTTTTCGGAATGGCTCCTAATTCCTGTCGGTTCGCGTTCCCCATTTCCTCTTCCGTGGACCTGTCCAAAAAAATCCCAGGGGTTTCATTTGGGTTGAAAGTAGTCCCATTATCCAGGTCGCCGGCTCCGTTAGGTTCGCCAATTAGCTCCCTCTTTCTCTTCCCTCTGGGTCGATCCAGCTCTTCAGCTCCATCTACTCCGTCCACCGATCTCTTGCTTCCGGATATGAGGTTGGCGCATAATGGCGTAAGCAAATCAATTAGTTCGGAGAGCTGTCCAATCAATCTCCTAGTATGACCAGCCTCCTCGAGCCCTTCGTTACTCATTGTAGAAGGGTGCTCCACGTCCCAACTCGTACGTACCTCCAACCAAGAACAGAGAAGCACTTGGAAACCACTATAAACTCAAAAAAGTGCTTGAGACAATGGAAACACCAACACCTCCACAGTGTAACGAAATGAAAAACCACACAGGAATGTATAACACGATAACACTGTATTAACACACTTATAACTAATACACCAAAAACGCGTTTTCGTCCTTACACATAGGACTTCATCAGACAAATACATTCAATTTAATCACATTTAAATACACATTAAATAAAATTAATTGCTTCAATTATCCAATAGTCACACTCCTATGTAATTTGAATTGACCAATCACAGTGAATAAAACATGAATATTCATTTCTACTTCATAAAGTGCCAAAGTGCATGTAGGTTCCCAAAGGTACGAACATATTTAAAATTAGCGATAAAATCAATCAAACATTTTATTATTGATTATAATATAAATCTAATAAATAACATGTATAACATTTGAAAAAAACTTGAATAAATATACTTTAAAAACTCTAAAAATATAAAAATATCTTGTATAGGAACTGGCAATGTATCTGTAATGTATTGTCTCCCTCTAGTGTCCATTTATATACCCTACAACTTACTAGCTCTTATTTTCAATAGAGGGGAAATTGTTAAAAAGTCATTCATTCCTGGTTTTGTATTTGAGTCCAAATTAATCTGCCACCAAAGCTCCTACTTTCCAGTAATTCCTCCCAAAGGCCCCTCTTATATCTGGTGTTATTTGGTCCAGAACAAAGAATAAAAACCTATAATCACTACAGGTACTGGTGTGTTTAAAAAGTGCATTCGTACATTTCCCCTTTTGTATGTCATAATTGTGTTCATAAATTCTACGTTTTAGGCTTCTTTCCGTTTTGCCTACGTAGAATGACTGACATTTCTGACAAATGACTAAATAAACCACACCCTTGCTTTCGCAATTATAGTAATTATCACTTTTTATACCTCTTTTTCTACTTTCAATGTATATTTCTCCCTTATTCATAATAAACGGACATTGCTGGCACCTCCCACACTTATATGTGCCTGCCCTGCCCTTATTTCCTTTATATATTTTTCCATTGTTCCTTTCCAAAATCTTCCCAATATTTTTTGAATTTTTAAAAACTACCTTTGGTTCTATATTGGAAATTTCTTCTATGTCCGTCAGGGCAGAAAATTTGCTCCATTCTTTACCAAAGGCTTCCCTTAATTTAATATTCGAGGTGTTATATTCCATCACCAAACTTCTCTTATATACACCTTGCTCATTATTATCATTTCTATTCACTAAAGCCCTACCGTCGCCTTCAATTATCGTTGGATAATTGAAGCAATTAATTTTATTTAATGTGTATTTAAATGTGATTAAATTGAATGTATTTGTCTGATGAAGTCCTATGTGTAAGGACGAAAACGCGTTTTTGGTGTATTAGTTATAAGTGCGTTAATACAGTGTTATCGTGTTATACATTCCTGTGTGGTTTTTCATTTCGTTACACTGTGGAGGTGTTGGTGTTTCCATTGTCTCAAGCACTTTTTTGAGTTTATAGTGGTTTCCAAGTGCTTCTCTGTTCTTGGTTGGAGGTACGTACGAGTTGGGACGTGGAGCACCCTTCTACAATGAGTAACGAAGGGCTCGAGGAGGCTGGTCATACTAGGAGATTGATTGGACAGCTCTCCGAACTAATTGATTTGCTTACGCCATTATGCGCCAACCTCATATCCGGAAGCAAGAGATCGGTGGACGGAGTAGATGGAGCTGAAGAGCTGGATCGACCCAGAGGGAAGAGAAAGAGGGAGCTAATTGGCGAACCTAACGGAGCCGGCGACCTGGATAATGGGACTACTTTCAACCCAAATGAAACCCCTGGGATTTTTTTGGACAGGTCCACGGAAGAGGAAATGGGGAACGCGAACCGACAGGAATTAGGAGCCATTCCGAAAAAGAACGCCAATTTAATCGTGGGTTCAAAAGGTACTGTTTCTTTTAACCATAGAACCACCGATGAATGGCTTAAAAGAGACATTCATTTTAATGTCAGCAATAATAGGAAAGAAGAGCATAACGAAGGGGAGTCCTACGTTATGAAAATTGAAAGACTGTTCAATATTATGACCAAACATAGAACTTTGAGCATTGAGAATGCTTATTTGAAGGAATGTTTGAAAAGAGAAATAGTTCCTAAGGGCTTAAGGGTATATAAATACCCGAATAATGTGCAAATTGGTTCTCAATTTCATGAAAATTTATTGAATGTTTTTAACAATTGTGGGTTAGAGGTTATGAAATTAATAATAGAAGAAAATGAAAAAAAGCAAATGGAACTGGGCATGGAAATAGAAGTGTTGGATAAATGTATAACTACAGATTTGATATATAGTATCAAGGAGGAAAGGGACAAATATTTTAAAATCAGAATTGATATTGATAGGAAGAGTGAGGATGTTATTCAGCGTAAGCTGGGTAAATTAAATAGAGACATTAGAGAATATGAAAGTCACACCAGCTACCCTAAACCTATCCCTCAGGGATATAATTCATATAATTCCAAAACAGTGTGGAATAATCAAAATAAAAATAAAAATAATTATATGGGAAATAAGCAGGGGAATAGGAAGAATGATAAGTGGGATGAAGAAACATATGATATGGAATTTCCTCCATTAGTGGATACAGAGATGATACATGATGGTAATTCGAATTATAGGGGAAATTTTCGAGGTCGGGGGGGGAGAAGAGGAAGGGGGAGATACTAGAGGATACCCCCATACCTGATGAGAATGACCATACTTCAGACACCATTGTGGTTGACCATGTGAAACATACATATAAGAATTTTACTATTTATAATTTCAGCAGTCTAACACTCAATACTGACCATTTCTCCCTACTAAGTAAAGGGTTAAAATTCATCCCCATGAGTAGAGGGGATTATACAAGGACAATAATGGATGTGAAGTTGTTTGTAAGAAAAATAAATCTGGAAATTTTAGCCTCCAGGGCAGGCTTCAAAAGAGATACAATGTTGGAATGTGGTTTAAAGAGAAAATCTATATATAACCCCCCATTGATACCACAGTTAAGAAATTTTGAAAATGTTTTGACCAATTTGGTAAGGAGTAGACATCACACAGGCTGGGTCCATCACAACCTGGGTACAAAGGAGAAGGACGTCCTTTGCGAATTGAGAAGTAACCCCTCTTTGAGAATTATGAAACCAGATAAAGGAGGGGGCATAGTAATAATGGATAGTATTTCATATGAAGGTAAGATGAATACTATCTTAAGAGATGATAGTAAGTATTCTGTGGTATCATTAAATGAAGTCAATGTCGCTCATCATAGAATTGATTCAATTTTGCAGGATCTTTTGGAGGAAAAGGTAATTGATGGTACTATGTTTAAATATCTAGAAATAACAAACAAAATTGCCACTATGTTTGGCATCCCAAAGATCCACAAAAATTTGGAGAATCCCCCCTTTAGACCTATTGTCACTGCCGAGGGATCCAAGACAGTCCCACTTGCTAAATTTGTGGATTTTAAAACTAAACATATTTGGGTCAATAACACTCTGATTCTCAAAGATTCATGGGATTTTTAAGGAACTGAAACAGGACAAGTACAACGAGGATCTTCTATTTATAACTATAGATATAGTTGACTTGTTTGGATGTATTCCCCATGGTGAAGGAATGGAATTCTTTGAGGAGAGTGTGTTTGGTGATGGGACACTTAGCTAAGATAAAGTAGCAAGTGTTATATTTATGGATACTGTTTTAAAATACAATTTTATAATGTTTGCTGGGGAATATTATCAGCAAAAAACGGGAGTATCCATGGGGGCAGCCTGTGCCCCAACATTTGCTAATATAGTCCTGTCTAAATGGGAGGAACGATACATAGTTAATTGTAGGTTTAAGGAGTCATGGACAATGTATCATCGATTCTTGGATGACATCGTCATTTTTTGGATAGGGGGGCATAATAAATTTATGGAATTTATGGAATATCTCAAACAAACCACTAGTTATCTGAAGTTCACATATACTATAAGTAATGAATCCTTAAAATATTTGGATGTGGAAATATATAGAAGGGAAGGTAAATTTGAGAGTAAAGTATATAGAAAGGACACATATGTGAATTCATTTTGCATTATAACAGCGCACACCCTTACACAAAAGAAACATTGTCAAGGGACAATTTGTAAGGGGTTCAGAATGACAACACTGGACGCTGACTTTAGGGAAGAATGCAGGAAATTGGAGAAATGTTCCTGGATAGGGGCTATCCAGAGGTTTTTGTGTCCCAGTTAAGAATGGAGGTAGAGAATGGTAGGACAGACAGGTTCACACCTATATTGGGGAAGAGGATGTAGATCTTGGTCCTGGGTTTTGTAAAACATCGAATAATGACAATAATATCGGACGG
>NC_056732.1:861660275-861667775 GCF_019279795.1 Protopterus annectens | reverse complement strand
CAAGATTGTGTAGCAGTGTTATGATGTTTGTTGGGCTGGGTAGGGAGAGTAGCAGATGTGAGTGACATACATCCTTTACCTGTCTGATTCTGCATGCTGGTTTAGCTCCTGGTGGTCTATCAGGTCTGTATGCTTGAAGGGGCTGACTGTGCAATGCCCTGTAACACCTTAGGATTCCGAGTACACTGTGAAATGGGCCAGTGTATGTCAGTGTAGTGTGTGACTGGTAATCAGGATATGTTTGTTCAGACAGTTTTGAGTACTGGTATTTTGCTGTGACTGTGGTGCACATGTTTTTGGGTGGACATTTTTGCACCACTCTCTGCTTTTCACTACAGTTCCATCCCTGCAGTGCATGCTATATTTGAGTATACATGGGTAATTGCCAAGAGGTGATGTGGGGGGTGTCATGTTGGTCTTAATGCACTTCATAGGGTGCTGGGTGACATGTCTGGCAGCTGTCAGGGGATTTCCATTCTGTTACATCACTGTGGTCATACCTCTACACTGTCCAGAGGCCTAGACACTGTTCAGATGCGTGGCTCATATTTTTGGTCTGCTCCCCAGACAGGTGTTTTCCTTGGGTAATCAGTAGGATACTCTGGGGAATGCAGTCAGTAAATGCTAACATCAATTGGTGTTACTGACTTCATATCCCTCAGAAAAGATATATTGAAACAAAGCCAGTAACACCAGCAACTGTCTACATTTATGACAGCAATATGTTCAGTATTCCCCTGTGTTTGGGCCTCTGTCCCCCAATTATGTCAGACTTTGTCCAGATGTCATGCACTAAGTGGCTCAGAGGTATGTATTAACATTATTTATTGCATTCATTCCTGCCACCATACCAGTGATGTTATAGACCCCCAGACATGTAACAAGAAAACGACCATACATATGAGTCCTGTGCCTGTGCTGTACATTTGAGAGGTCTGTGTATGTATGCCCATTGTTAAAAGACTGTTAGGATTGTGCAGCAGTGTAGTGTGTACATTTTATTTGGGCTGTGTAGGGATAATAGAAGTCTCGTATATGATTGGAGGTTGCAGAAGCAGGAAGAACAAGTTGTAGCATCTGATTAGCTGGAAGTTATGCCTTGTATGTGATTGGTTGTTTCTTAAGAAAGCCTAAAACAGCTTCAAAACAAGGAAGAAGGTTATGTTTTTCATTCGAATACTTATGGAAAGACTGAGTTGTGCCTTGATAGGCTAGAAAAGAGGAGTTAATTGCTCTATTAAAGCATATTGGTCAACAAAAGTCATTTACGTGATTGAAGGTTATCGAACAGGAAAAATAAATTGTTGCATTTGATTAGCTGGATTTTATGCTCCTCATATGGGATTGGCTTGGCTAGTAATAGCTTTAAAGAAGGCTATGTTATTCACCTAAAAATTCGAGGTGAATGTTGGAATCAAAGAAGAAAATATTTTAGAGAATATGCTTTGATTTATTGACTTTAAGTCGGCTATGAGAATGAAAACTGCTAACTGGGGAATGTTTCTGTTTAAATGTAGTTATGCATCAAAAAATGTAAAAACTCTTTTTCTGACTCATGGAGTCTTTCTAATAGATCATTGTCATGGTGTTTTACCAACAAGACGATTTATGTTATGCTTTCTGAACCATGAAATATGTTTCATCACTGAGTATCTAATGAGAGACTGAGTTGTGCCATGATAGACTAGAAAAGAGGCGTTCACTTCACTACAGCACATTGGACAATAGAAGTCTTGTATATGATTGGAGGTTGCCGAAGCAGGAAGAGCAAGTTGTAGCATCTGATTAGCTGGAAGTTAGGCTCCTCGTAAGTGATTGGTTGTTTCTTAAGAAAGGATAAAACAGTTTCAAAACAAGGAAGAAATGTATGTTTTTCATTTGAATACTTAAGGAGAGACTGAGCTGTGCCTTGATAGGCTAGAGAGGAGAAGTTGTTTGCTCTATTAAAGCATATTGGTCAACAAAAGTCTTTTGCGTGATAGAAAGTCGTTGAAATAGGAAGAACAAATTATAGCATCTGATTATCTGAATTTTATGCTCCTCGCATTGGATTTGCTAGGCTAGAAATAGCTTTGGAACAAGGAAGGAGGCTATGTTATTCACCTAAAAACCCAAGTAGAAGGTCGGAATCAATGTTGTGGTATGATTGGCTGCCGAAAGGGGTTTGATCTTATACAATGAAGACAATTGGTGGAGAAGTATCTTTACAAGGAGAAATGAAGATCTGAGTCTGTGAAAGTGTCAAAGAATTCCTGGAAATGTGCAGAAGATTTCCAGTTGGATTTTGAACCAAGGGTAATAATAATGGAGTATTTATTTCGTCAATATTTTCAGTTGGTATATGGGACTAAATTGGAACATTTGTTAACCTTTGATAGGTTATGGAAAAGGTGCAAAACTGTTACATTGAATTCTATTGAAGCATTCATTTTGTTTTTTCATTCGAGGAGATTTTAAGCAGGAAGAATCAGGAACAATATTAGATTGGTTGAAAGCAGAGGCTCATTGGAGCTTGTGTTTTGGATTGGATGATGAAGGAAAGTGAATAAGAGATATTATTTTTAATGGGATTTTATTCAATGTTATGTGACATTTATCTCTCAGGTGAAGTTCTTTATTTGATTGGGCCAAGGTACTTTAAATAAGTAATCTCAGGACCTGTATCCTTAGGATCTGAAGAAGGCTTGAAGCCAAAAGTGCTTGTCCGGTACCTGATGAATTCTTTGTTAAATTAAAGTTTTATTGTTTGTTCTTACTAATGCTTTTCTGTGGTGGTCTGCCCCTATTTTATTTCAATTTCTTTTGTTTGTTTTGGGCTTCCTTCAGTGGTGTCTACCTGCTATTAATCAATGTTAGTACAGTGACAAAGGCATTGAATAAGTAGCGATTAATCAGTGTTAGTACAGGGACAAAGCCAGTGCTCTTTAAAATACTGTTTGAGGCCTTTTTTGAAGAGACTTAAAGAAGGTTCGAGGATAAGGTTAGATGGAAGTGAATTCCAAGTTTTACCAACTACGTTGGCAAACAGGGAGTCACCGGCTGAGTTAATGGCTTTGTGGGTTTGAATGATCATAGTTGCCTTGAATTACTGTATGGCTTTATGATATTTTTGAGTGCCAGACTATTTTCATGGTGGTACAGAATTTTGTGAGCTACTATAAGCTGACTGAACAGAAGTAAGGTAGGCAGTTCTAGCCGCCCGAGAAGACTGAGG
Organism: Protopterus annectens; assembly: GCF_019279795.1. NCBI lineage: Eukaryota > Metazoa > Chordata > Ceratodontiformes > Protopteridae > Protopterus > Protopterus annectens. The sequence continues at coordinate 861,664,561 of NC_056732.1, read as the reverse complement.
TTTTGGCAATCATGTGTCTTATATATTGAGCCTATGGCAAATCTAGGAATATGGTTGTAACAGTGAGAGAGCTTACTAAGTTCAGTTTTGCTCAAATTGGAGAGTATGGGGAGGCATATAGAAGGGCAGAGAGTAGGTGTGAGTGGGCAATTGCAGACCTAGCTAATGGAGTTAGAAAAGGTTTGCTTCTACATAATGCGACAAGCTTCTTACTAATGTTTTTTATAGTTTTATTGATATGCAGATCAAATTTGAGATTATTGTCCACTATTACTCCTAAAAGCTTAGTATGGTCATCTGGAGAGATAGAGGTACCGTTGTTGGATGTTATGGAGAAGGAAAATGGGGTGGATCTACTGGTGTGAGTAAAGAGGAGCAGTTTCATTTTGTTGGGATTTAACAACAGATGGTGATCAGAGAGCCAATTTTCAACTGTTAAATGTGTTTTGTCTTAAAATTTGCAGGTCCAAGGGGGAGGAGGCCGTACAGATCAGGGTAGAATCATCTGCATATTGAATGCAGGTTGCATCAGGGATGGCAGTATGAAGATTGTTGATGAAGACAGAAAAGAGTAGAGGACTTAGAATAGAGCTCTGAGGGATACCAAGGATGAGAGGTAGCAGGTTGGATAGTTTGCCCTGCCATAATACAGTCTGTTGTCTGCCATTCAGATAGGATAGGAACCACAGAATAGTATGATTACCTAGGGAGATGGATTTTAGGGAATGGTTGAGTAATTTGTGGTTGTCCATATCAAAGGCCTTCGACAGGTCTAGGAATAGGGCTGAAGATAGCCTGTTGTTGTTCATATTTTGGAATATGGTATTTGTAAAAGAAAGGAGGGCAGAGGTGGTGCTGTGGTGTGGTCTAAAGCCATTCTGAGAGGTGGCAAGCAAACTATTCTGAATGAGATAGTCCATACACTGCTTATAAATGCACTTCTCCATTAATTTGGCTAGTGATGAGAGAGAGGATGGCAATGGGTCTGTAGCTGGACAGATCTGTTGAAATTCCACCTTTGTGGAATGGGATAACATGAGATATTTTCCAGATTGAGGGGATAGTTCCATCAGTTAGTGTTCTATTGATTAGGATAGAGATAGGGAATGCTATGATGTCGGCAGCTTTTTGTAGGTACTCTGCAGGGAGGAGGTCAGCAGAAAGGGAGGTCGGTTTTAGCTTTTTGATAAGGGATGGGGTAAAAGTGGTAGAGACAGGTTGGAAGTTAAAGGGGGGATGAAAAGTGGGTGTGTTAGAGGTAGCGTTAGAGTGGGTGGGAGTAAGTTGGTTAGCTAAGGACCGAATAGTTTCAGTGAAAAAGTTATTAAAGGCAGTGGCAACAGTTTCTGGGGATTTATGGGTGTAGTTTGATGCGGTTGGAATAGTAGATTTTCCTGGATGAAGAAGTCGGTAAATACCTGCCCAAAACTTTTGGGGATTGTTTTGTTGTGGAAATTGGAGGTTGTGGTAGTATTTTTTTTTTTTTTCTAGCAAAATGATTTTTTTGTATCATTTCTAAGTTGACAATATCTCAGTTGGTTGAGGGGGGCTTTAGTTGTTCACCATTTGGTCTAGGCTATATTTCTAAGTTTTATTTTTATCTTAGTTTCCTTTGTGAGCCATGGAACAGTATTAGATTTAGTCTTTATAGTACGTGCAAGAGCCAAGAATGCTCAGGAATTTATTGATAAAGAATGTTACGGTTTCATCTAGTGGTAGATTTTTTTAGGATTGACCAGTTGACCAATTTAAGTTAATTTAGGAAGTTAGTAGGATTGAAGTTTTTATTATTTCTGATTGTTTTGTACTTAGTCTTGTGGTGGGTTTTTGCCTTATGCTTAATAAAATAAGTTAGTGGATGATCACATAGGTCATCAGGGAGAGTCCAGGCTGTATACAAGCTTGGGTGGCTATTGATAAGTACCCAATCTAAGATACTTTCCCTGTTTATGGGTGACAGGGGATTCAGATGAGCAGGTGCACCAATTGGTGTTAAAGTCACCAAGAACAATGTTATTTTTGGGGTAGGTGGTGGATAACTATTGGAGGATATCTTCCAGAGTGTTTATTTTATTGCCTGGGGGAATGTAGACACAGGCAATATTTATATTCTTATCATTGTTAATTTGCAGTTTGGTAATGAGGATTTCTGAATTATTAAATGGGACAGTTGAACTGGATCTCTATTAACACAATATATTTTGGTAAATAACTGCTATTACACCTCCCTTCTTAGCTGTTTGGTCTAATCAGTGTATGTATGTATGTTGTAGCCTGGGGGTAATACCTCATTATCTGAAGTAGTAGATTTAAGCCAGATTTCTGTAAGACACATTATGTCTGGAGAATGAACTGCTAAGAGGGCATACAGGTTGGGGATTTTATTATTTATACTTTGAATGTTCAAGTGAAATGTCAAGAGAGCATTTCCAGGACTGTTAAGAGGTAGTTTATTGATGGGGTTGGTGGTGTAGGAGCTATTGTCACCAGGTGGAGACGGACCAGGGTTGGGATGGATGTCCCCATCTGTAACGAGGTTATATTGAAATCTGATTATGAGATTTAGAAACTTTTGAATAAGTCTTAGATAGTCATTGTCCTTTGGCTTAGACTTTAGGGTTTTAATTGTGTGATGAGGTAAAGGGGATGGGGGTTTGGATGTGTGGGGGATAGTTAGGTCTTCTAACTTGTAAGAGAAGTCTGGGATGGCATCTTGACATTTTGGGTAGTGAAATCTGTGGTGGTACTGGTTTTCTTAGCTGGTGAAGAGATAAAGGATGAGCATCAGCGGGAGAAGAGAAAATACTAGTGTTTTTGTTGATGCTAGCATAGCAAGGGGCCTGGCCATTACAGGGCACAGTTTGCAATCAGGATTTGGCTGGAAAGGAAGAAGAAAAGTTGGGTTGTAGAGAGGGAAGGCCACTTGGTGATGTGCGAGATCCTGGTTTGGAGGAAAAATCAGGGGGAGTGGCTTGGATAGTATACATTTAACAGTACTGGGTGTGGGGGGCAGGGCACGGAGTGAGCCCGAGCACAGCGAGTGCAAACGGAGCAGAGATAAACTGGACCACAAGATTTATACAACAATTAAGTAAAACAGAAGTTTATAATGGGGATGTAATTTATTTGCCTTACTACATTTTAAAGATGGCTCCCAGAGGAGTGGGTATTGATATAGCCTCCTATGAGAAAGTCTCAGGGGAGGGGGATAGCAATTATCTGTGTGAGATTAGGTGGTTATTACTGGTTGCAGAGCAACCCCAGCAGGAGGGAGTCCAAAAAGAAAAGAAAAAAACAATAAGGAGCCAGGAAATGTAAGTAAGACAATACACTATGTTAGAGCTTTTCAGCTTACAGAAACCAAATGTTGCTACCAATCTCTTTAAGGATGAGTAGAACTAAGGGAATTGGGACTAAACTAAAGGTTTGTTTTGGAATAGTTCTAACCTGTTTGCATGCAGAGGGAATAAGGAACTTGCACAATTAGTAGAGTATGTTCCTACCTAGTGGCCAATTTCATTAAAGCTCTCCAAGCTGGAAGCTGAATGGAGCTCAATGCACCTGTGCTCACCTCACAATGATAGTCACAAAGTTAGAGAAAATTGATAAAAACAATTCAATGACATTCACCTAATAATTAATTCTACTAGAAGGCTTGTGTATAAAAGTTGAGATTTCCCAGGGCTAATTTGAGCTTTTGCTGAAAATTTGCTTCAAAACTGAAGGTGGGGAGGGTGCATGATCCCAAGGCTTGTGGATGTCCCGAGCAAACTAATAATTAATTCTACTGGAAGGCTTTTGTATAAAAGTTGAGATTTCCCAGGACTAATTTGAGCTTTTGCTGGAAATTTGTTTCAGAACTGAAGGTGGGGAGGGTGCATGATCCCAAGGCTTGTGGATGGCCCGAGCAAACTAATAATTAATTCTACTGGAAGGCTTGTGTATAAAAGTTGAGATTTACCAGGGCTGATTTGAGCTTTTGCTGAAAATTTGCTTCAGAACCGAAGGTGGGGTGGGGACGCGATCCTGAGGCTTCTAGATGGCCCAAGCAAAAGTGAGCACAGATAGTAGACTAAGGGAAACTCCTGCAGTCATCTGCATATTTACCTGACAACATTCTCTCTGCATCTGGAAATGTTGCCAAAAAGATGATAAATAAAGATGGCTGAACATGAAGCTTTGGGAAGAGCTCTCCTAATTATCATTTGTGTAGCCAGCATGCTATAAACCCTTGCAGGGAATTTACAGTTGTAATGCCAATTGAATATGTACCATAAAATAACTCA
>NC_056732.1:861647775-861655275 GCF_019279795.1 Protopterus annectens | reverse complement strand
ACCGAAGGCATCACAAATTATTGTATCTCATGAAAGTTCAGATGATGTCAGAGAAACGTGCCAGTGTTACCTGAAATGAAGATGTAATTATAATGTGCAGCATAGAATACTGACATTTCTAATTTACTGAATAATATAAATTAACACATTTTTACATTGCTAAAGAGAAAGACAGGGAGATGCTATAAAGTGGTTGACAAGGATAATGGGACATTCACATGTGGGTAAAAACAAAGATGTTAGTAAAACTATTTGCATATTGTGAATGACTTCTGAGATATTACTTCTTGTATGCAAAATGATACAGAGGACTACAACAATTATAGAATTTATCTGCAAATATAAAACTCACTTCAAGAGTGGAATATTTTTTTAAACATTTCCACTGTAAATATACTTTTGTGATCATCTGCCTTGCTTTCCTAACTTTTTTTAATTTTGTTTTTTTTCTGAAAATCTTAGGATACACTATTATTTTAAGTAGTCAGAAAGGATGTTAACATGCCAGAGAACTGTTAAGTATGAAAAACAATGATGTGATGGATAACAGTATCTATGTATTGTCCCACAGTGTTTTCTTTTTTATTTATTTTATTTTTTGCCAATCCTCCCATTTCTGTTGCAGTTTTAAGTTGCCTCCTACTTCTTTGAAGAAAACTATAATGCTCCATCAAAGTACTTATGTCTTTTTAACACTTGACAATTTTCCAAGCATCTAGGTTCATAACTCTGAAAAAAATATAATACAGACTTGTTGAAGCATGTTATGAACCAGGGGCATGCTGGTGTAAGAGAATCATGTATGGAATAATGGGTAAGAAAATTATTTATGACTGTGACAGCCTGAAAAGCTAGGCCATAAATATTACTTGTGCTGTCAAAAAGGCATAAAGTCAATTGAAGTTGCACAATTCTCTCTGAATGGAAATGTCATAGCTTTCTTGAAATTTAAACACCCTTGCTGATGTTATCATTAGCTTAATTATGGATTTCATTTGCAAACTGCATTATAAATGTTTGCAAACCAAGGAAATAGCATGTCTAAAAACATTGAGCCGCTGCAGCAGCTAGTTCACAACACTAATGATTTAAGTGACTATAAATATCGCCAAAGACAAGCAAGTGACAGCAGAAATTAATAGAAACTACTTCTGTCCCCTAAACTATTAAAATGTAAAAGAAGGCTGAGAAAAATAATCACACATTACTAATGGATGACTGAATCATCCATACCTTCCATGTCAAGGCAAATAAAGGAAATACATTCAGTGCCCCTGTCAAGTGGTTCCTGACTGCTGGAAATGACTGATAATGACAGTTTGAGGGCAGGCTGACACTAAGACTTCTAACATTTACTGGGGAAAAAAAATCACAGAGCTTCTAAGCTTGGTTAAAGCTGCTCATATTTAGTAGTACAGAGTCAACAGTAGCTAGTGCCTGAGTCCAACAATGTTTTTATTTTTCTTTTATGAGAATTACTTTGTTTACACATGCTAAAAGTATGACTGTACCATGACGATTATTTGTCAGTAAAAGTGCATTTTTTAGCACATTGGGGAATAACTTACCTACATTAAACAAATAAAATAAGAAGTGCAAAATAAATTATACAAATTCAAAATCAATAAAAATGGGTGGGGTTAGATAACACTAAATTCAAACATTCTGAAATTGCAGTAGGCTTAATAAGTGGTCAATAAGTCACTACAGTGAAGACATGAAGAATAGAAATATGCCTCAGCATAAATTACTATACATAGCAAAATGCAGTTGGGATATAAAGAAAAACACTGGAGATTTGAGGTATTTGCCAGTTCACAAGATTAGCAGCACTAATTGTAGTAGTAGCAGAACTTATGACTAGTAGCTTTCTATTGAGAAATATTGATGTATCTATCTATCTATCTATCTATCTATCTATCTATCTATCTATCTATCTATCTATCTATCTATCTATCTATCCAGCTGTCTGTCTGTCTGTCTATCTATCTATCTAGCTATCTGTCTGTCTGTCTGTCTATCAATCTATCTATCTATCTATCTATCTATCTATCTATCTATCTATCTATCTATCTATCTATGTCTGTCTGCCTATCTATCTATCTCTCTATCTATCTATCTATCTATCTATCTATCTATCTATCTATCTGTCTGTCCGTCTATCTATCTATCTATCTATCTATCTATCTATCTATCTATCTATCTATGTCTGTCTGTCTATCTATCCATCTATCTGTCTGTCTATCTGCCTGTCTATTTATCTATGTCTGTCTGTCTATCTATCTATCTATCTATCTATCTATCTATCTATATGTAGCTTCCCTAACATGATGCTTATAGCACTGTAAGTCTTCATAGAATGACAAAAATGTCACAATATCTAGGAAAGTATTTTATAGTAATAGCAATAGTAGTAAAAATATAAGTATTAGTGCAGCAGTAGTACTAATAGTAGTAGTAGTAATAGCAATAGTAACAGTAGTAGTCAGTAGTAGTAAGAGTAGCAGTTAGTAGAGGTGATAGTAGTGGTAGTAGTGGTAATAGCAATAGTAACAGTAGCAGTCAGTAGTAGTAAGAGTAGCAGTTAGTAGTGGTAGTAGTGGTAATAGTAGTGGTAGTAGTGGTAATAGCAGTCACACAGTACAACCTGTTAGCACAAGAATTCTGGGCAAAGTAAAAAAATAATGGAAAGATAAAGACCTAAAATCAGAGGCACATTTTAAATATCATATTATAGGAATATAAATTTTGTAGCGTAACAGATTTTATTTTAGTATGTTTTTTGAAGGATATGAAACTCAAAAGTCTAACATTATTCAGGGACTTCAGTCATCATTGATGTGCCAGAAAACATATTTTATGAGGAAAAATCAAACATTTGTGACAAAAATCTCAGATTTGTTGAAATTCTGGAAAGGTGAGAGTTACAGTAGCAGTAACAGTGACAACTGTAGTAGCTAGTAGTAGCAGTAGTAGCAGTAGTAGTAGTGTCAACAGTAATGGGATTAGTAGCAGTTGTAGCAGTAGTAGTAACAGTGTTGATAGCAGTAGCAGAAGGAGTTGTAGCAGTAGCAGTTAACGTTAGTAGCAGTGGTTGGAGAAATAATAACAATGACTGTACAAGATGTAGTAGTAGTAGCAATAGTTGGAGTAATAGCTTCAGTAATAGTTATAATAGTAGCAGAAGTAATAGTCGTATCAGTAAAATTTGTAGAAGTAGTAGCAGCAATAGCAGTAGCAGTAGGTAGTGGTACCAGTTAAAGTAACAGCAAAATAAGGCAGTAGCTGATCTTATTTATCCTTTAAAATATGATTAAGTCATATCAATGAAATTTGTAAGATACTTGTAATAAGAAGATAAGAGTTACAGACCTGAAAAGAAGCATCCTCAGTTGTTGATTTTTTGTCGAATAAATTACTGTCATATCCTTAAAAAATGGCAAAATGTAATACAAGTTCTCAACCTAATGTTCTCTGGTAAGGTATACTCCCACTCTTTTGATAGTGCTGTTTCAGGACCAAGAAAAAGCTCAAGTGCTAGGTTGAGACATAGAAAGAACAGCATGTGCATAATGCCTAGTCATATACCTTCCTTAGAGGAAGGAAATGAAAAAAGTGTCAGCACCTCATCCTGACGTCTTGGTGTACCACAAACAAACCCCACAAAACCATGAAAGAGCAGTCCATGATAGGGGGCAAATGTATGTTTGCAGAAACGCAACCGTGCAGGTTCTACTGTCATGAAAGATGAGTTAAGGTATAAAACATTATTCAAAACATCATGATAGCATAATTGCGTCACTATTAAGTTACAGCAGCTCAGATATTCTTTATCAACATGTGTTCTAGCAACATATTATTAAAGATTTGCCTCAGTTGTGACCATTTGTATCGTCAAGCCTGAGTTAAGATTTTTATATCATCAAGTATACTAGCATTAGGCTTAAAATGAATGAGAGACAATGAAAACAAAAGCAGAGTAGCGACATAGCTCATCAGTCATTAATATGGACAGGGCTAGATGAAATAGAAAAGAGTAGTGAGAAGCAAGATTAGCTTTAAGAACAGACATATGCAACATATATAAAGTTAGGCAAAGAAAGGACAGTTGTGTGTAAACTTACCATAACAGTAAATGTTCTGACAAATCAGAGTTGCAGTAGCCTAAGCAATACAGCTCCTACACCTGAGGACCGGTTTCATAGATCAGTACTAGGCTAACTGCCCTTGTAAGCCATTTTAAGCCTAGCCAATTATCCCTTAAGAGACTCAAACCTTGCACCTTGTGTTTGTAAGGCAAACACCTTAACCATTAGGCCAAGGTCAGCTCCACAAAACAAAATGGCACAATCCTTTTACGCCAACTGTAAGGCTCTATAAAAGGATGGGTTTATATCACTTTGTTGAATGGAAGATCATCAAACCACAATTCATCAAACCCCTAATTATCAAAGCTGCTAATCGCTGACTAGAATTTTCAGCAAAACCTTTCCTTGGGTAAACCAATGATTGGCCACTCTAGTGACAGTGAAGAAAATAACACTCCCCCATCCACACCCCCATGAATTAAATATACCAAAATGGAGATTGCACTAAACTGGTGAAATGGGAACATTCCAGATGGTGGCCAACCACTGGTTTGCCCTAGGAAAAGTTTCACTGACAAATTTGGTGATTAGCGACTTTGATATTTAGGAGTTCAACGAATGGTAGTTTGATTATCTGCCATTCAACAAAGTAATATAGACTCATTAAATGAGAGTTTGAGTGCAAAATGCTTCAGAGATTTTTTTTTTTTTTCCCCAGGAGGGAAACAAGATCCCTAAAAGAACAATGCTAAGAAATAAACCCAGCAGCAAACTGAACAGAAGAAAAATGAACACGTTCTCTCTGTTACCCTTTAATATTTTATCAGCTTTAAATCAAACAAAAATGGGCCAAATTGGATAAAGTGAAACCCTATAAAATAAAAGAAAAAACATAAAAGCAACAGCTTCAAACAAAAGAAAAGAGAGAGAGAATAAGCTCTTTCATTTATGTTGTTTACCAGATTTCTTCAAACATACCTGTTAAACAAGATGGATGAAAGCGCTTTCACTGTTTTTCTTTTATAACTATCAGTGTTCCCAGTTACTGTTACTTAGCGTTGCTTTGAAAAATTCAGATAAAAAAACAAAGTCAGACGAGATCACATGGAATTTGTCACATGCAAGGCATGCTATCAAAAATAATGTTGGTAGGTTATTTTTAAAAACACTTCACTTAATACTATTTCACAAGCATAGTTTAAAATATGTCACTCTGCTGAAGTTTACAAAACATAAAAATTAATCTGTTGAGTTATTTTATAACCACACTTCATACAGGAGTATTGGAGAACCTCTTGCTGTGAGGCAACAATGCAAACCGCTGTACCAATGTGCCATTATTGGCAAAAGGGTCATTCTTCAGATACCGTAAAACAGAAACAAATATTGTAAATTAGAAAAAAGTGCAATTTCTGAATAAAATGCAACATGCTGAGCATTGTTCAGTGATTTATTGACATCTATAAACATTACTGTTAAAACAGCAAGCAAGCAATACTTTGACACCTTTAAAGCACAAGCAAGTACAAAGCACAGCGTGTCAAAGAGCCAACTATAAGCTGATCCACTACATTGCATCACACAAAGTCTGGATGAAGTTACAAATGGATGAACACAACTGGTCACAGTTTCATCCAGATGAAAAAAAAAACAGTCTGCTTGCACCCACTTGTATGGAGTTTACCCACACCCCTTTATATGTAGATATATATATATATATATATATAATTTTTTTTAATTTCATTATTTAATATTTGTTAACTGGGTTGGTCCATCTGAGCCATAAGCCCATTTTCAGTGGAGACCCGAAAAGAAAAACTCCAGGATAATTACAATATATAAAATTTAGAGTAACATAGCATGATATATTCTAAGTTAGACAGAGTAGTGAGAGTGATATAGTACAATAAGGAATATACAAAAATCAGGACTGAGCACCACAATGCAGTTACAAAGATTACAGTTAAAAGAAAGTGAAAAAGAAGATATATATATATATATATATAAACTAATCCATCATTGCACAGCCAAAAAGAAATGAAAAAGTTCAAAATACAGCAAAGAGTTGCAAGCACTTTAGCAGGAGCAGCATTAGTAATGACTTTCTAAAGCAAACATCACTTCATGTGTTACAGCTCATTCAGTTTTGATTAGTGAATTGTAACATAACAAGAGTGTTTATTCAGTTATTAGTAGAATAGCACTGTAAGCCATTGACCTCTTTGTCAAGGATAGAGTTTCCTGCTGGTGAGCCTCAGGAAACTGAGGGATAAGGCTCTGAGAGTAAACCATTTGACCTAGTTTTGCTGGAGGAACAAGTGATGGGGACGAAGGAATGACGAGGCAATGACTGTTCAGTACTTTGATGGGGAAAGTGTGGGGATATGCTGAGGCCATGCATAGGGCATGAAGTCTACCAGAGAGCAATAGGAGCCATGATACAGGTAACTGCAAGATTGGTAGGTGAGTAGAAGACTGGCACATAACTACAAATACAGGAGTAGCTCCCTTAGAGTGCCATTACTGGCCCACTTTATGAAGTTACACAGTAGGGTTCACAAGAAAAACTCAGTTGACTGCATTATGATGGCTTCTGCAGTTCCACTCCATGGTTTGGTATTCATAGCCTGACTGTCATCAAGAGGTCTGCCTCTTTGAAGAATTGGGACAAACCCTGAGAAGAAGCATATCCGGGGTATACCTTTTTAAACTGCAAAGGCTCCAAGGAATTTGGAGCAATGGCAGACGAAGGAAATCCGAAGTCAGTTACATGTTGTGTTGAGTGGGCCACAATTTATTCACTAACAGTGTTGCATATGAAAGTAATCAAAATAGTTAACTGAAGTATCAAAGGGCATTATGGCTAAACAGTACACTTCATTATTGATCATTCTTGATGTTGATATTTTGTAGGAAATCACACTTGAAGTCTCATTTATAATCTCATCTAACATGACATTCTTATGACTGCACTGTGTTTCCCACAACATATGAAATGACACTTGAAGTCTCATTTATAATCTCATCTAACATGACATTCTTATGACTGCACTGTGTTTCCCACAACATATGAAATGACACTTGAAGTCTCATTTATAATCTCATCTAACATGACATTCTTATGTCTGGACTGTGTTTCCCACAACATATCACATGTACCCAGAGATTTTCTGATTTTTATGTGCATAATATTTGCAATTTGCAAAGCAACACATCAAACTGCATCAAAAAATATTTTGAAGCTGTTGCTCATTCTTGAAATACATTCTGTCAAACTGTTGTTGCCTTTCTCCTTACCATTATGATTTACCAAATGTATAGGACAATGGCATTAGTGCTACAATCTTGTCAAAAATAAATAATAAAATCACCTCCCATGGATATGATGGGACCTGCTGCTGCACATTTCCTG
>NC_056732.1:861625275-861645275 GCF_019279795.1 Protopterus annectens | reverse complement strand
CTGACCCTCTAATATCCTTATTCCTAATCCTGTCCACCTTCATCACACCCAGTGCAAATCTTAACATCTTTTACTCTGCCATGTCCAGCTCTAACTCCTGCCTTTTTGTCAGTGCCACTGTCTCCAACCCATATAACATAGCTGGTCTCACTACCCTCTTGTAGACCTTAACTTTCACTCTTACTGGTACTCGTCTGTCACAAATCACTCCTGACAATCTTCACCACCCACTCCATCCTGCCTGTACTCTCTTCTTCACCTCACTTCCACACTCATCATTACTCTGAACTATTGATCCCAAGTATTTAAACTGATCCACCTTTGCCACCTCCACTCCTTGCATCCTCACCGTTCCTCTATCCTCCCTCTCATTCACACACACATATTCTGTCTTAGTCCTGCTGACCTTCCTTCCTCTTCTATCTAAAGCATATCTCCATCTCTCCAGGGTCTCCTCCACCTGCTCCCTAGTCTCACTACAGATCACAATGTCATCTGCAAACATCATAGTTCAAGGGGACTCCTGTCTGATCTCGTCTGTCAACCTGTCCATCACCATTGCAAATAAGAAAGGGCTCAGAGCTGATCCTTGATGTAATCCCACCTCCACCTTAAACGCATCCATCACTCCCATAGCAGACCTCACCGCTGTCACACTACCCTCATACATATCCTGTACCACTTTTACATGCTTCTCTGACACTCCTGACTTCCTCATACAATACCACAACTCCTCTCTAGGCACCCTGTCATATGCTTTCTCTAAGTCTACAAAAACACAATGCAGCTCCTTCTGACCTTCTCTGTACTTCTCCATCAACACTCTCAGGGCAAACATAGCATCTGTAGTGCACATTCCCAGCATGAAACCATACTGCTGTTCACTAATCATCACGTCCCTTCTTAACCTAGCTTCCACTACTCTTTCCCATAACTTCATGCTGTGTGCTTGTGTGTGTGGTATATGATTACAGTTTATTTATTATTTTGTTCCCTATATGCACTTGCATTTTGGTAATCAGGATAACATCAGCATTAGACCACTTTGGGAGCTTTCTGGAAATCAGCATCATGAAGAGTTATCTAGAGAATGGTTATGATCTTATTAGTTCAGAAAGTGATCTCACAATTCACCTGTTGAGTAGGGAAGATAGTCACTAAAGTGTTACACTTAATGCATTTCCTGACTCTGCACTGAATAGGAAAATCATGTTAGCAATATTACACTTGGTGGAAGAACACTGTTACAGGTAGACTAATCAGGTACTCAAAACTGTAGAGTCCAGAATATAACAAAATCTACTGTGTAAAATTGTCACAGTTAATTTACTGAACAGATCAGAGGGATATGTTATGTAGTTTCAATTAAAGTGTGCAAATCATACAAGTTCCATTTAGATCAACCTTCATTTGGGTATTATTTCTCTGGCAGTAAGACTCCAGCATTTTTACTTTAACATCCCATGTTTAGGGTTACCTGCACTGTCAGCCAACCAATTCCTTGATGTAATGGATTGCCTATATAACCATACTTATGCATGCAGCCTACCATTTTTTTTGGTTCACACAGTTCTGATGATGGCCCTGTCTTATATTGCTAAACTGCTGTGGTTGGGTGCCTTAGCATCCTAGTGCACATAAGTATGGCTGTTAAATCAGCTGCTAAGATGCACACTGATACTCCCTGTACTGTATCAAGGAAGAGAATGAGACAATTGTCTAATTACCAGAGATTCAAACTTGCTATGTGATAATGAAGGCAGGAAACACTGCAAGATCATTATGCAACAACAGCTGTGGTCAAAGTTCTCTTAGGATATGTAAAAAAAATGCAGCAGGAACAGTCATTTAGATTTTAGAATCCTAGGCCAGACAAGAACCTGCTTGAAGTTACCTGTGGTTTCTGCTCCCCCTTATCTGGAACCCTTTATGGAAAGGAGAAGCTGAACAATATGGCAGTCCTAAAATAAATCCAAGTATATTGTAAACTTAATAAAACATTAATGGAGACAAGAATTTAATTTTTCATGAGCAATCAAGAGGTTCAGGAGTCAATACATCTTTATGTCCTTTATATGAAATATAATGTGAAAGCCTGTGACTTTGGAGACTTGCTTCAGTCACCAGTAAGAGATGGATTTGATAATGAGCAAGATGTGTTTAAAGCAAAAGAATATTCAAATATTTATCTTAATGGAATGGCAAAGGAAACAGATGTGTGAAATAAAATCTGTGAGTGAAAATGAGACCGAAATAAAGTTAAAAATGAATAAAAGAAACAACATGGCAACTACATGATTTATAAAATAGTACCCAATGTCAGACACTAAACCCAGTATAAGCACTATGCTTACTGGCATAAAAATATATTGTACAACCACTATTCATACTGTAGCCAAAAGTCAGGTCAGAATTGTTTTGCAAAAGAAAAAAAAAAGTAAAAGACTGTCCAATAAAATGTTTGTGTAGGCAAAAGAAAAACAAATCTAAGAGATCTAAGATAAGTGCATGCTGGCATAGTTAATATACATATTGTGAATGAAATAAGGACTATAAAGTAGATTTTCAGTCATAAATGCTTGTGACTATGCCATGACTGTTACTTTAAGCTAGATACAACAGTGGAATGTAATACACTGTTGAAAACTAAGTTTAAGTCCAACATAGGAAATTAAGGGCTGAATTCAGAAAAGTTGCAGTGAGATTTACACCAGGTGGTGGACCACTAGACACCAGGGATAACTCTAACAACATGAGATGGGGAGACCACTAGCCACCAGGGATACTTCTTTAACAATGTGCCTTAATGACTTTTAATCAAGACATGGGATGAAGGGGGAACATTAGATCCACTGATACATTTTTAACATTGTGCCTTAATAGCACTTAAATAAGTCATGGGAATGGGGTTGACTATGTACCTGGGATACATCTTTAACAATGAGTCTTAACAGGACTTAAACAAGACGGGGACAAGAGAATTAACCAGAGATAATTGCCATTTCCTGCCTTAAAAGCATGTAATGAAACAAAATAAAAGACAATCCCCACGATTCAATAATATCTGTGTAGGCTCTGTGTAGACCCTCCATGGAATGTACCTGTGTACAGGGCCACTGTTAAACATTCTGTAATAGTGACAACAGTGCATACAGCTTTAAGTGTATTGCAACATAGTACTGCAGAGCATAATTGTTCAGGTATTAATGTACTGCTTTACCCATTCTTATCACAGATGACTGATGGGGTTGGTCTCTGTCCCCTACACAACCTGATGTCAGTGTCTCTTCAGACTCTGATGATGTTGGTGGTCAAAGTGAGGCACGGGGGGGGGGGGGGGGTTCATGGGCTGAATCTATGCTAGAGGTTTATATCTTTGTCTGCCCTCATTATTACCACACGTAGTCAGTATACCTACACATATCCAATCCTCAGAGGCCACATATATTGGACAGTCAGAGTGAGGGGACATTGAACAGAAAAGTGTGGCAACTATGGCTCTAGTGAGTGTAGACAATGGCCATAACCAGAGAGATGGCGAGATTACAAACAGGTGGATTGACAGAGGTGCTTATAAGAGGCCTGTTGTCTTTTCACCACCTGTTGCAGGTGTTTAATCATGGATCACTCTGCATATGTTTTGGGCTGTCATGGGGGCACAGGCATGTTCCAAAAGGAACTCCAGATGAATGTTCAGGGTTATGGATGCAGCGCAGTCTGATATACATGACTGCCTCCACCGCATTGGTGATACCGTGGATCGGTTCACTGCTGCAGCTGAAAGAAGGTGATCTGAGACAGATCACAGAACATCTTTCTTGGAATGCACATTGTCTGTAATGGAATGTCTGGTTGGAGTTACGCGTCAGACTTGTGGATGTGTGTCAGCAACTCCATGAGAGTCCACATGGCTGTGCATAATCACGCTCCTGTAGTGGCAGTACATCAGTGCTCCAGAGAGAAGTGTGCTGTCCACACCAAGACATGGCAGGCCATGGGCTCATGGTACTGGCCATTCCAGTAGAGGAAATGGTCCCAGAAGATAGCAGTCACTGTCAGGTACTAGCACCACTTTTGACCTTGGGCATGGAGGTGCCAGTGCAACTTCTGGCAGAGCCAGTTCCCATGTTCAGAGGTGGAGGCAGTAAACTATCAGTTCTACTATGCACAGTTCAAAGCTGTCCAACATACACATATGTAGGGTTAACACTGAGACTGACTGTGTTTACGCACATGCTCACAAACCACTGTCAAATTCTGGTCACCTACAGACACACAAGGCACATTTCCATGGTCCATCTTGCCTGCTTCCCTTCCTGACTCACACACATGCTTTCAATATATTGGGTCAGCCTAGACTTCCCTGCACCTGCACAGAACATCCTCTGCAAGTGATGATAACAGTGCCACATCCCTGTCATCCTCATCATCGATGCACGGAAATGAAGCTATGTGTCTGATGCACAGGGTGACTATATAAATTAGTATGTAATTGTGTAATCCAGTGTTGCTTTGCCATGCCACTTGTACTGGTCACTGACAAATACTGTATGCTGACATTTGTAATAAGTAAGCCACATAATTTTGTGTACCTTATGTGGTATGATGTTGTAATGGCTGTATATTTGCACAATGAAATGTGTGTCATGGACCTGTCTATGGCTCAGTTTCAGGAGTCTATAGGAGCCACCGATGGATACACAATGGCAATAAACCCACAGATGTCCCAGCACAGGATGGAATGTCAGCACAGAAGAAATATGTCTTCAGCAAGGTACAGCACTATAGGTGCATGGCTCCATATGTTCATATGTGTATCACAGGCTAACTAGGACAATGGCATCATCCAGCATACTCATGCATCCCTAATCTGTGAAAGGTCTGATGCCCTTGATAAGTGTCACCAGTGTTTCAGGAGCTAACACATCTACAAGCTGTGGTGATGGATATGACCCACCTACAAATTTCCTGTGTTCATTACAGACATTTGTCCTACACCAGTTAGGATTGTCTTGTTCTACATCCCATTGTGTAACTTGCACATGATGTGTGTTACAACAGATGAGGGCTTCACTTGCATGGGGAGCCTGTTACATATAGGATGTAGTGTTTATGCAACATACCTGTCTCTGCAGCATGTACTATTTATACCACAGTGATGGTGTAGGTGTGCAGAACAGGTAATACATGTCATAGTCCTGTCTTGGATAAGCGGGAGGTACACAGTGGGATCTGACACCTTCCTGTATGGTAGCCATACACATCCCCTCCAAAGCATTTAGGAGATAGACCACATATGTACGGTCTGGACACAGTCTGCATAGGACATGTTATCTACAATATGTATTGGTTTATCATGGAACCTGTGTGGCTGCTATATTTGTAAGATATGCCTATGTAGTGACATAGCAAAGGTGCCATTACACTCAATGATAGGTGTGATCAGTGCCAAATATAGTATAACAATGACAGTTTAGGACTTACATGCCATACCTTTCTGTATAGGTTGTACAAAATTGAATGATTCCCCACATCTTACAGACCAGTGAAAGTCAAAGGCTGCATTATTCTCTGTGTCCATAAGTCCATGAGTAATGGCTCAACTGTGTGTGGTGTGTGGACACTACCATATTTTCCAGGGTTGTATGACTTCCAAAAGGATAATATTGTGCAGTCCTTGGCATTTACTATTTGTCAGTGGCTCTGACAACAACTGAATGTGTGTCTGAGGCCATCCTGGATAACTGTTGGTTCTGTGTGAGATTCAGTGACAGCTCCTAATATGCAATCACCTGCTAATGTAGTCGGCCAGAGGTCACTGACAGTCATACCTCTCAACCTGGAAATATCAAAAATCTGGACAAGGCCTACAAAAAATACGTACAAATCTGAATGCTGATTAACATATACTTTGCATACATAATTATATTATTGCACCCACTCACTCACATTCATTGAAACAGCATTGAAAACCACATCCAAAGAAAATTAATCTGGCCAATGGTGGATAAAGATTACCTTTGGTGTTTTCAAATCATAGGTCCCTTGCACACGAAACATGCATGTGTTCTTTGATTCATCTTTCTGACTGTATTAAATTATATTCCTTGTGTAATACAGCACACTTGTTAGAGCGCATTTTAAATGTATTGTTTTGAACATTTGTCCAGTAAGCAATGAAACAAAATGCATGAACCAATAATGACAAAACTGACCAATTCAGAACATTTCCATTATAAAAGTCTACTCAAACTTCTATAATCCAAAAGTATCAGTAAATATGCATAATTTCTGCAGAAGAAAAAGTCATCTAATTAAAATAATTCTACATTAAAGAGATCTGTAACAAATGAAGTTGCTGCTAGCAAACAACTTTATATTTCATTGTTTCATCTACAAGTAAAGTGCCTGTTGCCCTTGAATAATAAATTGCCTATGTTACATTAAAAAACTGATAACCTAGTAATATTTCAATAGAGAATGGATGGCAAACTAACAGCTTCATAGTTACTAGGTATCTCCGCCAAAAGAGGACATTCTCAAGACTGCAGCATCCACCCACCTTTAAAAGTACTACACAGTACAGTATCAGCAATCCATCTACATTCTATGGGAGTAGAACCCACAAAAGCAACTATACTACATGTTGTGTTACTAACAATGAAAGAAGAGTTTGCATAAGCAGCATTAATCTTCACTTTCCCTGAAGAAGTGTGCAGCACAAGAAATCAGGAAAAAGCCAAAATGTATTGGGGGGGGGGGGGCAAAGGCCCAACACCAGGGACACATTATAAACATTGTTTGTATAATCTTAGAAAGTTGCTAGAATAAAATGTTGTGTTACCATGTGTTTTCAGAAAGATAGGAAGACAAACTTAAATGGCTATCATTATTTAGTGAATTCAGTTCTCACTGATTTGCCAGAAAACCATGCGTTTTATTTTATATTTGTTTACTGGGAAAGTCCAACTTAGAACAAAGCCAACTTTCAGCAGAGGCCTGGGGAGAAATGCTCCAGATGCATGTCTTTGTATCATAGGAGGAAACCTACACAAAGACAAGGAAGACATATGCAGACTCTTCACAGAAGGCACTTCAGCTGAGAATCGAACCAGAGAACCTCTTGCGGTGAGGAAACAACACTACCACTGCACTGTCCAAATTTTAATAGGAGCACGCACACACACACACACACCATTTACAGCCCCTTCTATGACACACTACCATCAGAAGTTTAAATAATGACTGAGAAGTGTATTCCAGCTTTCTGCTTTGAGAATGGTTTAGTGCAACCTATTGTACCCATCATGACCTCCCAATCTCTTAGCTGAAAAATCAAAGACAAACACGCAAAATCAGGAACCGATTTTTAATATTGTTTTACATAATTAGAAAGTTGTTAGCATAAGCATTACTAAGAATTTTCTGAAGGGTATGATGTCTGAAACTAGTTTGTCTTTATTTAGTGACTACAGTCCAAAACACTTTACCAGAAAGTCACATTTTATGAGGACAATAGCATAAATTTGAAGGAAATATCAGGGACACTTGAGAATTATACCCTCTGCATGCACGCGCAAAGACACACACACACACACACACACACACACACACACACACACACACACACACACACACACACACACACACACACACACAGTCTGCACACAAAACTAAATACGCACACACCTAACTGAATGCAGCAACGGTTGAATACACAGTCTGCACGCAAAACTAAATGCAGCAATGGTATTTCTTGGCCAGCAGTGAAGAACGAACCCCACTACACTGAATGCCATGCAGTTGAATTAGAGGGTGAGAATACACACTCCTAAAATGTAAATGCCAGTTACAGTACAGTTTTGCATCTGCACACAGTATTTGTTGGCCAGCAGTGAAGAACGAACTTACACACTAGTGACTAGACTGAATGTGTGCAGTTGAATTAGAGTGGCTGAAGAATGAACTTACAGTATACACACTAAACTGAATGCAAAATGCAGCAACGGACGGTTGAATACATATTACACAGTCACAAGCCTAAATGTAAATGCCAGTTAAACAGCATCTCTTGGCCAGCAGACAGCAGTGGAGAACAAATTTACACTAGCGTGAATTAGAACGGCCGGTTGAATTAGAGCGCCTGAACTTAGTCAAGATAAGAATGGACTTGCACAGTACACACTAAACTGAAGGCAAAATGTGGCAATGGTTGAATACACACCCCTAAATGTAAATGGCAGTTAAACAGTGCAGTTCTGCATACAGTAGGTCTTGACCAGCAGTGGAGAATGAACTTACACACTAGGATTAGGTCAAATTAGAGCAGCTGGCTGGTGTGGAGTTATTATGCAAACTGCAATTTACCATAAATGTACAGATAAACACAACCAACTTGCTAACCAGCAGATAATTATAATAATGCAATACCTGGAGGAGTTGGGACTCTGCAAAATTTAAATTATTCCACCCACCCAACATCACTGTTATATTCCCTATTCCCTTCAAGTCCAACAGGCAGTAGCTGATGTCATCACGCATGCCCCTATAGGCTGGTGATGCATGATGACATCAGCCATAATTTTAAAGTGGTAAGGTAACTGGTAAAAAAAAAGACTGGGAAATTTGGAAATTATGGGAGCCACTCGAGAATTCATGGCACCTCAATATTTTGGCCCCAAAACCGATAAAAACTGAGGAAGTTGGTACTGTTGAGAGGTATGCTGACAGTGGCCGTGACTGCGGAGAAGGGAATGGCTTGAAGGGGTACTCCATTAATGATGTCTGAGGGAAGTCCACTAGTGACTGGCATCATTGTAGCATAGGTCTACCCAATGCTATCTTCCTAGATTATGACTTTCAGACACTTGGCTATCCAGCAGCTGACATACCACACTGTAAATAACCTGCACAGTTTTCAGCAAGGCCTACTGGCCTAATACTGTCAAACACCTTGTCAGGCCATGGTAGATGGAGTGAGTCATATTTCCTTCATCCATTGCATAGTGCAATACTCAATGAGGTCCACCGGTTAGGGTAGATAGGCATGATCTAGCCTTAAGCAAAACAAACTGTGATTGGTCCAATGTCTGTAGGTGTACAACATTGTTACTGATCATATCCATGCTAACTCCTTTCATGGCTTTACATATCAGATGACTGAGAGATCTGGGGACACTGCTTAGCTCTGCATGCTAGTTGCCCTCTGTGCAACAAATCATTTCAGTTCCTTCCATCATGTTCCAAGAAAAGAGTCATCCAAGATGTAAGTATAGAGCACAGACAAACAATGGAGGGAAGCGTATTATGTATACCCTGTACGGTAAGGCAGGAGGTTTTACACAGGTATTCTGCAATTGGACACTACTCAAGCAGTGTGTACTGAAAGGACACAATTACCATGTGAAGAATGTGGAAAGCACGGGAGTTCCCTGAATTGCTGGTGCCTGGCCACTACTAATGCTGGTCTCACCACAACTACTCTCTCATGGGATACCATGTTCTAATAATTTTTCTGTCATCACACAAAAAACACAACTATGAAGCTCATGAGGAAAAGGAGGATGCAGCCTGTTTGCTCATCCACATAGTTGTCTCACATCACAAAAGGCTCTGCAGGCTTCACATACCCTTTTCCAGGTAGTTGCCTTGATTAGCAATCTGAGCAATCAGTTCGCTTTACCACGTATTATGCCTTCTGTGTCAGGGTTGGTGTTATGTCACTAGGGAACTGGCCAGATGGTGATTAGGAGCACAGCTGCAGCATCACAATATAATGTGCAATGTCCAGTGACACAGATGTCCGAGCTTGCTGAAACAAGCAGCACAGAGGTGGTGATCCATCTTATGTAACAATTTCATAGCAATTCATGCATCCTGCCCTTCAACAGATTACTAATTGATATCTGCATGTTATGGCTGTGAGGCCTACTGCAGAGGACTGACCACCTTTGGCCAAAGTGTGTCCACCTGCCACATGTCCAAGGTATGTCATACTGTGCAGTTATGTACCCAGAACACATGTCTGTGTTCCCACATCATGTCACACAACAACCAGTTTGCTGTCTGGTTGCTTGACAGGCTTTGTACACTTGCAAGGCCAACATAATGTCAGCAAGTTGAACAAGTCCTTTGTGTATGCACAGTCATCAACATTTTCACTACAAGGAGTGCCTACAAACACTGTGTTTCAGGCTGTCAACCCCAAGAGTGGATGACCCAAACTTTTCAGGACTTACACAGTATTATATTTGTAGGTATGGTATGGGATCAAGTCTAATGACAGGATTATGGTCGATCCAAGGTCCACATGGCTGTCAAAGCATTGTATGACACACTGTCAGGTGCTGTGTTACCTTAGGGGACCTACATAAACTTAACATGTTACATTTCTCCAACTGTCATGACAACGCCTAACTATGGCATGCTGTGACGTACACACACAATCATGACTAAATTGCTAATGGCACTATCAATGACTGCTGATGAGATGTGGAAAGTGTCCCAAACCCTCTACTCCTATGCCACACAAACACAATGCATAACAGATGTGACTGGATTTCAAACCTTGATTCCATGGTATCTCAAACAGCAGTCAGTATATATGGCAATGAGTATTTTTTCAACATGCACAGCTCACCTCCTGCACCACCTACACCCATATCACAAACACCTACATGTGCAGCTCCTTACCAGTCACATTCCCAAACAACAGGCACCTCAGAAAATCCTACCTCTGGAGTACACAGTAATCATGTACAACTGTCTCATCAGTCAGACACCTGGGGCAAAGCACAAAATCAAACCTATTATTAATAGGTAATTACATCATGAGACATATTAATGTCCATGTCACCAGGTTACATATGGGAAAGGTTACAGTTAGCTGTCTGTGGGTTGACACTATATGCCATACTACACATTGCCGCAACTCAAGGAATATCAGGTAGCATAATGATGGTATTGTAGTTCCTGCAGGTGTGTATGTCTAGTAACATGCATCACCAGACTGTATGCAGACACATGACTGAGCTTAGACATTCTGTGTCTCTCGCGGGCATACCCATAGCTTTCAGCTGCATTTGACCCTCCCATAGGATGATGGTTCAATACACATGGAAAATGATGGACGTCAATAATTGCCTTAGCATATGGAGTAATTGTAAGGGGATCCACTACATGTCTGTCTTGGATGACTTGCTCAATAGAAATGAATGTCTTCCCAGAGATGGTCTTCATCTCTCACCTCTGGGATTTTGAGTACTGCCCAAGACTGCTGACACCCCTACAGTGCATCTTATAGGCACTGTCTGGAGTGAAAGATTTCCAATGAGAACACCATCTTTATATAACATCATGGTTATGCTGCTACACACTGGGAAAGGCAAGACTAAACCCCATTTTGATGAAGTTGTCCCCTCCTTGGAATATGCAGGCATTTATGCAGTCAAAGACACCTGAATCAAGGCTGTGGACAGCACCACAGCCATACCAGACTAGACGTCCTTACACATGTTTAGACCTCAAACTGACAGTGTCCAAGAGTCTCCTTGCTCCTTTATCTATTTAAAAACTTCAATTTTGTGGCTCACTGCTGTTTTTCTGCTGTGATAAGCATTTCTGTAGTGTTTACTGTGTAAAAGAGTGTAGGCTAGTAGCTTTAGTATTGTTCCACACCCTCCCTCCCTGTTGGTGTCTTTCTGTTATACTTGTTTGCTTTGCAGTTCCCTGCTCCTACTGTAAATTTGATCTGAGACACTCCTCCCAGTCCAGTGTTATTAGCTCATTCTACCTAATACAGAGAGAACATCTGAGAAGGCCAACCCACTTAGTTTCTTTCCTTCTGTTCCTCCTTTCTCCCTTTCTTAATAAAAAAATGCCTGAATCTGCTTGTGTTCTGACTGTGTTCTCAAACATTTTGGAAATATATTTTAGTGCATTTATTAAAACTGTATTTGCCTTAATATTGCTGCAACTGACGTGCTCTAGGTTGCACTGCATCGGAATTGTTTTAGTGTGTTTTAGCTGCTTTTCTGTACATATAGACTTTTCTGTATATGTAGACTAGCTACTTATTCTACTGTATTGCTGCCTCTTAAATTGTTTTTCAGTTGTGCACTTGCCTTGCTAAATTTAAAAAGTTTTAAATTGCTAATTTTGTAGAGTTTTAATTGCATTTACTGTTTAGGGCTACACACTCAAGTGAGCTAGCCTTTTCTGTGTTTATTTACTGTATTATTGCATTGTTTAGCCTGTTTTAACAAAAAAAAAATACTATCTTGTTTGCTCGTTTCCCACCTTTCCTAGCCAGTCCATATCCCAGACTTTGCTTTTCTCAGGACTTTATTTTATGTACTCAGAGCTATCCAGACCTTGCTGTGGTAGAGGGAAGTCCTACTGCCTACCAGTGGGACTGGTGAGCATTGTACTGCCTATCTAAGGCTAGAGGGGTGGTTTCCACCTCTGAAATTGTAATTTTATTAGCCATTTTGGACTGATTTCTATCTCTTTCAACTTTCTGGCTTAAAAATGCATGCATTTACACATTTTTCACATCGTGCAGCACCACGGGGCTAAGGTTAAACAATTCCAGGTGCCAGAAAGTGTGCTCTTCAAATTTTCCCTTAGAACTAGCTGGTTTCCCAGTAGTAGCACTAAAATCTGAACCCATGTGACTAGCACTTGCTCTAGAACTTGCTGGAAATCACTAGTAAGCCTTAAACTGATACAAGCACTCAGCTCTCCATGTTAATAAGGAGAAATTAATCATATGCACTAAACAGCCTATAAATGCGAAGTACTTTGCAAAGGTAAGGGAAAACAGCTCTTGTACTTTACATAAAAAGCACCTAAACAGGCATGTCCAAGGGTCAGCTTCCGGTGATTTCTCCTGTCCACCTGGTGAATCTAGGCATACTAGGGCAATGCAGCAACTGCCTCATGTACACAGACAACCCTCTCCTCCTACCATCCAACACTACAACCTGTGAGAGATGCACTTACATAGCCAAATTGGAAGCAAAGCTCTCTCCAGCCAAGATTGTGTTAAACAGTCAAGAGGAGAAGGTTAATACCTGCACTACTCCTCAAGCAACACATAGCACTTCAAAACCCACACCATCAACACCCACACATAGCAATACTAAACCCACATATACAGAGGCCCTTAATATTAACCTGCCCAAGCAACAAGGACCTCCAAAGCTGAAATGCACACAAACACCAGTCACAACCAAAGTCACACATAGCTCAGAATACCAGTGTGCCACCCAACAACAGCCCCTAAGGCAAGACAATGTACCCAACACTTTAGTCATAGGTGACTCTATAGTCAGGCACACTGATGTCCCACTCACCAGGCTGAACAAGGACAAAATTACAGTGAGCTGCCTGTCAGGTGCCAGGATCCGCTACATAACGCATGCACTCATGTCACTCCACAATAAGAACAAATATGACTCTGATATTGTCCATGTTGGAGTGAATGACTTGAGATGTACCTCCCTGGACTACATGAAAAGAGACACGGAAAAGCTCTTGGATCATGTGGCCCAGGCAGGTATAACCCTAACTCTGAGTAGCATCCTGCCTTCACCCTGAATGATACCACAGTATAAGGACAAAATGATTGACTTCAACAATTGGCCAAGTGTCTGGTGTCATTTAAAGGGGATACAATATCTGTCTGCCTGGGATGACATGATCGACAAACCATGATGCTTTGCCAGAGATGGTCTGCTCCTGTAATCCATGGGAACCAGGTTACTAGCTAAAACTCTTGCCCCACTATAGTGCCTTTTTTAGGCAAGGTTCAAAGGACAAAACCACCACTGTAACAGATACAAGCATAAGTAACCTGAAGGTAATGCTACTCATTGCTAGAAGTCTAAACCACAGAATGCACTCTCTCGAGGCACTCCTAAAAATGGAGAACATCGATATCTGTGCAGTAACTGAGACCTGGTTCAAGGCTCCAAAAGGCAGCCCTGTAATACCAGGCTACAACTCTTACCACACTTTTCGGCCACCAAACCAAGACCGAAGCACTAAAGGTGGAGGAGCATCCATATTCACCAAGGATATTCACACCTCCAGGCTAGCTGCCCATCACAATGCATCTGATATTCTCCAGGTGCAACTAGCACTAGGTAAGACTGCAATCCAAAATGTAGCTTGATACAGATCCTCCACTATGCCCCAAGATTCTCACTACACCTTTCTAATCATACTGGAAAATATTAAGATATAAACAAAAACCCTAATACTGGGTGATTTCAACTACCCTGCCATTAACTGGGAAATCTACTCGGGTACCAACACCTTTTCCCAACGGTTCTTGGAATTCCTAAATTCCAATGCCCTGGATCAAATAATCCATTGTCCCACCAGAGGCTCCAATATTCTAGACCTGGTCATTACCAACATGGGAGATAGATGCTCCACACCTATGGTCACCCCCTCGTTGGTCAGGTCAGACCATAAGCTAATCACCCTTATCATCCACATCCCACCCCCACCCCCAGTAAGGAAACCTCTGTAAAAAACTTCACCAAAGCCAACTTCATGCTACTCAAGTCAGAAGTGACAAACTTCATGGCACCCATGCAGATTGGAGCTGAAAGTTCGACTGCTGAATCCTACACTAAGGCACTGTACGGGCACATCCACTTGTGCATGATTTGTGCCATCCCAAATAGATCCAAGACGCTCTCCTCCAAAAAATGTAAATCACTCTGGTGGTCCCTGCCATAAACAAACTATACATCAGAACGAAGAAACTGTTGCGGAAAAAGGAAAATCAAACTAAAACAAGAGGAATTCCACCATAAAAACCAATAAAAAATCTACAAGGTGAAACAGTGACTCCAGTAGATCAGACGTAATTTATTTGATGAATGCTACACAATTCTAACACGTTTTCGTCCACCACAGCTGACTTCTTCAGAAAATCACAAGTACATAGTAAATTCAGCTCTAATATACTTTGTCAAATAGTAAGCACTCCAATCAAATTATTCTCCTATTTAAATCATTAGCAACCATGTTCATAAAAAGTCACGTTTTACATAACCCACTGCGACATTTAAAATTCATACACTCAATTAAATAAAATTCAATACTAATACATAGTCAACCAACTCATAAATTCCTGCAAATTTAATACAATAAAATACACCAATAAATATACCTACTTTAAAATCATTTCATCCTAAAATTCATTATTATTAAATATTAAATAACTTTAATATATGTATACAAGGGTGTGAGGCAGTAAAACAGAAAAACAGTAAAAGTAATGATATTGGCACCATCTACTGGCCAAAGTTGAAACTTTTCCAAAAAAGAATTTCTCTTCTAGAGAAAATAACACCCATTCATATAAATAGGGACTTCATCATAAAAGTGGCAAAAATAAATAAAAAGAGACATACATAAATATACCATAATACCATAATTTACATGGAAATATACCCATTAAGTCTAGGCTGTTTTCCTGCATCCAGGAATACCTGCCAATACAATTCTCTGTATTCCAGGCAGGTTTCCCATAGTCCTTCCCTGATGTCAAACAGGATATTTTCTAATACAAAGAAATTAAAACTAGCCTGACCACATACTATTGTATGGTTGTAAAGAGCATTAGGCTCATTTTTTATTTTTAATGTCATATATATGCTCATATACACATCTCTTCAATTTGCGCTCAATTTTGCCTACATAAAATGAAGAACACTGGTTACAAGTCACCAAATAAACCACTCTTTCACTATTGCAATTATAATACTTATAGCTATACAATTTTCTACCCTGACTTGTCAAAATTATACTTTCCTTGTTAGCCACATATTGACATTGTTGGCACCCCCCACATTTGTATGTACCTTTACATCTGTTACTAAGAGTCTTATTGTCAGCTTTATTAGCTTCCCACAAGTTTTTCAAAATTTTTCCCGGATTTTTATGTCACAGTGGGTTATGTAAAATGTGTCTTTTTATGAACATGGTTAATGATTTAATTAGGAGATTTGACTGGAGTGCTTACTGTTTGACAAAGTATATTACAGTTGAATTTACTATGTACTTGTGATTGTCTGAAGAAGTCTGCTGTGGTGGTCGAAAATGTGTTAGAAAAGTGGAAAATCCCAGGATGCAAAAAACTCCCTTACTAGCCTCAGTAAGAAGCTGAGATCTCTCGTAAAATCCTCCAAAGCTAGTTACGACAATAAAATTGCCAAAGATTTCAAAGACAACCACAAGGCATTCTATAGCTATGTCAAGAATCTAAATGGCAATGCTCAGAGCTACAACAGAATGGCATTAAATATACTGATCCCAAGGATATTGCCAATATTTTGGCAGATCGATTTAGTGCCAACTTCACCTCCCTCTCACCCCCTAAATGGCCCATCTCAATACCTAAAGATTGCCAAATTCCAGTAATGATGCCCACACAGGTAGAAACTGCACTCTCCAAAGCTAAGAATACAGCATCCATGGGACCAGATGACATCCCAAGCTGTGTACTACATGAACTACAAGATGAACTGGCACCTCATCTAAGTGTCATGTTTAATCATAGCCTCGCCTCAGGCTACGTGCCCACTGAGTGGCACACAGCTAGAGTTATCCCATTCCACAAGGGGGATCCACCTTGGATTCTGAGAACTACCATCCCATCAGTCTGATGAGCCTGATCTGCAAGGGCATTGAATGCATTATAACGGGACTCATAAACAAAGACATTGGCAACCTTCAAACACTGGACCCCCCCCCAGTTTGGGTTCATGAAGAGCCGATCTTGTCTCCTGAACCTGACTGACTTCTTTGAATCAGTCTCCAGAGCTTTGGACGAGGGTAAGGTGGTCCATACAGCCTATCTAGACTTCGCCAAGGCCTTCAACAACATCCTCCACTCTGGAATCATAGATAAACTTACTAAGCAGGGCATAAATCCCTACATCATTCGATGGGTTGCCAACTGGCTTACTGACAGAACCCAGACTGTAAAAGTAGCTGACTCCAAATCCAGCTCTAGACAAGTGACAAGTGGAGTACCTCAGGGTTCAGTCCTGGGATCACTTTTGTTTGGCATCTACTTCTCTGAAGTGCAGGCCAACACTAAGGGACTCTGGATAACAAAGTTCGCATATGACTGCAAACTGGGAGCCATTACTGAATCCCCAAATTATGTGGATATTCTACAAAAATGCCTTACAGAAACAGATGCTTGGTGCCAGAGCCATGGGCTCAAGCTTAATGCCAAGAAATGTATAGTTATCCCATTTGGGAAAAAACATGTACCCATGAATTACCACAAAGGTGGCAGTACACTAAACACTGAAAGTGTGATGAGACACTTAGGGACACAGGTGGACAGTGGTCTCACCTTCGATAACCCACATAGCCACAACAGTCAGGAAATCCTTCTATGTGTTACACCTCATCACTAAGGGCTTTTCATCCAGAAAAAAGGAGGTCATTGTCCAATTATACTCATCCCTCATTAGACCGATTATAGAGTACAATGCCCCGTTTGGTATGTACCTCACAAGACATCTGCAAAGGCTGGAAAGGCAGCAGAAATACCTCACTAAAAGAATCACAGGCCTAAAGCAGATGCCCTATGCTGACCGTCTAAAAAAACTCCAGCTATAGTCTGTGGCATATCATCTACTCAGGGACAATCTCTGATTAAGATACAAGGCAATGACAAACCTTGAGCTGCTGGACATGCTCCAGTTAAAGAAATACCAATATCTCAGAGCCACACGCTCCAGGGATCTAAACCTTGAAATCACAATGAACAGAAAATGCTGGAGGGATAGTTTCCTGACCCAGTGCCTCCTCATACTCTGGAATAGACTGCCCATACATGTCAAGCAGAGTACCTCTTTGGCCCTCTTCAAAAGTTACCTTGACGATTGGATGGGAGATTGGAAATTCACCCCAGGGTTCGTGTCAGTCATCCTGCTAGACAGGGGTCCAAGAAAGTAAATATTGTGGAAAGAAATATCTGAGGAATTGTTATGGCTAGGCTTGTATAGGCCCTAGGGCCGATAGTTTAGTACCAACCTAAGAACCTATGAACCAAGGTAATACAGGTGTTTATACATATTCATTAAAGACAGATACACATCCGGATTTAGTGAAACACTGGTGAAACACTGTGATTTCCCAGAGACACTGCAGGTGCTATTCACTGCTGGAAGGGCACCTAATCAAGCCATTGCCAGCTACAGGAGCAGCTCCATGAATCCAGACACCCCTTCTGCTTATTTGATTGTACTTGTGCCTATCAAGATCTATCAGTACACCATGGTTTGGGGTGACATTAAGTAACCACCAACTGTGTTGCTTAGTCATGCTGAAGCTCACATGCCCAAAGGTTAGTCCACATACTTAACTATAATTCCCTGGAGCAGTGGTGTGACAGCCCCACAAGGGGAGCCAATGTACTGCCTCATTTGTTTACCAATATGGGTGACCACGGCAGCACCCCAATATGAGGTCCTCCTTGGTGAGATCTGACCAAAGATCAGTCTCATGTCTCATTAAAGCTATCAAACCTAGCCCCACCTCCTTGCAGAAAATAAACAAATATACTTCAACAAAGCAAATTATTACCTCCCATGGGATGGGTTATATAGTTTGACTGTGCCTCCCCTATCAGATGTGACAAGCAAGTATACAGAGCTCTACACCCATGTATTATGTAATCAGCAGTACAACTGCATAGACTAGGGCTGCACCTGACAGGAGGAACACAAGCTCCTCATAGTACAGCAAACCTGTGTGGTGGACAACTGTCGTTAGCAGGCTGTACAATAAGAGTTAACATTGCTGTGTGACAGTTAGGGTGAGGGTGCTCCCTAAAATGGAGGCACAACCACCTCTGCTAAAACAAGCACATAGCATTATTGTGACATTGTGTAGAAAACATATGTGACAAAATTAGCCTCCCACATAAAGCAGAACCACAACACACAGTGTAGTTACATGGGTAACCTTAGAGGACAAGCCCAGATTGTCGGTGAACTCATACTTAATGATACCACGTATAATGGGTCTGTACTCATAGCTAACCTGTTGCCCCACAGGTCCTGTATCAACTTCCCTCACCAGGCCCCACCACATGTGCCACATGACATTCCTACAACCCATTTCATACCTTCATATCTATAGAGCAGTTTGTAATGGGCCTCTGTCTGGGGGATACACAGCATCTATTGGACATGCTAACATCTCAGGGTGTGTCCTACATGAGATCCAACAAGGATTACTAACACCAGTGGGAACTTCTTGCAATCAGACTGTAACCACTGGCTGCATTAAAGCTGATTGGACAACAGAAACTGTTATCCCCTTGCACAGAGGTGGTACATCCACTGACCAACAGAACTATAGATCTATTTGCCTGAGTTGCCATATCTGTATTCCTGTGGGGCAAACCATCATGGAGCTGATCAGCAGACATATATGTGATCTACAAACAGTTGACTCTACACAGTTTGGATTTCTGACAGGGAGATCATGGTTGTTTAATGTAGTGGACATGTCCAAGGCAGTCACCAAGGACCTGGGTGATGGGACATCAGGGCATACAACCCCCGGACCTATCCAAATCATGTGATTCCATCACCTACTCAGGCATCAATGACAACAGCACTTAATTAGGCATGCATGATAATATCATTATAGGGGTCACTAAGTGGCTTAATGATAGCACACATACTCAAAATAAGGAACACCACCAGCAATAGCAGATCTGTAAGCAGCAGTGCTCAACAGGGCTCAGTCCTGGGATATCTTCTGCTTGAAATCCATTTAACCATGATATAAGTGAATACTGAATGTCTGTGGCTGACAACGTCGGCTGATGCCAGCAAATTGTGAGTTATGTCAATATCCTACAACAGGGTATTGATTAAAAAATTCATGTTGACATACTAATGTAAACTCCATGCAAATATATATGTAGTATCATTTCCATCAGTAACATG
>NC_056732.1:861415275-861620275 GCF_019279795.1 Protopterus annectens | reverse complement strand
ATGTGGATACTTCCAAATTAGAACTATCAATGACATTTCCCATGCTAATTTCTCTCATCCACTGAGCCAAACAAGCTGCCAGACAAAGAGGAGTCATAAATCACACACTCAGTGGCATAAATATATACGCTGTTATTCCTACATTAAGTGAGACATACGATGTAGGATCAATTTCTATATTGCTACCCTGAGATTGCCTAGACTGCTGATATACCATTGATGAGTTACTGTAAAAGCAGTTATATGGGAACACTGCTGTGTTAGGGGTGGGGGAACAACACCACATGTTCTGCTGGGATACACAGTAGTCTAAATATCATGTAACAGCACTGTTGAACATTTCCCTTGACTGATGTAGTGAATATTCCATGCATGAGGTCTAGTAAATATTAAAGGACACATGATACATGATAGTTGTCTGGGTATCTGTAGTCCCATGTGGATGTTACTTCTGCCCAAACAACCCACTATATTTACTTGCATAAATGTAGCAGAGCCATACATACCATATCATATCATATTAATCCTTACAAGTACTGTGTAGGTTAGAGACTTACCTTGTGAATGCAGCAGTTGACAGAACTGTAGTTCAGGGATAACTCTGTCTGATGCAAGCAGTACACAGCCAATAAATGGATAGGTACAGGTTGTGTGTGTTGCCTGGCATCAAGTTTAATATATGTATGTGAGAAGGAGTACGATGTCAGTCCCTAGGTCAATAGGTTGTCAGTGAATGTGCTATGCATTGCCTCTTAGCCAAAGCCAGGGCATACTTTGTTCACCTACTTTTGCCTACAGGGACATCAGCAGGGCGTTCCTACTCTGAGTCCTCCTGTGACTGTGGCTGTGGTGACCTAGGCACTGGTGGGAGGCTATGTATCCCTTCCCTTTGCTTATGCTGCTGGAGCTGTTTCCACAGGTTCAGATTGTGTAGCATAGCACATACTGTGAGGATATATGCAAATGTAGTTGGAGAGTTCTGCAGGGCTCCACCAGATATATCAAGGCACTGGAACAAGGACTATGGAAGCCCAAACATATGCTCTATGATGTTCCTAGTTTGTGCGTGTGCCTCATTATGGTGTTCTTCCATGGATGTGTGTGCATTTCTGATGGGTGTCATCATCCACGGTCCCAGGGTGTAGAGAGCATCCCCCAGTAAATGACCATTGGGGATGTCCCACTAGCAAACATCTGGTACAGCTGTGATGCATGCCAGATATGGGAGTCATGATAACTACCAGGGTTGCCAGCACACACATTCAGGATAATTCCCTGGGCATTGAACAAGACCTGGCAGTTGATGGAGTGGTATACCTTGTGGTTGATGTAGATTCTACTCTCCTCACCTTGTGATGCCTTGATGTGTACATGAGTGCAATCTATGGTATCCAGTACTTCAGGGTAGTATGCTACATGGTAGAAGTGTTGCATATTGCTAGCCCACACCTCAGCATTGAGGGGAAAATATATGTGCTCACTGGCATGTGGTAGCATGGTATCCAGGATCTGTGGAGTATTCTGGATGCAGATGCTTGTGAGATCCCTGCCATGTTGCCAGTGTATGTCTTTGGAAAATATCTGTAGCTAGTATCCTAAGGGTTACACATACCTTTGTTTCCAGCTGGATGGGTTCCTCTCCGTTGGCTCTGGATCTGAGTTGAGGGTGGCAGAGCTCAGTGGATTCCTGTAGTATTTCCCTGTCCACCCTGTAGTGCTCTACAATGTCCAGCTCAAGTAGCTCCTTGAAGGTTACCCTGGGCCTGAACACTCATCTCATTTTCTGCCTAAGCCTATTGTCAGCAGCAGCACTGATTTCAGCATCTAGCACATGCAGATGTAGCAGACTTACAGCAGCCCCTACCATTGTCTCAGTCAGAATTTGCAGGTCTGTACTCCAATGGTCCAGAGTATTGGGGGAAAATTAGAATGTAGGGTGTTTGCGTACTTTATACAGCTCTGCTATAGGTGCAGAATGTGTGATTGACTAACTATGATGCATTCCACCTGCCTACAATATAATTAAAATCATTTAACGACCCTATTTCAGTGGGTTATACTGCACACAGCACCACATCACACAGCATACCTTTTACAAAGGTCAACATTTATAACTGAATACATCCTGTTTTAAGAAGATACTCAGCTAG
This sequence comes from Protopterus annectens, assembly GCF_019279795.1. Lineage (NCBI taxonomy): Eukaryota > Metazoa > Chordata > Ceratodontiformes > Protopteridae > Protopterus > Protopterus annectens. The sequence goes on along the minus strand of NC_056732.1, from coordinate 861,618,125 downwards.
GAGATGCACCGTGCAAACATGCGCACCAAAGCTTAAAATAGCTTAAAAGTGAGAGGACACACCTCATGGATATCAGCCATATCCTGTATAAACATCAACATGGTCTAAGATTCTACACAAAGGGGATATGCAGACATGATTACTCCTTTCAGCTATTCAATAACTCCATTTCATTTGCATACATATCCATGCTGACATCCTGGAAACTACATGCTTCATAGGCCTATCATCTTAGCAACAGCAGCAATGCACCATTGTAGGAACCCCACACAAGGTCCTATAATACATTTCTGTCACATAGTATATAAAATTCTTTTTTTCTTTTGTATTTTTTTTTTATTTTCTATTAAGCATGTTTGCGTATTGCTGCACATAGTGTAAACATGCCAAGATTGTTAAAAAATATATTAATTTAACTTGTTCCCTTTAATCTTTCTAACATACAGAATAATAGTTTTGCTCATATGTGTATGTGGTATTACATTTTCACTTTACTTATGTCCACATTTCTACAGTTTTACACCCTCTTTTGTCTGTCTAGACTCCTGTACTTATGGACACTGACACGGGGTCTGAACAGATGTCTTTCTGCTTTTTGGATTGCTCTACCTGCCTTATTTGCATGAGATCCACCTGTTTATGAGGTGATTTGCATACCAAGGGATATTCTGTGTTTGCATGTGCGAGTGCGCCACTCAGCAGTGCTTGCTGAATCTTAATTTGTTCACATCCGTGTAAGCATCACGGCACAATGTCTACACGAAAAAATGTGTAGGGTTTATTAAATTCCCCCTGCTATTCTGTGGGGAACACTAGACATCAAGCTTGCACTACATAAATGACATAAAGGCATTAAAAAATTTCAAACCCTATACCTCCCAGTGTGGAAATTAATCCTCTGCAACAAAACCAGATTCCAGGGAAACTCTAAAATCTTACCTAAGTCTGTAAAAAAAGTGGATACAATGGAAAAGAAGAGAAAGGTTTCAAACTCTGTGCATATTGTATTCAGAGAACAGGAGTATTAATCCATGACACTAATTAATCTGTTAGTGTCATGGCTTTTCACAATAAGAAGTATAATATTCGAGTGTCTGGCATGTTCCAATGTTTTCAAGAATACTTGAGTCATGGCAGATAGATGAAGGATTCAGTAAAAATCTGTGAAGTATATCAGAAGACATCTGGAAGCTTATTTAAACTGCTACTGGTACTCACTTTAAAAGTTAATAGACCAACTCTTGGACAGAAAAGAGGCATGTGGTGCATGTGTGTGCATTTCAATGTGTATGTGTTTACTCACTCACTATAGTTAATGGCCAATCAGAGACATGCAAATTAGTCAGTGATGACGTTTTTCTTCACTGTGGCTCATGTGTCTCTGACTCTCAAAATACCATGCCTTAACATGAATGTTGTGGTTCTTTTTGAATGCCCCGGTATGTTAAAGGCAGCTTACCAGACCACAGCTGTAGCCAATCATTGCATATAGCTCTTTCCATTCAATTCATATTCCACATGTATAATTTGTTTTAGTTTCTTAATTTTGATTTGCAACCTGTGTTTTAATGATGAGACCACTCCTTCTGAATGCTAGCTCATTTATAATATCACAAGTGAATCCACATTGTATTACTTTAGCATTATGTGTGTTGCAATGATACAATTTTCTGAAATGACTGCTTACATTCTCTAAGCTTGCATATCATTAAATTTTCCCTTTTGAGCATGCTATGAAAATGTCAAGAGGTTCAGCATGGCATTCACTACTAGCAAGCTGGACATGTGCTTTTTTACAATGTTGCACTCAAAAGGTTCCAGTACATGAAGGTAACTGCGTGCTTGCTTTTGTTATGAGAGAGAACAATGCTTTTTTGAACTTATACAAAAATGCTCCTCAGTTAATGTAAACAGAGGACATGAACATGCACAGGTTCCACCCATGTTGAAATACAGCATTCTACTCCACCCATAGAACTGGGGCATACAGCATTACTTGCTCATCAGACATTCTGCTCTGCCTGTGTGCCATATCTGCACTGTCTGTCCATAGACCAATACAGCAAAATTAATCTTGCAAACAAATTCCTAAAATATTAATAAAAATGAAATTGGTCTGTCAGTTCTATTAAGGGAATTATGCATTTTATTTCTGTCACAAAATAGGAAAAGTATCCTGCAAATCATGCTTCTTTATTGATATACTTACAGGTGTTTGAGAACTAATTTCCTAAGCAGCAAGGTTCTTAGTTACAAGATGCAAATGTAGACAATGCTGATGACTGTTTTCCAAAGAAAATCTCTGCTTGTGTGGTTTCCATGTTTACATCAGCAGTGATGTCTTTGTTTTGGTAAATTATTCCTTCTTTGTATTTGTGTGACTATGGAGCTAGTAAACAAAAGTTTACAGTTCGTGGGGGTGTGCAGGGAGGTTTGCTCCCCTGCAAAGAAATTCTGAGAGTTTGAGTTTTTACCCTTATGCTTTTTTAGACACCTTTTGCTTGACAATGTGACTTCTTGATGTCTTATTTCATTTTATACTTGAACCCTTATTTTTACTGCCCCCAGAGTGGTATGACTTAAGACACAGAGATCTATCATAGTGAAATAATGACTACTGCTTCCAGTTTTTAGTCATTTGCTTGCAGGAAAAAAGATTCATCAAAATTTGCGAATTTTACACATTTGTTTACTTTAAAAAAAATTAAAAATATGTGGTAAATATTGTGATAACAGCTATTCATAACATTTTATGTCAGACCTTGCTAAAAGTCAGCTGTTACATTTAATTTCAGTTATATCAGAGAGCCACAAAGATTTGAGCAATATCACATTACATCTGTTCAGTGATACAGATACTTTTTTAAAACCAGCAGATTTCGTATGAGCAATAGCAATTTATATAATGGCACCTTTGCCCAAAGACACTTTTTTGTGTGTTTGAGTATATTACTTCATTAATTATTATAGCTGTCATAACTTTAATCGATTGATATTGCAAAACAATATAGTACATGCTAAAAAAGCAACTGTATATTTCACTTTTTATTCATGAATCTGTATGACTGCTGTATCTTCTTTGTGTTGATTATTTTCAGTAGCTTCAAGGTAATATAAGAAATACGATTTTTTTCATTATTTCCTTTGTATTGTAAGCACTTGACAGGAATACAACAAATTGACAACACAAGCAACACATTAATGTGTAATTTCTAGAATAACCATAATAAAAGATTTGGTTCTAAACAGCAGTATTACATGCCAGCTTTTATGACAAGTTTCTTCATGTTACACAAAGGGTGACAACCTTTTTGCAAAAGTAGGGAGATGCAGTTTCCCATTTTTCTTTTTACTGAAAAAAAAATCTTTATCCTTCAAAAACATATTTTGATTCAACTGATCATTTTCACTACGATGCCACAGGGGAACAGTGGTATCTGAAATTAAATGAATTCTATAATTTCATCAACTTTATTAGCCTGTCTATTACACTAGCCTTATCTCTTTGAATAAAGCCAGACAGTATTAATAGAACGGTTGTAAAAATGAAGCAAAATGATTGTTGCAGCAAGACTTTAATTCATGTTGCAGTGTTTTAATGGCATATGTCTACATTTCTGTTTTCTTTTTTTCTGAGATAAAATACATTGGAGAACAATACACAAAGCATGGCATTAACAAAAACAGACAGAGTGACTTCATGTTCACCATCAAGTTATAGTAGGAAATTCTTGAATAAAAAAAAAGTCTCACCTTCAGAGACATGGGAAGGGTTTTTCATCCTCTGAGAAAACATGAAAATCTTAAGAACAGTCTTCAGTGCTCGAAATACTGAAAAAAGTAACCCAAACTGATATTCCATGTGCAAAGATCACTTAAATCACAGGTGCACAACTAATATGATTAGTTTTGCTATATTACAACTATGGCATTCAGTACAAAAATTTACAAACAAAACCAGAAACAGGCTGACTATAAAAAAGCCATTGCTTGTCCTTTCTATAAATATCTGGGTTGGTATTAACCTCATATAGTTTTGCTAAATGTTTTTTTTGCCTAATGTTTTATCATAAGAATCTTCCTAGTTACTTTGTGAGAATGAAATTATCTCACAATGTGACAAATATTCTTTTTTATCAAACAGTGACTTCATGACTCAGTAGGAAGAAACAGCACCTGACATGTCTATACGGCTGAGGAAACGTAATAAGACTGTGAAAAATGATGCAAAAGAGCTGTGAGCTGACTTAAGTCAAGCCCATCTGAAATAAATTCATATGGCTGGTTTTATATTGATTAAGCTAAGTCTCATGAGATTTGAATTAATTACATATTAGGGACACAATGGCAAATTTACAATTTAGATTTGTTATAAGGATATTGATTTTCATCTTACAAGTGCTGGTTTATAATTAATTTTCTAGTGAGCTGCTGATTAGATTATAGAAGTAATGTCTTACATAGAATTTGAGCATTTTGAGAACATTTGCAAATATATTCTGTTTCATATACTTTACTTTGCTTATTTTAGTTTTTACTGGAACATTTGCATATTGATGAAGATGCCCAGTTTTACTTTACAGATTTGCAGCTTTTTATATGTTTGTTTGTAAGTTACAATGTAGTGTCTTGCAGAGAGGTTCATAGCACAAGTCATTTCCAGGCACTAGTATAGTTTTATCTAAGAAAGGGGGTGAAAAATATATTGCCCACGTTGCCCTAATTTTATCTATAAAAGGGAACGTCATTATCTTTACAAAAATCAAAGCTTAGTGTCACACTATTATGAAAAGTGGACAATACATTCGAAGGAAAACATCAAATGTCTAAAGTCATTGTTCCCCATTCAAAACAATATTTGCTGGAGTGCAAATTCCTATGCCCCCACCCCCAACTTATGTATAAAAATTCCAAGTTCTGTAAATCTCAGAATAAGTAGAAGGCTCTACAATATCTCACTCAGTAGATATATCTCCTAAATCAGTTTTTTATTTTCCCATCTTCTATCAATTTCAATTCCAGTTCTCAGAATATCAGTATGAGTCCCTGTTGGAAAGGACTAACTGTGGAAGACAGTGCACCCTCCAAGGAAGTGGAGCTGGAAAAAGATCGCAGGTCAAAATAATACATACACTAAATAACATGTGATGTTCACCATATAGAATTAGCTGCAGGCAATTTCCACTGTCTGCAACTGTTGTACCTTGAAGAATTTCCAAACTGCAGCATGTAAAGCAAAAATAGATCAATAGGCAAATAAATGTTAAAAGAAAATCGGGTGTCTATGGCTATGCTTTTGATGTTGATAAAACAATGTACAGCAATTAAAGGACATCTACATCAACACATGATAAGACATTAATCAGAGGTCTCATATGCTTGAGTTGTTGATAGCTCAGATGGATGTAAAAGATCCCATGGTACCTACAGAAAAGAGTAGGGGCCCTTTATTAAAAACATTAATACATAAAAATCAATGAAGTACTCCAAATATATTACAAAAGTATCCATTCAATAAAATACAAATACAGGAACAAATGAATTCAAGCAAAAATCAATGTATAAACTCAATTAAAAACTTTCCTCTAGTACAATACATAAATTCTACAATCTCCAACTCTTGTACTACAACCATTTTAATACATAAAAGAATATGTGATATATTCCATATCTTATTAAAGAAAAGTTCCCCTAATCTAGTTTTCCAAATTTGATAAATTATAGCTAAACATACGTTATATGCATGTTCAATTTAAAATTTGCTATATTAAAGGTAATAACCATAAAAAATATTATATAATGTCACCATACCTAAAAATGCAAACTCCCTCTGCTCTCTAATACTGTCCAATAAAAGCCTAACCCTAGGATAGTCAAAGAAAACATGTTCTATTGTTTATATGCATTAGCAATGTAAACATTTCCTTGCCTCTTTACTTTCATATTTTAGGTCCTCTTTGACTGATAACTTTTTTAGCATTAGTCTCCACAAAAAATCTCTAACCCCATATCAATTTTTAAATCTCATTTCTCACAATATAATAGCCTTTAAAATATTGGGGGATAAATATCCCCATGGATCTGCATAATAGAATAATAACCTAGGAGGGAATTTAATAAAGCCTACATTTTTTACCATATAAGTATCGCACTGCAATGCTTACATGAAAGTAAGCATGTTTTAGATTCAGTAAGCACTGCTGAGTGGTGCACAAACAGGCACCGCCACAAGAAGTTCTGTAGCTTGCAAATCACCTCATAAACAGGTGAATCTCATGTAAATGAGTCATGTAGAGTGATCCAGCAAGCAGATAGTCACCTCTTCAGACCCTGTGTCAGTGCCCATAGTGTACATGGAAAAATTCCATGTACAGCAGTGTAGACAGACAAAATGGGCTGTACAAATGGAGATATATGGACAGAAATGACATACCACATACAGATATGAGTGAAACTATCCTCCTGTGTGTCTGGAAAATTAAAGGCAATAAGTTAAATTATTATTTTTTTTAATAATGCAGGCATGTTTGCATGGCATACCATACTGCACAAACATGTTTTATAAAAATTAGAAAAAAAAAATGGAAAAAATATTATTTATGTTATGTGACAGAAATGTATGACAGGACCTTACATGGAGTATCTGCAATGGTACATTTGTACTGTTGCTAATGTGGTAGGGATAAAAAGCATGTAGTTTCTAGGCTGTGAGCACAGATCCATATGTAAATGAAGCGGTGTTACTGAATAGTACAAAGGGATAATCGTGTCCGCATATCCCTTTCATGTAGGCAGAGAACTATGTTGGTGTTTTTACAGAAGGTAGATGACATAAGGGGTGGCTGTGTCCTATGACTTCTAAGCTTATTTCAGCTTAGCTGTGCCTGTTTGCATGAAGCAATGCTGTGCTGAGTGTGCCCTTTCAGGGTTGTGTGTGCACTAACTTCTAAGCTCTGTTTAGCAATGAGGAGCATGTTTCTGTGTGTTTGCGCAGTTCACTGTTACGCTGATTCTGGAAATCTGGGGTTGTGAGTACTAAGTACTAAGCTTTATTTACCCACGGGGCATGCATTTGTATGGTGCACCACAGTGCTGAGTGTATCTAAAAGCCAATAACATAGTAATGAGTTCTGACCTGCATTTAACTTAAATTAGGGCCATTAAATGATGCTAATGATATACTAGGCAGGTGGAATACATCACAGGTAGCCAATCACACTGTCAATACCTACAGCAGAAATGTAAAAAGTATGCATACACCCTACAATCTGATTTTGTCCTAATACTCTGCACCATTGGAGTACAGACTTGGGAATTTTAACTGCGAGAATCCTAGCTCTAGCTGCAGGTCTGCTACACCTGTATGTGCTAGATGCTGGTGTCAGTGCTGCTGCTGCTGACAGTGGGCCTAAACAGGGAAGAAGTAGAGTGTTCAGGCCCATGGTAACCTTCCAGGAGCTTTAGGAGCTGGAGATTGTAGAGTGATATAGGATGGACAGGGATATACTACAAGAACTCACTGAGCTCTGCCACCCTCAACTCAGACAAAGAGCCAACAGAGGGGAACCCATCTCAGTGGAAACAAAGATATGTGTAGCCCTTAGGATACTAACTACAGGTACTTTCCAAAGACCAACTATGGACATGATGGGGGTCTGACAGGCATCAGAATTCAGAGTACTCCACCAGTTCCTGGATACCACGCTGCCACATGTCAGTGAGCACATATCTTTTCCCCTCGCCCTGATGTGAGGGCCAGCAGTATGCAAAATTTTTACCATGTAGCACACTACCCTGAGGTACTGGGTGCCATAGATTGGACACAAGTACACATCAGGTCACCACTCAGTCAAGAAGGTAGAATCTATGTCAACTGCAAGGGGTACCACTCCATCAACTGCCATGTCATGTGCAAAGTCCAGGGGATTATCATGAATGTGTATGCTAGCAGCCATGGCAGTAATCACAACTCCCATATCTGGCATGCATCACAGCTGTACCAGATGTTTGCTAGGGGGGACATACCACACGGCCATTTACTGAAGGATGCAGGCTAGACACTAGAACTGTGGATGAAAACGCACATCAGAAATGCACACACATCCATGGAAGAATGCCATCATGAGGTACATGCACAGACTAGGAACATCATGGAGCATGTGTTGGGGCTTCCGAAGTCACGGTTTCAGTGTCTAGTTATATCTGGTGGAGCCCTGCATACTCTCCAGCCACATGTGTATATATGTTTACAGTATGTGCCATGGTACATAATATGATCCTGCGGAAACAGCTGCAACAGGATCAGCTAAGGGAAGGGATACATAGCCCTCCACCACTGCCTAGGTCACTACAGCCACAGTCACAGGAGGACTCAGAAGAGGAATGCCCTGATGATGTCCTTACAGGCAGAAATAGGCATGCCTACTATACCCTGGCTTTGGCTAAGAGACAATACATAGCACATTCACTGACAATCTAGGGTCCTAGGGACTGACACCTTACTCCTGCTCACATACATATAGTTAAATTGTTGATGCTCGACAACCGACACAACCTGTACCAACCTTGTATTGGCTGTGTACTGCTTGCATCACACAGAGTCAGTTCTGAACTGCAGTTCTGTCAACTGCTGCATTCACAAGATAAGTCCCTAACCTATATAGTACTTGTAAGGATTACTATAATATGGTATCATATGTATGGATCGGCTGCATGTATGCAAGGAAATATAGTGGGCTATGTGGGCAGAAGTAACATCCACATGGGACTACAGATACCCAGTCCAATAGTATGTGTCCCCTAAAAATCACTAGGCCTCATGGCTAGAATATTCACTACATCACTCAAGGGAGATGTTAAACTGTGGGTTCATGTGCTGTTTTTCTCCCCCCCCCCCAACACAGCAGTGTCCCCATACAACTACTTTAACAGTAAGTCAGCAATGGTATATCAGCAGACCAGGCAATCTCAGAGCTGTAACACTGAACTTGATCACACATTGTATGTCACATATAAAGCAGGAATAACAACGTACATATTTATGCTATTGATTGTGTGATGAATGATTACTCTCTGTCTGGCAGCCTATGTGGCTCAGTAGACTACAGAAGTTAGCATGGGTGATAGTGTTGATGGTTCAAATCTGGAAGTAGCCTAATATTTTGCATGAGAACATTATGTTGGTGTTTTTACAGACCATCAGTCTATGTGTGGGTAGCATTATGAACCTCAGTCACATATCAAGTACAGCAGACAGCTAGGGAATGCCACAGACATTTTGAGTGAAGTGCAGTACTGCAGAAGCAAGGACAGATGTCAGTACCTGTAACACAAAATCCCATTCTGGAGTGCAGGTTGGTGTGACCTGGAGTCACTTTATAAGTACTGACAGTCCCACTGGGCATGCCCAGACACTTAGTTAAAATGAGTGCAATTCCATTGCCCCTTCATGAAAATGACCTGTTATGTATAGATATTTCTATACATACAGACATATACATATACATATCTGTCTGTCACTATCTCTCTCCCACGTACATAGTATATTTATCTCTGTGTAGTATCAAATAGATACATACTGATATATATATATATATATATATATATATATATATATATATATATATATATATATATGTAGATATATATTAAAATGATAGGTAGACTCTCTCCATACAGCTCATAACACATATACATACCATACATACACGCAGCTACATTTATATATACATCCCTATTATATGCATTAATATGTGTGTGGATGCCTGTATTGCCCTACATACCCTAATAATGGTGAATAACTCTGCACTATCATGCATCCATATTGTTCACAAAGGTTCCAAACTAAGGGTGCAACAGTACATAATCCACTTACCTACAGACACCTGTGCCTGCTGGATGTCACCACGTAGACAAACACAGGTGAGCAGGTGGTATATTTTATAATGTTGACAATACATGGACAGGGCACGTTGTTCCTGCCCACAGGTTTGCTTATCTAAGTGCAAACAATCACATATGGCCATATTGGTAACTACACACACATAGCTAGGATAATAACAGTTATCTCGCTGCTAAGATACTAGATGCAGATAAAAGTACAAATCAATATCACTCTGCAGGCCACAGATGCTGTTCAACACAATCCTAGTTTGTGTAATCCACAAGTACTGTGCCTGCAATCATATATACAGTAGAGCTATACAGTGTAAGACTAGATAGTTATGGTATTAATCTCACTTCAAGCTACTTGTTACATGTGTACATGTGTATCCCACTGCAAAACAACTGACATGCTCTCATGGGCTATCCACCTGCAAAGGTTATGCACTTTTTGGTCCTGTCACTTGCTGCTGGCTGCCAAACTGCCTTCATCTACAAGGCCTGAAGATGTCATCTACCTTAAGACTACCATCTGAAACTGTCAAATCAGACTTAAGCCATGGTTTATGCAATAAGTATTGTGAGCTATAGTGTGTAAGACTTGATAGCTAGGGGTTCTAGTCCCACTCCAGACTACTTGGTGTATGTGTATGTCCATATGGTCTAAATATAATCATCTTAGTAACTAAGAAATAGGTAGGGTTTTGAAATATTTTATTTTTAATGTGTGATGTGGCTCCCCAAAAACTGACAATAATGGGGCCTGCTGATATCATCAAGCATAATATGTCCTAAACTGATAATACTAGCAGAGATTAGGTGTGTTGCATTCAACATGTACTGTGATCTGTATTGTGTACCAGTACATGGGTAAGTGTTCTCATCTACATACAACCAACTTGCACTACATGTGTGCCTTAGCATGTCCTGTATGCAGTGACTGGAAGTGGTGCTAGCCTCATTGTACCCATGTTTGTGTGTGAGCCTGTTAGAGCATTTTGCAATATGTCACGGAACCATCGGATGTTTGAACTTCACTAGCACAATGGCCATACAACCATCAGAATAGACATCTTTATACTCATAGTTACAGGATCAGCACATATTGTCTGTGTCCATGAAGCAGATGCCCTGTGTTGAGATGACGGCCATACAGTTGGCATGTGCTGAGGTGCACTCTGGTGCTCTGTGTGCCATTTGGCATGGCTCTGTTTCAAGGGTGTGTTTAAATCTGCTAGACAAATCTCTCCCACAAGCATGTACTGCTAACATCACATATGAGGTTAATGTCCTTGCAGTGGGTTATCCATCTACTATGCCTCCTACAGCTAGGCAGCATATGCAGTCAAGCAGGATCACACATTGCCCCGTATGCAAGGCAGAGATTGCTTCAGAGTAGTCTATGTGCCACAGGTAGCAATGACATGCATTGCAGACAGTCCCCATTGAACACATACTGAAGACATGAAGTGTCCTTGTGAGGGACCATACTGTTGTGTGCAATTGCCAGTACTGCTTGGAAATGTACATCGAGAAATGGCCATTGCACTCAGATATTGGCATGCTGAGGGAAGAGTACTTGGTGGTTATGAGTACGTGATTTACAGGTGACTGTGACCTCAGCTATGCCATATGATTCCTGCCATACCACTGCAAAAACATCGTGATCTGAGGCACATTAGGTGTAAACCTGTATGGCCAGATGTGTGTGCCCAGTTCTTTCAACCCTGAGCATGCACATCACATGTTACAACTGATGTGCTACTTACTAGGTACATAGGTCTAACTGATGGAAATGATACTACATATATATTTGTTTGGAGTTTATGGCCATTAGTATGTCAACAGGCACATGTTCACAATACCCATTTGCAAGATAGTGACATACCACAGAGACTGTATGAGTGCTCACAATTTTCAGGCATCAAACAATATTGCAAGCGACAGTCAGTCAGTAGTATCGTGTATTGTGGTTAAATGGATTCCAAGCAGTAGATGATCCACCACTGCTTACAGATCAGCTATTGCAGGTGGATGTCCCTATGTTGTGTATGTGTGCCATCAATGGGCTACTTAGTGACCCATACAATGACAGTATAATGGATGCTTAAGTGGGTGCTTTGTAAATCTTGCCTAAGCAAGGGATATAGTCAGACAGCTTGGCTCACTCTTGGGGGTTGTACGCCTTGATGTACCCTCACCTAGATCCATGGTGACTATCTCGGAAATTCCACTGCATGTAACAGTCATGCTCCCTATGTTATGCATCCAAACTGTGTACAGTCAACTGTGTGCAGAACACATATATGTCTGCTGATCAGCTCTATGATGATTGACCCTATGGGCATACAGATTTGGATACTTAGATAAAGAGGTGTATAGTTATGTTGGTCAGTGGATGCACCACCTCTGTGCAAGGGTATCATGGTTGCCATCGTCCATTCAGCTGGTTTGCAGTCAGTGGTGTCAGTCTAATTGCAGGGGTATCCCAGTGGTGATAGTAATCCTTGTCAGATCACATGTGGGATGCAGCCTGGAATATTAGCATGTGTATCTTCCAATGAGAAGCCAGTTATGAACTGCTCTGTAAATATGGAAGTTATGGGACAGGTTGTAGGAATGTCATGTGTCACATGTGGTGGGGACAAGGGAGTGTAGTTTATGCAGACAGTGTCTGAGTACAGATTAGGTATGAGTACAGACACATCATATATGGCAGCATGACGTATGAGGTCAACGACAATCTGGGCCTGTCCTTTGCAGACACACATGTAACTACTCTGTGGGTTGTGGCTCTGCTTTGTGTCGGTGGCTACTTTTGCCACTTACCATGTCTACACAACATCACAACAACACTATGTGCTTCTTTTAGCTGAGGAGGTAGTGCCTCCATGTTGGGGGGGGGGGTGGCCTCACCCAAAATGTCACACAGCACTGTCCACCTGTTATTGTACAACCTGCTAATGTCAGTGGACTATGCTTCAGGTTTGCTTAGTCATGACAAGTCTGTGCCCCACCTGTCATGTACAGCTGAGATTGTGCAGTTGTAATGCTGCTGATATACTGCATAGGTGCAGAGCTCTGCATATTTGCCTATCTCATCTGAATGGGGGGGGGGCTGCAGTCACACTATTTCAACCATCCCACAGCAGGTAATAAATGGCTTTTTTGACAAATATGTCTGTATTGTCTACAAGGGGGTATCTGCTGGTAGTTCTAAGGAGACTGATCTGTGGCCAGATCACACCAGAGAAGACCTCACATTGGGGGGACTGTACTGGTCACCCATATTGATAAACACATGATGCAATATGTGGGTTCCCCATGTGGGGATGTCATGGCACTGCTGCAAGACATTGTAGGTAAGGACCTGGACTATCCTTTGGGAAAGTGAGCTGCAGCATGACTAAGCAAAACAGTGTGTATATAATACACTTCTCTAACATGTTTGATTGTGCTCTGTGCAGACACCTTCCATAACTCTCTTCTTGTAACATGCTGAAAGTGACTGCAATACTTATTTGCACATAGGACAACTAGCATGCAGTGCCAAGTGGTGTCCCCAGATCTTTGAGTCATGTCACTTGAAATGACATGAAAGGAGTTAGCATGGACACCAGCACTACCACTGTTGTATACCTACTGACACTGGACCAAGCACTGTTACATTTGTATGCCTACTGACTGTAACTGGCAGAGCCCATTGACTGTTACACTATGCAATGGATGTCAGACATATGTCTCTCTCAACCAACCAGCCTGACAAGGTGTACAACATTATTATGCCAGTAGGCCTTGCTGGAAACTGTGTCTATCATGTACAGAGTGTTATGTCCCCTGGTGGATATGCAAGTGTCTGAGAGTCATACTCTGGATAGATAGCATTGGGAGACCTATGCTGCAATGATGCCAGTCACTAGTGCAGTTCACTATCCTCCATTACTGGTGTACCCCATCTAACCATTCCCTCTCTGCAGTCACAGCCACTGTCAGTGAATTCTGAGTGAGTACATTAGCAGGTGATTTCATATTAGGAGCTGTCACAGAATCCCACACAGAACCAGTAGTTATCCAGGGTGGCCTAACACACAGTCAGTTGTTCTCTGAGCCACTGACAAAGACTAAATGCCAATACTATCCTGTGGGAAATCATCCACCCCTGCAAAATATTATAGTGTCCACATACTGCAAACAGTTGAGCCATTACCCATGGAGTTATAGACAGAGAGAGTAATGCAGCCTTTGTATTTTACTGATTTGTAAGACACGGGGATGCATTCACTCTTGTACAACCTATACCAACAGGTTTGGATGTAAATGCCAGAGTGTCACTGCTATACTGACTGTGGCAGTCATCACACCTATCACTGTGTGCAATGGCACCCTTGCTATGTCACTACACAGGCATATTGTACAACTGTAGCAGCCACACAGGTTCCATGGTACACCAAAACACAGTGTAGATAACATGTCCTATGGAGCCTGTGTCATGATCCTACATGTGTAGTCTGTCTCCTATATGCTTTGGAGAGGATGTGTATGGATCCATACAGGGAGCTGTCAGATCCCCACTCTGTACCTGCTGCATATCCATGGCAGGACTAACACATGTCTCACCTGTTCTACATGCCTACAACATCACTGTGGTATATATTAGTACATGCTGTAGAGACAGGTATGTAACACAGACAGTACACTCTACATGAAGCAGGCCCCTTATGCATGTGAAGCACACATCTGCTGTGACACACATCATGCGCACATTACACAATGGGATGCAGAACATGACAATCATAACTGGTGTTGGGAAACTGTCTGTACTGGACACAGGATGTTTGCAGATGGGTCATGTCCATCACCACAGCTTTTAGATGTGTGAGATCCCAAAACCCTGGTGACACTTATCAAGCTGTAGAGACAGTATGAATCCAGAGGGTGAAACCAAACTTGAATCACCCAACTACAATGAGAAGGGTGAATTACGGAAAGTGACTGGACAGCTATCTCAGCTGGTTGAACTGTTGGCACCAGCTTGTACATCTATTGTGGAGCTCATTTCTGGTTTCAATAGTGCACTGCAATCTCCGTTGCCTTCCTGGAACAAGCAACTCACGGGTCAGCTACACACTTCTAATGTTCATGAAGGCTTAAATGGGCATAAATCATGTAATAATGACGATTTTTTGGATTTTCCTAGTTTACTACGTTCTACTGCTTCGGCGGTCTGTGAAAATGCTTCGGGAGTGCAAACCAGTGGGCAGGCTGGTGTTATGCACGCAAATCAAGATGACTTTTCTTCAGTTACTTCTGGAAGCGGTTTTAAGGCGTTTTTAGACAAAAACTTTCCTCTCAATGGATTGTTTAAAGCTAACCAACAGAAAGAACGTGTTGTTAAGACCTATATAGAAAACTTAGATGAATTATATTATTTTTTGGAAAAATATAAATGTCTAGGGTGTGATTGTACATTCCTTAGGGAATGTTTAGACAAACAAATCGTGCCCAAGGGGTTAAGAATTGTTACATTTCCAAACAATGTTCATTCTGATTTAATCAAAATTTATGATAAATGTGGTTTGGATGTTGTAGGTGCTATTCTTAAAGAAAATGAACGAATTAGGTTGTCTATTGTTGATCAAATAGAACAAATTAACAACAACATTATTAACAATCTTATTTTTACTATTGAATCTGAGAAGAAGCTATATTTTGATATCTTTTCTGACATTGAAACAAAGTGTATTAACAATATGAAGAGAAAACAAGCCAAATTGGAAAGGGATTTAAGAGACTATAGGGATGGTAAGGCCTATCCACCACCCAAGTCATTTCATCCCATAGGTGGCCAAGGTTCTAAGAGGAACCAGATGGGATTTGAATCTTTCTCACATGTATCAGAGCAAGATAGACAAGAGGTGTTTTATGATGATCAGGAAAGTTTTCCCTTAGACCCCCCCCACCCCCTTTAAGGAGATCGGACAGGATTCGCAACCAGAATCCTGTCCAATATCAAACTTACAACCGCAGATGGAACAACAAGAGATAAATTTTGATGGGAATTCACAGATTGTTCAACAAGGTTATACTTTTAATTTTAACGGTTACAAAATTTTTAACTATAGTAATTTGATTGTGAATGTGGAACATTTTGAATTGTTTTCTAAAGGTTTTAAATTTATGCCTTTGAGAAAAGCTAGCATACCCAGGTTAATAGTGGATCTAAAGTTATTTTTAAGAAAAAAGAATTTGGCTTTAATTTTCCACCACACAAACACAGATTACCCATATATCAATTCCTTAAAGAAAAAGAGTGTTTTTAATCCACCATTACACTCTCAATTGAAAAATCTTGAAAGTCTCTTAGAGAAATTAGAAACACAGTGGCTCAGCACAAGATTTTTTCTAATTTAATACAGGAAGAAAGAAGGGTGCTAAATGAACTCAGGAACAACAGTAACAATAGGATTATGCAACCTGATAAAGGGGGTGGGACGGTGCTAATGGACTTTATAACATACAAATCCAAAATGAAGGACTTGCTTCACGATACCAATAAATATTCTAGAGTATCTATTAATGAAGTGAATTTAGCCCATTCAAAAAATAACTTGATGCTCAATGATTTACTTTTGGAAGGTTCCATTTCTAATGAGCTTTTTCACTTTTTGACTAACTTACACCCCAGAGTACCTTCAGTCTTTGGCATACCATTATGTGGGGGATACCAGTAGCACTGGTGAGTTCCCTGGTCAACCATTTTCAGGCCTCTGCCTTACATTCCAAACCCTGGAAACTGCCCTGCATCAGCCTTGGTTCATAATTTTTAACCAAGAGCCTAACAAAGACCCTGAACTCTTGAACACCCCATCTCTGTGCCCAAAACCATGCACCTTCACCAGCACCACTTGCCATATCAACAGCTGATTAGACTCCAAAGAATGTTGCAGAATTCTCACCATTGTGCCTAATATAGACTATTTTTCCATTGCATGTCATTGAGCAACATTCAAAAAAGTGCTGTGTCACTTAGCAGCACATAAACCCCCTAAGCAGAGCTAAGCAGTGAGAAAACTTCCACAACTGAGGATTTAGCAAAGCTTAACACCACGCATACAGCAGTAGCTGTTAGCATGTTTAAGCAGTGCTGAGCACAGTGCAGCAGTGCCATATTTCACAAATTTGTTTTTAAAATTAAACATATAATAAATACATTACAGACATCTTTTAACTGCTACAGACTCAAACCCAGGACCTACTAAGCATTAGGCTGTATGTCTACCCATTTAGCTATTTTGATATTATAAAAACTAGTATACTTCACATATACTACTGGGCTACCCTCACCATACAAATGCACTTAAATAGACCTAGACATAAATAATTAATTACATCCAGTTTCTATTTTTAGATGTCTAGCAACTGATGACTATATATGTATGAGCACTGCTTGTTTGACAGCAATTAAAAAAAAAACAGGAAAAAAATAAAATAAGAAAAATATGTAATTATGATAATTAATGACATCCGGTTTCTATTTTTAGATGTCTGGCAGGTGTCAGCTGTCTATATGTGAGTACAGCTTGGCATTGCTGTGCTCTGCGCCATGCAAACATACAGAGAAGAAAAAAAAATAAAAATAAAATATCACACATTTGAACCAATTCACAGCATTTCAACATTAGCCGGGAACAGTACACGGAGCCTCACCCTGTATCCATCCACAATCATGGGTAGCCTCTACACTTCTTCCTATACTGATACAATATCCCTGTTCCTATGCTGTCCCTTGGCAGTGCGCCATCATTATATGCATGCGACCTGCCGAGGGAGAACCGTGGTCATGTACATGGATACATTCCATGTAGGCTCTACATGGTGCCTACACAGATTTTATTAAATCCAGGGGATATTTTTTTTCATACTAAATATTCCTATTATGTTTAAAATCTATAAAATCTAGTTTATTGATTTATTAACCTTGAACTTTTCCCAAAGAATACAATATTTTGTTAGTAAAAATTGTACCGAATAGAATCATCTGTGTCTGTCATTGTATTTAATATATTATGCAAACGAAGTGAAGCTAAAAACACTATATATTTTTTTTTCTTTTTTAATTCAGACCACCACTCTAAACTTTATTATAAAGGATACCTTTCTTTATAGGTTTTATCTCAAACCTAACAATTCAATCTCTAATTCCCTTGGAAATGTATAAATGCCAGCTGCATATTTATTTATTTTATGTATTTATAACTTGATAACTTAATTTTCTTAAATAAAGAAATCCAATAGACTTTTTTATGGAAACTCAACTTCTGGAATGTCCAACTTTTACTATCCTCCTGTAGAGATAAAATCTTTTTCCAGCACTTTTTAACATTCAGATAATAACTAAAATGTCACCCTTAAACATCTGCTTTATGTAATTTAAACAGCATTCCCATTAAAACTGTATCTTTACCCAACACCATACTCTTCTCATTATTTATATAGACCTACTCAACTAAAACATGTCTCTAACATCTGATAAGAGATGAGTAACATGCACGTCTTTAGTAACCATAACCACATCATCCACATGAGAAAGTAACACTGTTATATTCACTCTGCTAAAAAATGTATCCCCCAGATTCAGTAATCTTCTGTGAAGGACTAGCTTAGTCCTGCATGGAAGTGACCATTTAGGAGTAGCATGGCAGTGTGCCATGCATATTAATGAAGGCGCGCTGCCTAAGCTCATAAACAGACACAGAGTGTGGACGAGTGCAGGGGCCGTGTCTGAGAGCAGAGCTCTCGCAATATACCTGCCCCTGCAGTCAAGAACTGCAGTTTAGCTGGTACAATGAGTGAGACCACTCATTGGGGGTTGCATACTCCCAGCAACACCCCCCCAAGTTTATAAGAGCAATATTTAAAATATCATAATATAAACAATGTATTTATTTTAAGAAACAAATAAAATTTAACCATAGGTGCGTGGGTTTGCCCATTGCTTAGCTATGTATACTGCAGCTTAAATGGCACACGAAGATAAATATCAAGATATATTCAAATGAAGCAGTACTGCAATAGTGTAATAATCAAAGCATTCGCTTTATGAGCAGTCATTCGCACTTCAAGTCTCACTTCAGTACATTCCATTTTCTATGTCAAATCACTTTATGAACAATATTTTTGTTGCCTAACCTACTAAGTAACATATATTTGTGAATGTGAGTATTGCATTAAATGCAGATGTGAGGTGTCACTGTAATAATGTTGTAAAATCCACAGATAAACACAAGTGCCCCATACAGTATATGTACATGTGAATTAGGGATGCAAATCAAAGGTACAATGTGTAATGAATGATAAATCCATAGAGTGTCCAAATCCACTACCTTCCCAAGAACCATTTTACATTTCTGTCTAAATGAGTGCAGGGGTAAGCAGGAGTAAGCACTATTAAGCAGTAGTAATCATATTTAAGCAGTAGTAGGTTGGTTTAAGCCCATTTGCTTGGGGGTAAGCAATATGCACATAGGTTAAGCAATATTGAAGCTAATTCTCTGTAAGCACATTTAACCAGAAGTTAGCATTGCTTGCCATTGTGCAAACCCATGCAAACCCACTTACAATTGCTTAAAAGTGCCTTATTCACTCTGTATGCAACAGCCGCTGTTCTGCCCAGCAACAAAATAAACAGCCCTTGCAGGTCTTGAACCCAGGACACTGTACACTATAATCAGCATAGTTAACCAATAAGCCATTACAGCAATACATAAGGTTGAGGTATCACCAAACAGATCCTCACTATAGGAATATTAAACTTAACATGTGAAAGGAATAAATATACAGTTTTATGTTGTATAACCTAGTACATAACATAAATATGTGAACTGGAGTACTGCATTAAGTCCAGATGTGAGGTGTCATTGTAATAAAGTGTTGAAATCCCCTAATAAACACAAGGACCCCATTCAGTGTACGTACACATGAATCCAGGATACCAAACACATATATAACATATAATGAATAATAAATCAATGCCAAACAGCAAATAGTATGCAAATTAAAAAATAAGCAATGCTAAGCTTTGCACAGCCCTGCTTACTAGATGGAACCAATGTGTAGGCCAGCTAAATCAGTTTGCCCATTGGTATACCCCTTTAAGCAATGCCAACCTTAGTAAAGCAGGTTTGCCTATAGTTTAGCATTTTCAAACCATCCAATCATAGCAAAGTGCAGGAATTGGCCCTATTTAAGCCCAATAGGTGGGAATACATCTCATAACTGGTTGCAGCTTTCTCCTGTAGGCACTATGACTGGTGTGGGAGAAGGAGTGCGCTTTCGGGTGCAGTGCTGGGGCATCCATGGGGTTCAAATTCATGGCAGGACTCCTTGTTAAAGACCATGACCAGAGACTGCTGCAGGGCCAGTACCAGGGTTCCCAATATAAAGCAGAAGCCTGGGATAGTCCCACCTGTGACCTCACCAGTGCCGCTAGCATACCTCAAACTGTTGAGCAGGTCAGGCATCACTATGCTGACCTGAAGCGGAGAATGAGCGAGCTCTTGGATCAGTTGTTCCAAGCGGCTAGGCGGATGGGGGATATCCCAGCCGTGTGTATCAGTCCACTACCTGTTTAATAATTGCCAGCTCATGTATATTATGGGTAGGTATGTCTAAATATTCCTCTTATGTCTTTGACAGTGTCAAACAAGCAGGCTGTGAACTGGGAAGCTCATGCTTGTAGATTGCAGAGGTTGTGCCACGAGGCAGGTTAGTAATACTCTTTCATATACTGTTATAAGACATAAATCTAAAACTAGTAAAAAGTTAATTGCCAGTATAAAACATGTATTGTTTAAGGAATGTACTGAATACACCAGACAATATGGCAGGAAGAGTCTCATATAGGTTGTATGTAAATAAAAGGTTAACAGCCGGACAATAAAGGTCTAACTGCTGAACTGCCTGTGTTTACTCCGGTATCATATGGTAATGTAGTGTTGCAATCTCTTAATAGTACTGTTGTATTAAGCATGGTTACCCGCACTGTGCTACATAAATAAAATGTGTAGGAATATCTGTATATCACTGTTGTAATCACAAGAGGTCATATTGTACAACTGAGAGAGACTTAGACAGAAAACAGTGAAAAGATAGATTACATAATCTAAATAGCACACTCAACCGAGATGTCAACTCTTATATTTTAGCACACACAGCCATGGTTCGAATCCTGGGAGTGGTAGTAAGCTGTATGCAGAATCATACCCCACAACTGTACAGATATGTCCAGAATGTCCATTTAATTGGCCCATATCTGCTGCCTGTCACCCTGTCCTCCTGACAAATCTGTGGGATGATCCCAAACATTTAGGCAGCAAAAAATGACATACAACTGATTGTCAGACATCTGTAAGAACAAACCTGTCACTCTAGCAACTCCCCAAAATGTTATGAGAGTAATCAGCAAATTATGTCCCATCTCCACCCCCATGTTGTGAAGCTGTGACCAGAGTATGTGCAGTAACAGAGTGAGACGTATGTGCATAATAATAATGTGGAATCTGGTAATATGTGTGGCAACAGTCAGGTAGTGCTAACAAACATTCCCCCCACAGGTCTGTCAGATACGAAAACTGTACCTAGAAATAAAAGATTGAAATCCTGGACTGGTACTGTTTACTCTGGTATTGTGTGGTATTGTTAGTGCTGCAGTTGCTCTGAATAATAAGGTATTGCTCATCACTGTCATCCACACTGTGCTACATAATAAAACTGTCTAGGAAACCCTGTATACGATTGTTGTAATTACAAGACCAGATTGTAAAACCATGGGAGACTTACAGACACAAATCAGAGAAGAGGTGCACAGCAATATATGTGTAGCACACTCAACTGTGATGTACACTATTTTATTTTTAGCAGACACAGCCATGGTTCGAATTCTGGGAGTGATAGCAAACTGTACGCAAAACCATACTCCACAAGTGTACAGATTTGTCCAGAATGTCCAGTTAATTGGCCCATATCTGCTGGCTGTTACCCTGTCCCCCTGACATATCAGTATGCTAATCTATGACATGTAGGGAGGATTTAATGTCACATAACTGACTGTCAGGCCTGTACATATTTGGAAAATGTCTATGAAAACAAACCTATCATTGTACAACTCACCAAAGGTTTATGACGGTAATAGTCAAAATATGTCCCGGTTTCACCTGCATGTTGTAAAGACATGCCCAGAGTGTGTGCAATAAGAGATGGGCAGGTATGTGCATAACACCAACCCAGAATCTGGGAATATGTGTAGAAATGGTCAGGTAGTGTTAACAAACAATACCTACACAGCTATACCAGGTAAGAGGTATATACTGCAGGCAAAACTCAGTTCATGTATATAGTTGTCTACATCCATACCACTGTCCAAACTAAGGCCATAGGGTAGTGTAATAATACCTGTAAGGTACGGATGACAACACTGACTAGGAAAGTAATGAGAACTACAGGGATATATATATATATATATACAAGTTGTTAATTGACACCCCCCCCACCATGTCTGCAACAATAAACTAAATACACAACCCAATCAGTATGCGCTCTATTAAATCTACTGTTGGGACATATGTCCTATTGTTTGATAAATATTTAAATTTGTTTCTATGCATTGCTATGTTGAAGTACTCCCACATTGGCGGCATGCTGTCATCAGTGTAACTGCATGCTGTTGTAATGGCCACTGTGGTTCCAGATATGCATTTGTTCTTTTTGCTATACAACTGTTCCATATCTGGTGTTTCGGGTTAATGGGAATATCTATGCATGTTGTTATACCTAATCCTGGAATGTGTTGACTGGTACTAACCCACATAGATTGTAAAATTGAAACACCATAGCACGTTTGGGAAGGCCGGTCCCAGCGGACCCACCTCTCCCATCTCATCTGGCCGTGGTACCAGGGGAACAGCACATCTGTGATCCACCTTGAGCCCTCCTCATCCACTGGTCCTGCACCACCTTCGGGTTGAACCACTTCAAGGGATGTGGCTCGTTCTCCCCCTGGGAGAGGGCACAGACAGGACACTATCACCCATCACCAGGTCTGGGGTCTAGTGCATAGCGATCTCCGCAGGGGGGTTGGAGATCTGCTATGCCAGCTTGAGGGCCACGTGGCACAAGTAGAGGGTCAGCCTGGCTCACCTACTCAGCCCCCAGCACAGCCACCTTTGGGGCCATGAAGGTGCAGTGATGACTGCCCATGGGTGGGGACCTCAGTCACCACTGTTTCCATTAGGGGGATCATGGGCTTCCAGCATCCAAACACCCCTCCACCTCCAAGGTGTTTACCCCCACATGTATTACATACTGCCCCTGTATGCTGTCTTGTCTGTTATCCTAACCAACCTATCTCCACAAATATACCTACTATCCCTTCCCAACATCCCACTCTCACCTTAAAAAAAAATAGCTTAATCTGTTCCCCCTAAAAAATCTCGCCCCATACATAGCTGCCCATTTCGCACACATATTCACTGGACACATGCAATCTGGTCTAATTGGCTTCACAACATTTTATTGTTGTCTTCACCCCTGTTTCAGGGGTATGAGTGTCCAAATTTACCTCCAAATCAGTGGATATGCACAGCTGTTGCTGTAGAAGAAATGAGCAGCTATGGACCTTCCCTACACCAATCCTACACATCCCTAGCTATTTTCCTTACTGTCTTTCCCTCTTTGTGCCCCTTTTTCACCACTTACCTATCAACCCGTTTTCATTTCTTTTAAAGAAATAAGCACGGGAGTAAGCGGGAGTAAGGACTTTTAAGCAGCAGTAAGCGGGATTAAGCTTGTTTGTGCAAGGATAAACAATGCCTACACAGGTTAAGCAATTGAGAAGCTAAATCAGGATAAGAAACTGTAACTGGAAGTTAGCAGTGCTTACCTCCATGCGAACCTGTGCAAACCTGCTTACAACTGCTCAAACCTGCCTAAACCACTCGGTATCGAACAGCCCGTGTTCTGCCTAGCAACAAAATAAACAGCCCTTGCAGGTCATGAACCCAGGACACTGTACACTATATAAATATATATATATATATATATATATATATATATATATATATATATATATATACACATATATATATATATACACATATATGTTTACCATAAGTCCAGAACATGGAGTGGAGTCATACCTCAGCACCAATAGTTTCAACCTCTTAGTGCAAAAGGATGTCATGTATGTATAGCAGATATACATATGTATATTGTTGCTATTGTAACAGGTGTTGTCTTAACAGACATGTTGTGTGTGGGAGGTCACATCTGCTATTGACATGTACGCCATCAGTTACTGACAGACATCCTAAGCTCATCATAGTACAGTGCCACTGATATCACAGTGATGATCCTGTGGACTGCAGCAGAGATATCACCAATATATGTGGACAGTCTGACACACTCTGGTCAGTCCAGACATATACACAGATCCCCTTAGTGCGAGACATGTGGACCAAGCCTGACAATGTGGATGTTAACAGCCAGGTACATGGGTATATCACGTAAATACTGGACTACATATGCCCACACAGTTTATGCATTCACACACTCCTGTCTGTCCTGACACATAATAACTGGTGGTGCAGAGGTCACATGGCCACATACTACCCAGTAGTTAGTGACATACATCTGCACAGCATCCCACTGCTTTGTCAGAAATACACAACAGTTATGGTGGCCCAGCAGCAGTACATCTGGCAAATATCTGGACATAACATCACACTGGGTAATTATACTAAGCTGCTAGGCATGTAACAAAGCACTGTGCAAACTACAGGTAGACTGCCACAACACTGGCCTACATTTCTTATGGGGAAATACACATGTACCTGCAAATATAGCAGGCTCTACAGGTATGCCACAGCACAGAGTAACAGACACCTGTGTGAAAGTGCATGCCCACAACCAATGTGAACACAGCCACAGCCACATATGGTACACAAGCTTAATATTACACTATATGGACTGTCTGATCAACACCATCCTCATATTTGCCACTCACACACTAACCCTACATACACTGGGCCATGACACAGTGTTGTCCAATGCCTGTCTGTGGTATGGGACACGTGTGTGTTTGGCCCTACAAACATGTGAGCCGATTGGGTTCTATAGGCTGGAGCAGCATATAACATTAAATAGAACAGGACCAAAAACAATGACATCTACCACATCTGTCTGTACACAGGCCAAGGTACATATTCACAATGCACATACTGTCGACAATCACCATAAGTACACAGACCCCACTACTGTACACGCAACAACAGAATGCCCAGGTTATGTCCTCAAATATAAACCCTACTATACATAACATGTCAAGCAGTCAGACGTCTGACTGGCTTGTTATCAGGTATGATATCAATAAATAATGGTGTACAGAACATACGCACCTCTTACTGCATGACATATGTACAAAGGTTGTCAGACTTGTGGCTGGAGGCACAACACTTGGCAAATATTGGCATGTTGCTGTGATACCCTCATACATTTACTGTTGTAACAGGGTTTGTTGTGACATATGTCCTATGAGGGATATGAAATCAGTAACTCTCATGGCTGTCACCATGTACTGACTGCAATCCTCAGACTATAGGTGATCTGTGAGTAACACCAGAAACATAAGACTCCAAACACTGGCCAGTCTGCAGATAACCCTCCAGGTGGGAGTTTACTCAAACATAACACTGTCATGACAGGTATTAAATCACGTAGACCAGCCATATCCACAGAAACCCTGTTAAACCAACATTACTTTAAATGCAGAAGAGCAACACTTACATTCTGTCATCATGTCTGGAACATTCTCCTCCTGTTTGTTGGCCTGTCTCCACAGTGTATGTTGTTAGACGTATATCCCACTACCATTTGTGATGTTGTTTGGCAAACATGGACATGAAGTCCTGCTCACAGTGAATGAAAAGGGCCAACATCCACATTATGTTCCTAGTCATAGGAGTGTGTCTCCATGCAACTGGTTATGGGAATGTTAAAACAGCTGTTCCACATGCAATCAGCTAGAGGGGGACTGCAATTCATGCAGATGCCATCAGCTAATCATGAGCATCACTTACAAAACACAAGTTGCTGCCTAATCAAAGCAGGTGTACTTCTCCACATCCACCAGAGTGGAAGTGAGAGAGACACACAGAGACAAAGTAAGACAGGGAGGGGTTGGGAGAGTAAAACCTAAGCATGTGTGTGTCACACACTTACCAGTACAGGGTTTCAAATCCCTCCCTGACCATGTACTGCTATCACTTGTCTATGCAGTTATTGCATGCACCACAAAGCTTACATGTTGGGGAGCTATCCAAAGGTATATTCGATGGTGAGGGACATCTGCAAAAGTGATAGAGGTATAAGGTAGGTGTAGTGCACGGGCATGTCCACATGAACAAGTGTCAAGGTCGACACAGCCACACTCTCTCAGACACACACACACACACACACACACACACACACACACACACACACACACACACAAATTATCACCATCGGCAGGGTCAGGATCAGACTACCTAACTAGCTAGTTTGCCACAATACAGTAATACATAGGTATCACATACACCACAGGGGTTATCAGTATGAGATATGGGCAAAGGGTATGTCAAGGTGTCTGACATCAGAAGGCATGCTTCAGTACACCAATGGGAGGTGTAGTGAGTGTGAATGGTGGCCAAATCATTATACTCCACACACACACACACACACACACACACACACACACACACACACACACACACACACACACACAGACACAGGTTTTCCAGCACTGACATGCATGGGTGCATTGCTTCATTGGTGTGTAGTGGCTGACTGTGACAGAAGGCTGTACAAGTCTAGGTAAATGGTATACCTTGGCATCAAGCCACATGGCAATGGTCTGCAGTGTGGCTCAGGGGTGTAGTGTCTGGATTGGCCAACACAGGTAGGTATTGTATTCAGCATCCAGTCATCTGGGTTACTATTGTGGGTGGCCAGTGTTGTGCAATGCTTGCCATGTATGTGTTCTATATTCCATGACATGTACGGTGTCTGGGATGTACACACGTCTGACATGTATGTTCTGTAACATGTGGAAATGTACGTGGGGTGTCTGGGGCATGTTGGTGTAGACAGATTGTTATCATCAGATGTTCCATTCTTGGCCTCATGTGGTGAGAACTGGCAATGCACACCAGATTGACCCTGCACCTACATTGACAGCATGATACAGGCATTCCCTGGTGTCATTGACATCCGTCCATACAGGGCATGTGTATAATGCATGGTATGTCCTTTGTGGGTTACATTTACTGGCTCTACAGTTGTTGCAGGCATCCAGTGGGGAACATACTGAAGGAGCACTGTATGCAATGATTTGCCTATTGTAGGGATGGGACAGGGTGCCATGCCCTCTGTAGTCCACTGCAAAAACAATCATGGATATTATCTGTGGGCAATAAGCAGGGAACTACCGACATAGTGGTTGTTGCCTAGCCAAGTGTGTTTGTGTATGAGACATGGATGGAGAGTGGTCTCTGGGTAATACAAGGGTTGCCTATATTGTTCATCAAGCAATGATGTCACACATAGGGGTATGGATTGTCTACCCAAGCCTCTCTGCTGACTGACATCTGTTATCCTTGTAAGGTCGACATTGTGACATATCATAGGCCCACCATATAAGAAATTAGAAAAACCCACTCCACAATGAGTCCTGTTGTTACACACTCACAGCTACCTCCACATAGGATATGTATCACACACACACACACACACACACACACACACACACACACACACACACACACACACCAAGTCTCACAGTTTCCATATCTGAGATTAGAGCTCCTACCTAACTAGTACATCACACTACAGCATTATGCATTTATAGCACGCGCCATGGAGCATACTGGCCTAGTTTTTCCCCAAAGATGTATTTCAAAGTGAATGACATCAGCAGGCTTGCCAAAATAGGGCAATGGAAGTCTTAGTGACTGTGAATGGCCTCAAAAACATTGACCCCTACACAGACAAACAAACACACACACACCTTTACACTTGCCATGTCTGGGATGGGATTAGAACTCTTGCCTAAATAGTACATCACACTACAGCATTACACATTTATAACACATGCCACAGAGCTTACTAGGCTAGTCCTTCCGCAAAGGTGTATATCAAGGCAAATGACATCAGACCCCTAGCCAAGGTTGGGCAATGGAAAGTGTAGCCCATAGGTTCGTAGGCTGATACTAGGTTATTGGGTCTAGGGCCTATACATGCCTAGACATGACAATTCCCTGGCTATGTCTTCCCACAAGAACTACTTCCCTGGACCCCTGTCTAGCAGGGCAGCTGACATGATCCCTGGGGTCAATTTCTATCTCCCATCCAATCGTCCAGGTTCTTTTTGAAAAGGGCCAAAGAGGCACTCTGCTTGACATGTATGTGCAGTCTATTCCAGAGTCTGAGGAGTCTCTGGTTCAGGAACACATCCCTCCAGCATTTATTGTTCATTGTGATGACAAGAATTGGATCCTTGGAGCATGTGTCTGTGAGGGTTTAGAATACTTTAAGTGTAGCATGTCCAACAGCTATGGGTTTGACATGGCATGGTATGTTAAGCAGAGATCACCTGTGAGAGCACAGTATATGACAGAGTATAGCTGGATGAATTTCAGATGGTCAGCATAGGGCATCTGGTTTAAGCCTGTGATTAATTTCATGAGGTATGTCTGCAGTCTTTCTAGTTGTGGCAGATGCCTTGCGAGGTACATAGGTAACAGGCCACTGTAGTCTGTACTGGGTCTACTGAGAGATGACTATAGTGGGACAATGGCCTCCTTTTCCTGGATGTAAAGCCTTTAGTAGTGAGGTGTGCCACCTATGTGGGTTTCCTGACTGTTGTGGTGATGTGGTACTTCACAGGTACATGTCCCTTCCCAAAGGGGATAACTACAAATTTCTTGGCATTGATCTTGAGGCCATGGCACAGGCACCAAGCATGTCTTTCTGTAAGGCCCTTTTGTAGAATATCCACATCATGTGGGGATTAAATATTGGCTCCCAGTGTGCAGCCATCTGCGACTTTTGTTTGCCAGAGTCCCTTACTGTTGGACTGTACTTCAGAAGAGTAGATGCCAAACAAGGGCAGTGCCAGGACTGAACCCTATGGTACTCCAACTGTCACTTGTCTGGGGCTGGGGTCTGTGTCATCTACATTTACAATGTGGGTTCTGTCAGTACCACAGTTGGTAGCCCATCGGGTGACATAGGGATTAATGTCCAGCTTGATGCATTTATATATGATTCCAGACTGGGGAGCCTTGGTGAGGCACGGATAGGCTGTGTGAACCACCTTACCCTCATGCACAGCTCTGGATGTAGATTCACAGTTGTCAATCAGGTTGAGGTGACATGATCAGCTCTTCACAAACCCAACCTGGTTGGTGTCCAGTGTTTACAGGTTGCAATGTCATTGTTTTTATTTCCATGATAATACATTCCACGGCATTGTAGATCAGGCATGTCATACTGCTGTGGCTGTAGTTCCCAAGATCCAAGGTGGATCCCCCCTTGTGGACTGGGATAACTGTAGCTGTGCACCACACAGTGGGCATGAATCCTGAGGTGTGGTTATGATTAGACATGGCACGTAGGTGATGTGCCCAGTTTGTAGCTCATGTAGTACACAGCCCGGGATGTTAACTGGTACCATGGCTGCTGTTGTCATAGCTCTGGAGAGTGTGTCTTTTACCTATGTGGCCATTATTACCGTAATCTGGCAATCATTCCGCGTTGATATGGGCTCTTTTGGGGGTGGGAGGAGGATGCACTTGGCACTGATTCGATCTGCCAGGATATTGGAAATATCCCTGGGAGCAGTATATATAATACCATCCTGTTGTAGCTCAAAGTACATCTGAGCATTGCCATTTAGATTCCTTACATAGCTATGAAATGGCTTGCAGTTGTCTTTGACATCTTTGGCTGTATTATGTTCTTAACTACATGTGGTGGATGTTAAGAGGGATCTCTGCTTCTTACTGTGGCTGGTAAGGGAGTATTTTGCATCCTGAAAATTCCCCCGTTTCTGCAACAGTTTCCTCCTTTTGTTGTACAGTATATTTATGGCAGGGGGCACCACACTGGCTTTTTTTTTCTTGCTGGGGAGCATCTTGGTTCTATATTGGATGGCACAATTCATGCATGAGTCAATGTGCTCGTACAGTGTTTTCATGTAGGATTCAGCAGTCATCCTTTCAGTTCTCATTTGCATGGGTGTCATGAAGTTAGTCACGTCTGACATGTGTAGCAAAACATTGGCTTTGGAGATGTGTGTTCGGGAGGTTTCCTTACTGGGGTGTGGGGGAGGGATGTTGTTGTTAAGGGTGATTATTTTATGGGCAGACCTGACCACCGATGGGGTTACCATAGGTGTGGAGCATTGATTTCCCATGCTGGTAATGACCAGATCTAGGATATTTGAGCTTCTGGTGGGACTATGGGTTACTTGATCCAGGGCATTGGGTATTATGACTTCCAAGAAATGTTGGGCACGTGTTGGTACACAAGTAGTTTTCCCAGTTAATGGCAGGGTAGTGTAAGTCACCCAGTATTAGCATGTTTGCTTGTATCATAATTTTTCATAGTATGCTTCAAAAGCTGTAGTGGGATTCATGGGGCATGGTGGGGGATTTGTAGCAAGCTATACAATTTGAAATGCAGTCTGATCTGCTGTTAGTTGCACTGAGGGTATTTCAGACACACTCTGTTGGGCAAGTAGCCTGGTGGTGTGAATATCCTTGGTGAATATGAACACTCCTCTAACTTTATTGTTTTGGTCCTGGTTTGGTGGCCAACAGGTATGGTGAGAGCTGTACCTGGTATTGCAGATGTGCTCTCTGGAGCCTTGGATCAGGTCTCTGTTACTGCACAGTTATCTATGTTCTCCATTTTTTGGTGTGCATAGTGACTGTGAATGGCCACAAAAACATTGATCCCTACACACACACAACCAGAGTTTCACGGTTGCTATGTCTGAGAATAGAACACCTACCTAACTAAGATATCACACTACAACATTACACAGTTCTAGCACACACCACAGAATGTATTGGGTTATTCTTTCCACAAAGGTGCATTTTAAAGTGAATGACATCAGCAGCCCTGACAAAGTAGGGTATTTTAAATTGTAGTGAGTGTGACTAGCCTCAAAAGCATTGAATCCTACACAGACAAACAAAGATTTACACTTGCTATGTCTGGGAATAGAACTTCTACCTAACTAGTTTACCACACTACAGCATTCTGCAGTTATAGGATGCACCGCGGAGATTACTGGGCTACTCCCTCCCCAAAACTGTATTTCAATGTGAATGACATCAGCAGCCCTACCAAAGTAGGGCATTTGAAATTACAGTGAGTGTAACTGGTATCAAAAGCATTGATCCCTACACAGACAAGCAAACACACGCACTCACAAACATTTAGACTAGCCTTGTCTGGCAATAGAACTCCTACCTAACGAGTATTTCACACTACAACATTATGCAGTTATAGGACATGGCATGGAGATTACTGGGCTTCTCCTTCCCAAAGGTGTATTTCAAAGTGAATGACATCAGCAGGCCTGCCAAAGTAGGGCAATGGAGGTTGTAGTAACTGTGAATGGCCTCAAAAGCATTGTTCACTATACAGATAAACACACACAGTTCTACAGTTGCCATGTTTGGGAATAGAACCCCTACCTAAGTAATACATCACACTACAGCATTATGCAGTTATATTATGTGCCACAGAAATTACTGGGCTACTCCTTCCCCAAAGATGTATTTCAATGTGAATTACATCAGCATCCCTTCCAAAGTAGGGCATTTTATATTGTAGTGAGTGTGAATGGCTTCAAAAGCATTGATCCCTACACAGGGAAACACACACACAGTTGCCATATCCGAGATTAGAACTCCTACCTAACAAATACATCACACTAAAGCATTACGCAGTTATAGGATGCATCAAAGGGATTACTGTGCTACTCCTTCCCCAAAGTGTGAATGGCCTCAAAAGCATTGATCCCTACACAGACACACAGTTGCTATGTCTGGGATTAGAACTCCTACCTAACTGGTACACCACACTACAGGATTATGCAGTTATAGGACACACCACATACTTTACTGGACTACTACTTACCCAAAGGTGTATTTCAAGGTGAAGACATTAGCAGGCTTGCCATAGTAGGCAGGGCAATGGGGAGTGCAGTGTGTGTGCATGGGCGATAACCCATTCATCTTGAGAAGACACACAACACTCAGGCATACACAGGTTTATATTCCACAGGTACGTGTATACAACTGCTAGATGACTACTGACTTATACAGTAATGTCACACAGTTAGCACAAGCACCACAGACACTATAGTGCTGATGGATACCAGAGACTAATGTCTATGGTGATTGGCATTTGCACATCATGTGGTTTTAGCCAATTGGATGTGTGCTGGGTGGGACAGGACTCATGATGGGAGGTTCTTTGTCACTGTCTGTCACTCCCTTCCACACATCTATGTATGTGTAATTTTGGCCTATTATAGTGTGATTTCCTTGGAAATATGTGTGTATTCCTATCCAATGTGTGTTGAAAGCATGACTGGTGTGTACTGAGGAGTGTGTGCACTAACATCTGCGACTGTCAGATATGCATAGTGCAGTGTTGTTGCCAGACATGGGCTTCATTTAAGTGTGGGAGCATGCCCAATATGACCTTCCATATTGAATGTGTGACTCCATTCCAGGTAGATTGTACTCCACTGCAGGTTTTTGTGTTCTACACCAATAGCTAGCAACCTGTTTCTGCAGGATATTTGTAGATTGGTTGACAATATGGGGTCAAAATGGGCAAGGGATAGTGGGTTACTGTAGGTAATTGTGTCTGTTGCTTCTGCTACACGGTCTTGATGATAGCAGAGATATTCAGACATATGTACTGTTTTATACTGTGATGTTTTATGTCATCAAGTTCAGTCAGCTATACATATTTGCTTGCAGTGATGTCCTGGGAATACAGGGTGAATGCAGCTGTGTCCAGTATTGTGGTCTACAGCCTACATATTCTTGCACAGTCATGCCATTCTGGAGGGGAAGCCGCAGACACTTGCAGCTGGGTCTGTGTAATGGGTTCACTACTGTGGTACAGTGGTGGCTGAGGATCCCATGCTTGTACATCCATTGACCTGACGGTATGGCCATATCCTGCTGTGGCCATACCTCACAGCTGTACAGATTCACATAGGTTACCCAGAGGAAGGGGTCTTAATTCTGGACATTACCCCTTCACATTGTAGTTTACGAGCAGGTTTGTAGCCACCCATTCCTATGTTTGCAGGCAGGGATATTATGTGCTCATGGCTGAGTTTCGGACTTCACACACTCCATGCCGCCCATGCTCCTACCCCCCCTCTCTATTATTCTATCCTCTTCCAAACATTATGCAAACATTAACAGATCTGTTCCCTATAGTTATCACCTCATCCCAGCAGTAATTTGGTGTTGGTCCACAGTTCATGCATTAGTACATAGCGGACATGTTACTGGGATTTTTCCACATAGTCTTGCATTTGGGTACTGTGGAATGTTTTGCATTGTTATTTGGGAGTCCATGACATAACATACATTGGCAAGACGGGTGAGAAACAGGCCTTTGGCAGAGGACTGTAGACCATTTGGTCATGATGCAGGCCAGCTGTAGCAGGCCACTGCATTGTGTCACTTCTACAGTTTCAAGGACAGTGTGCCCAAAAAAGCCAGAATCAAGTAAAGAAAGGCACACAAGTGGAGAGACAGCACAATGTATTCAAAAAAGTCTTTATTCCACACAATAGGAAAAAATGGCACAGCTGCACTGCTGAAGGTACCGAGTATAAATGTGAAAATAATTTGAAGAAATCCTCGGTTCCAACATGGCTAACATCAGATGAGTTTAAAAACAAAATTTAATCTTCAGTAAAACTTGAATAAAAACAAGCGTAGTGGAGCACATAATCTTCTGATAAGCGCTTTTGGCTTACTAGCATTCATCAGATCATATGTGTCCAATGTGCTCCTCTCAAATTTAAAGTTGCTTCCATCCAATCATTGGTTCAGATCTTCCCTTAACAACAAATAGGAGGTCATACATTGCACACTTTTGAATGAATCATTAACTATTACTCAAGTTTTCTTCCTCTTTAATATTCCTGCCCAATCACATATGGAGATGCTTTGTGGAATCTCATACGAAGCTGCTTAATTTTTATGGATGTACCAACAAAGAAGAAATAATTCTTAGACTATAGAGCACAGGTGTATTATTCGTATAGTCACCCCTATATTCACTTTTCAGCTTTCCATATTTTCCAACTAAAGGAGTTTATAGCCAATCATCTATTTCCTGTGTATCCCATCCTCCAATGATGAAACAAGACCATTCTAACCATTCATCAGACTCTATCAATGCCACTTCTCCAATCAGAATAATATCCAATCAGAGCCCCATATTCCTTCGTTTTGCCAATCAAATACACTTTGTATTGCACATCTTTCTTATGCGCTCATGGTGTAGTGCTAATCAAAGCTCAAATTATCATTGAACCACAGCCACCAAGTTTGCAATTACATTGAATAGGCAAAACACTGTTAAAATAGGTCATTGGCTTCTTTCAGTGAATAACAAATTCAGTTTTTAAATTTAAAGACATTCTAACCATTGCAACAGCACTGCTCTCCAGTCAAAATAATGTCCACTCAGAGCCACTTATTCCTTGGTTTTGCCAATCAAATAAATTTTGCATTGCGAGTGTTTGTTACGCGCTCATGGTATAGCACTAGTCACAACATAATTTATAACTGAACCACATCCACCAAGTATGCAATTATATTAAATAGTCAAAATGTTGTCAAAATATGTAATTGACTTATTTCAGTAAATAACAAGTTCAATACTTAAATTTAAAGTTATTGCTACATTAGTTTGGTGTTTACCAGCCAAAAGTTTGAATCTCTAACACTGACTTCTTTCATCACAAAACATCTCCTTACAGAAGTTATATGCTAACTTGCAATGCATAACTCATAATCCTAAGATGGGAATTACATAAAAGGAATAATGTCAGCACATATCGCAAACAAATAAGTTACAGTGAGAAGTGAATTGACTTTCCAATTAGATTCAAAGACAATAACTTAAGCTACTGCGTATTTTAATTCTTGGCCAATCACTATCTCAATTTTCATTTCCCAGCCAATAAATTCAATGGCCAATCACTAACTCACTTGTCAGTTATCTTCCAATGAAACTTACATCCAGTCATAGATTTCATACTATATCACCAGCCAATAAGAGTGACAGTCAATAGAAATGGAATTCCCACTTGTTCAACCAATCACAACTGCTTAACGTTTTATCGTGGTGTTAGTGCTCTTAGTCATTAATCAAGTAGCATTGCTTAGGGCAGACAAGATGTTTAAAAAAAAAATAATCAGTGGGCAACAAACAAAAATTGTATATTAAATAGCCATGTTATAACAAAATATATAAACAAGTAATCTGACTTTTTAATTAATTCCAAATGTGATAACATTAAAAGAGATTGTTGTATATTCCGATTCTTAGTCAATCGTTGTCTCAATTTTTCTTCTCTAGCCAATGAATTGTATACCCAATCACTGGCTCCCTTGACAGTTATCTTCCTATAAGACTTACATCCAATCAATCTAGATGTTAAAACATCATCTGTAGGCACTGTTACATGCAGATGTTGTATGTTGGGCAGCCATATGGCTATATTTTCATATATCACATCTCAGTAAAGATAAATGTTTGTTACTAGGTTATAATGTCAAAATCAGATATTCATACTTCAATCGTATCTTTTTCCAGGTGAAAACAAATTTTACAAGGAAGTTATTCCTTCTATTTTCTAATGAACCACACTCAGTTTTCTTGCTTTTAGCATAGGTTTAAATGGGGCAGCACTATTCAGACCAGGGGGACGGTTAGCTCTTAAGATAGTTATCCAGCTAGATTCACCAATTCAGTTCTATTTTTCACGTCTCTTTCCCTTGCATTCCAGGGGATGACTTCCACCACTTTAAACTTGAACTGGTGAGTGGGATTATTTGAAATATGCACAGCAAGTGCATTAGTAAGTTCCACTTTCCTAATATCCCTTAGATGACGTAGAATTCGATCTTTGAATCGCTGGTCCATTTTGCCTATATAAAAAGCAGTACAATAGGTGCAGCAAGCAAGATAAACCAAATGTTGTGTATTGCAATCTGCATATAATTCAAATCTGTATACACAATTGGTGCCTGGATGTTTAAATGTATTATCACTGTCCAAATAACTGCATGCCTTACATCTATGGCATCTATATCTGCCTTTTCTGTTCGACATTTCTTGTTCCACATGACCATCCTTGCTACACAGCAATCTTTTTAGATTATTTCTATTCTTAAAAGTAAATTGAGGTAGTTGACTGACTATATTCTTTAATTTATCATCAGCTGTTAGTATTGGCCAGAATCTTTTAATAATTCCACATACCCTCTTATTGTCTACACTATAGGTCAGATTACAAGCTTGTAATCTGACCTATAGTGTGAACAATAAGAGAGTATGTGGATCTGATCTATAGTCATATATAGAAAAGGCACATATAGATGCCTTAGATGAAAGGCATGCAGTTATTTGGACAGTGATAATACATTTAAACATCTAGGCACCAATCGTGTATACAAATTTGAATCATATGCAGACTGCAATATACAACATTTGGTTTATCTTGCTTGCTGCACCTATTGTATTGCTTTTTATATAGGCAAAACAGACCAGTGATTCAAAGATCGAATTCTACGTCATCTAAGGGATATTGGGAAAGTGGAACTTACTAATGCACTTGCTGTGCATGTTTCAAATAATCCCACTCACCAGTTCAAGTTTAAAGTGGTGGAAGTAATGGGAATGCAAGGGAAGGAGACATGGAAAATAGAACTGAATTGGTGAATCTAGCTGGATAACTAACTTAAGAGCTAACCTTCCCCCTGGTCTGAATAGTGTTGCCCCATTAAAACCTATGCTAAAAGCAAAGAAACTGAGTCTGTTTCTTTAGAAAATAGAAGGAATAACTTCCTCATAAAATCTGTTTTCACCTGGAAAAAGATACGATTGAGGTATGAATATCTGATTTTGACATTATAACCTACTAACAAACATTTATCTCTACTGAGATGTGATATATGAAAATATAGCCATATGGCTGTCCAGCATACAACATCTGCATGTAACAGTGCCCACAGTTGATTTTTTAACATCTAGATTGAATGGATGTAAGTCTTATAGGAAGATAACTGTCAAGGGAGCCAGTGACTGGGTATACGATTAATTGGCTAGAGAAGAAAAATTGAGACGATTGGCTAAAAATCAGAATATACAACAACCTCTTTTAAAGTTATCACATTTGGAATCAATTGAAAAGAGTCAAATTACTTTTTTATATATTTTGTTACAGCACAACTATCTAATATACTATTTTT
Source organism: Protopterus annectens (assembly GCF_019279795.1). NCBI lineage: Eukaryota > Metazoa > Chordata > Ceratodontiformes > Protopteridae > Protopterus > Protopterus annectens. The sequence goes on along the minus strand of NC_056732.1, from coordinate 861,580,623 downwards.
GTATGTTGCCCATTGATTATTTTCTTTTTAAACATCTTGTCTGCCCTAAGCAGCGCTACTTGATTAATGACTAAGAGCGCTTACACCACGATAAAACGTCAAGTAGTTGGGATTGGTTAAAAAAGTGGGGATTCCATTTCTAATGGTGATCACTCTTATTGGTTGGTGACATAGTATGAAATCTATGATTGGATGTAAGTTTCATTGGAAGATAACTGACAAATGAGTTAGTGATTGCCCATTAAATTTATTGGCTGGGAAATGAAAACTGAGATAGTGATTGGCCAAGAATTAAAATACGCAGTAGCTTAAGTTATTGTCTTTGAATCTAATTGGAAAGTCATTTCACTTCTCACCGTAATTTATTTGTTTGCGATGTGTGCTGACATTATTCCTTTTATGTAATTCCCATCTTAGGACTACCAGTTATACATTGCAAGTTAGCATATTGAAAAATTAATTTTTGTTATATTTACAATGGAGCTGCTTACTGTGATGGATTTGAAGTCTTCTTAAGACACTCAGTCTTGCTGGCTGGATTCTGTTGAAATCAGTCTGGTTATAGTTGCATTCATAGTCTGTTGCATACAGAAACTTGCAGAATATACACTGATGAGAGAATATACTTTGTAGCATCAACTCAGAGCAGTAATAAATAACTTTTTATAATAAACCACACGTACTTCTGTTACAGCTTTTAATTATTGTTCTACTTTACTTCTCATACAGTACGGATGATGTGAGAGATATAACATTTACCTTGGGACAAATGTGTCCCTACCAATACCCCTAACATAACTGGATTTAATACGGACTTTATATATATTTTTAGTTAAACACTCCCTCTTGGTTTTGGAAAGATACTGCCTTGATGACGCAAATGCTGACACATCTGTTCTTGTGCAAATGCTGATAAGTGCAGAAAAACATATTTTTAAGGAAACGCCTTGTGGATAAACTTTCTTAGAAAAGCATATTTTTAAACTTTCTTAGAAAAGCATATTTTTCAAGAAACCGCCTTGTGGATAAACACATGTCCTGGTGTCCAGTCTTTAAAGAAAGCAGATTAGGTTTTTTTTTTCTGATATATCCTGTTTTTTTTTTACATTCTTGCCAAGTCTGTAAGAAGTCAGCTTTCTTGATGTGTGTGTAATACACTCATAAGCAAGTTCCTTATTTTTTTAAGCCACAGTAATTTAGTATGGATGCTAATCACATATTACTAAACTCTGTTTTTGCATTTAAGTAAGCTTTATCTTATTCCTTATGTATGTTGCATATTTGTAGCAAAGCTACTTTCAACCTTAAAACCTTGTTGAGCATAATCTTACACATTTAACATCTGTAAAGCAGTGTTTTGTGATGAAAGAAGTTAGTGATTAGAGATTCGATCTATTGCTGGTAAACACCAAACTAACGTAACAATAATTTTAAATTTAAGTATTGAACTTGTTATTTACTGAAAGAAGTCAATAACTTATTTTGACAGCATTTTACTTATTCAATATAATTGCACACTTGGTGGATGTCGTTCAGTGATAAATTGTGTTGTGACTAGCGCAATACCATAAGAAGCATAAGAAACACTCGCAATGGAAAGTGTATTTGATTGGCAAAACCAAGGAATAAGTGGCTCTAATTGGACATTATTTTGATTAGAAAGCGGTGCTGTTAGAGCCTGATGAATGGTTAGAATGTCTTTAAATTTAAAAACTGAATTTGTTATTTACTGAAAGAAGCCAATAACCTATTTTAATAGTGTTTTGCCTATTCAATATAATTGCAAACCTGGTGGATGTGGTTCAATGATAATTTGTGCTGCGATTAGCGCTACACCATGAGCTTGTAAGAAACATGTGCAATATAAAGTGTATTTGATTGGCAAAATGAAGGAATAAGTGGCTCTGATTGGATGTTATTCTGATTGGAGAAGTGGCGCTGATAGAGTCTGATGAATAGTTAGAATGCTCTTGTTTTATCATTGGAGGATGGTATACATAGGAAATAGATTGGCTGTAAACTCCTTTGGTTGGAAAATATGCACTAAGTGAATATATGGGCAACTAAATGAATAATACTCCTGTGCTCTATAGTCTAAGAATTATTTCATCTTTGTTGGTACATCCAAAAAATGAAGCAGCTTCTTATGAGATTCCATGACGTATGTGAATAGGCAGGAATATTAAAGAGGAAGAAAACTTGAGCAATAGTTAATGATTGGTTCAAAAGTATGCAATGTATGACCTCCTATTGGTTGTTAAGGGAAGATCTGAACCAATGATTGGATGGAAGCAACTTTAAATTTGAAAGGAGCACATTGGACACATATGATCTGATGAAGGCTAGTAAGCCGAAAGTGCTTATCAGAAGATTTATGTGTTCCAATATGCTTGATTTTATTCAAGTTTTATCGGAGATTAAATTTGTTTTTAAACTCGTCTGATGTAAGCTGTGGTGGAACTGAAGATTTCTTCAAATTATTCCACACAATAATTAATGCCAGTAAAATGGAAGAGTCGTTTTCGTACAAACCAAATCAGACTTCATCAGATAACACACAGCAAACTCACAAGTTCCTTTTAAAAATAAACTCAAAAAGTTTCATCCAATCATGTGAACCCAATTAAGTTAATCAGAACCACAAACTGAGTAGGTAAAACTCCATAGTTCCTTCAAAGTGTTTCTTGTGAGATGTCAAACATTTTCACAAATGCATTCACTAATTTTGCTTATATTTTAAACATACCTTAAAACCACTTGAACAATTAAAAATAGTATACAAATAAGTTACTCAGGTACAAAGTGACTCAGTAAAAAAATTTTAAGTAGAAACATTTAAAAATATATATGTTTAACACAGTATATAAATACTACCATCTAGTGGCCAAAATGTAAACCACATCCAATGGCCAAGAACTGAACCCCGGTCTCCTGCGCAAGAAGCAAGAATTCTAAAGTACATGAAGTGTACATTTTTGATGGACTAATTTAATGTCAATGTAAGACACAAAAAAGCATAAAATGCTGTAACCATATAGCACCAATACCTAACTGTTGTAGTAAATCTACATAAAAGCACAATAAATAATTTTTTACAGTGCAATACAAGTTTAGCATAATATGATGTCGATGCACATTTTAACCAATACGTTATAAAATCACAGTTTAGCTGCTCTAAGTTTTAAAAGAGGGGCAAAGCTGATACACTCTTTCAGCCCAGGTGGTCTCCCAGAATCAAGGGTAACCTGCCAAAAAAGATCCCGGTACTCAAGGCAAGCCTCCCAAGGGCCACCCCTAATGTCCATAGGAACTTGCTCAACCATAAAGAATGCAAAATTAGCACCAGCACAAATCAAGGTGTGCTTATACAAGGCATTTTTCTCATTAGATGTCCTGATGTCATAGTAGTGCTCATATATATGCTTCCTCAATCTACGCTCTGTTTTCCCTATGTAAAATTCCTGGCATAGTGAACAGGAAAACAAATAAACAGTTCTGTTGGTATTGCAGTTGGAAAAAGTACTACTAATGACATCTCTCCCCCTACTTTGAATGTGTACTTTGTCACAGTCAACAATGTGCTCACACTGTGCACAAGCACCACACTTGTAGGTACCAAATTTCTTATGTTTAGTCTCTCTAACAGGTGTGTGTGACTTGAACAGGTCCTTAAGGTTCCTGCCCTTCCAAAATACAAAGCTCAAGGGTTCTTTTCCCAAGGTAGTCAAATCAGTGAAATTAAGGAATTTCTCCCATTCCCTGTTGATAGTGTGTCTTACAAAAGGTGCATTACCCCCAAAATCCATGGGAAAGTCCTATTGATCAGTTTACCATCATCCACTAGTTTAATAGTTGGGGTCTCTAGTGGGCCCCACCCTAACAAGGGAAAATAGAGATCCATTCTCTTAGATAGTACTTCCCCTGAGCTTTTTTATTAAATGCTGGAGGTATCCCCTTTAGTAAAAAATAATCTTTCCAATGTATCACATTCAAGTTCAATGTCATTGTTGTAAGAATTCAAATGGCTTACTCTAATAAACTGCCCCTTAACAATACTATTTTTTGATGTAAAGGGTGTGCACTATTAAAATGTAAGTATGAATTGGAGAAGGTCTCTTTACGGTAAACAGTGGACTTAAATCCTTGGTCAAGCTTATAAATACTCACATCAAGGTAGTCCAATCTATCATAGGTAACCTTGTGGGTAAATGCCAAGAAATTAATGATATTACCAAGAAAGTCCATCATGAATCTCACAAGTTGGTCCTTAGTATCTGTCCAAAAAAGACAGATGCTGTCCAAATACCTCTTATAAAAGGACCAACACCCCCTAAACTCAGAACTCAACACAAACTTTCTTTCCCACCATGATAGGACAATGTTGCCGTAGGTGGGAGCATAGTGGGCTCCCATCACTACACCTGTAACCAGTTGGACAAATTTGCCAGCAAAATAAAGGAAATTGTTTTTCAACACAGTCTCCATCAAGCATAATATCACACGTAAGCGGTGAGAACTAACACCCTTCTCTACCAAGGCTTCTTCCAGCTATTCTAGACCTATCTCATGAGGAATAACCGAGAAGAGATCCTTAATGTCAGTAGTGACAAACAACCTACTCTCAGTGTTTACATTGTGGTCAATACACCTGAGAAATTCCCACAAATCTTTAAGGATCTCATTCTCAGTTCCTCACACAGCTTTAAGTGTTAGGTCTACATATTTGGCTAGAGGGGCAGTTTTGGATTCTTAAGCTGAGATGATGGGTCTCAAGGGGGGTTGGTATGGTCCTTATGGACTCTGGGGATACCAAAAATGCTAGGTACCCTAGGCCTAGTGTTGACAAGATAATTGTGTGTCTCCACATCAATAAGCTCTTCAAGTAATAAATCCTGAAGTAGTAAATCAATCTTGTGATGGGCAATATTGATTTCATTCCTTGACACACAAGTGTAAGTACAGGTATCACCCAAAAGGACCAACATTTTAGCTTCATAATTGAATAATTCCATAATAACTGTACCACCCCCTTTATCAGGTTTCATAATCCATGTGTTTTTCTCTCTCCTCAAATGCTCAGCAATAGCCCATTCCTCTCTACTAAGGTTAAAACTGCATTTGTGTGTAGACATTGTGGTCCTAAGTTCCCTTTCAACAACAGCCTCAAAATTGGCCAACTGGGGGTGCAAAAGAGGGTTAAAACACTTCTTCTCCTAAGCTTATCACTCTTAACAGGACCACAGGTGTTATTAAATGTCAATTCTAAGTTCACCTTACGTACAAAAGTTTTAAGATCCAAAATTATTTTCTTCAAGTTACACTTTCTGTTAGGTACAAAATGAAAACCTTTTGAAAAAAAAGTTAAAGTGCTCAATAGTAAGATTGATGTTTCTGTAGTTGAAAATATGGTAACCTCCATAAGTGTGCTTAAAACCGTCAACTGTAACAATGTGTGAGAGAGAATTAGAACCTGCCTTTTCCACGATGACCCCCCCCCCCCCGTTTCCCTCCACGAAAGGAATGGTTGTGGTTGTAGTAATGTAAATTTTGATTCCTAAGTCTCTCAGACCTTCCGGGTATCTGCTGCCCCTGGGAGTCTTCTTCATCAATGGGTTCACCTAGATGATCATTATTCAAAGGGTAGTCTGTGTAAGAGCCCCCACTGTCATCAGTGTGCACCATATTTCTACCCCTATTTGGTATAGGATAACAGTTTTTGTCCCTGTATTCTAAAATGTCCCTATTTAACTTCTTAATTTTTCATTTAACTGCCAATGAACATTTCTTGTCCACATATTTCAAAATGTTGTAGTATTTTAGTTTTTCAACCTCAGCAGTAAACATCAAGTCACCCATAGCATGTTTGTTCAAATTCTCTGTCAGCTTAAATTTCCCATAGTAATCTTATTCTGTCTAATAATGTTTAACAACATCCAAACCAATCTGTTAAACATTTCAATTAGTTCATCAAAAATGTCAGAACTTGTAGGGATGTTGTTTGGAAATTTGTATACCCTTAACCCTTTGGGGACAATGCCCCTGGTAAGGCATTCCTTTAAATAATCATTGTCAATGCATAACATTTTACATTTTGTTATAAATCAGATAGTTTACTTAAACACTTATGATAACTTTCCCCTTTCCCAACAGACTCAACCACAGATTCAGTTGTATCAAATAAATATCTGGTATTTAACCAGCTTTTAAAGTCTCTATTGGTTACATCAAAGTTGTATCATTGATAATGTCACCTTTATTTTGTACTGCTCGTCCGTTGCTTCCATTCAAAATGCCACCAGTTGCAACATTGTTAACGCCAGCAGAAACAGCACCAGCTTGTATTTAGCTGTGGGAGGCAATACAGCCCAGATTGGTTCAACCACCATGGTCACCGTCACAAAGGGAAGCTGCAGGAGGCGATGCACTTCATAACCCTTCCTGGTTACATGGAATAGATTCACCAGATAACAAACCAGCCAACGAATGGCCGGTAGGAGTTAACAGTTCCACCAGCTGAGATAGCTGTCCAATAAGCCTTCTGGTTTCCCCTACATTGTCATTCCTTTCTCCCGGAAGTGGAGTTGAGGATACTACACACAAGTGGAGAGACAGCACAATGTATTCAAAAATGTATTCAAAAAAGAAATAAAGTATTTTTTTGAATACATTGTGCTGTCTCTCCACTTGTGTGCCTTTCTTTACTTGATTTTGGCTTTTTTGGTAACACTATCCTTGAAAGTGTGGTTATTGGCTTTGGTACAAGGTATGGAGAGTATTGAATCCTCACCTCCACTTCTGGGAGAAAGGAACGATGATGTAGGGGAAACCAGAAGGCTTATTGGCCAGCTGTCTCTGCTGGTGGAACTGTTAACTCCTATCGGCCATTCGTTGGCTGGTTTGTTATCTGGTGAATCTATTCCGTGTAACCAGTAAGGGTTACGACATGTATTGCCTCCTGCAGCTTCCCTTTGTGATGGTGACAATGGGGGGGCAAACCAATTTGGGCAGTATTGCCTCCCACAGCCAAATACAAGCTGGTCGTGGCTTGGGAAGTTCAAACCTTTCTTTTTCTGGTGCCGTTTCTGCTGGTGTTAACAATGTTGTAACTGGTGGCATTTTGGATGGAGGCAATGGATGAGCAGTACAAAATAAACGTGACATTATCAATGGTACAACTTTGATGTAACCAATAGAGACTTTAAAAACTGGTTAAATACCAGATATATATTTGATACAACTGAATCTGTGGTTGAGTCTGTTGGGAAAGGGGAAAGTTATCAAGTGTTTAAGTAGACTATCTGATTTACTAACATTTAAAATGTTATGCTTTGACAATGATTATTTAAAGGAGTGCCTTAACAGGGGCATTGTCACCAAAGGGTTAAGGGTATACAAATTTCCAAACAGTATCACTTCAAGTTTTGACATTTTTGATGAACTAATTGAAGTGTTTAACAGATGTGGTTTGGATGTTGTTAAACTTATTATTAGACAGAATGAGATTACTACGGGCAATTTAAACTCACAGATAGAGAATTTGAACAGACAAGCTATGGGTCACTTGATGTTTACTACTGAGGTTGAAAAACTAAAATACTACAATGTTTTGGGAAGAAGTGGATAAGAATTGTTCACTGGCAGTTAAAAGAAAAATTAAGAAGTTAAATAGGGACATTTTAGAATACAGGGACAAAAAATGTTACCCTATACCAAATAGGGGTAGAAATATGGTGCGCACTGATGAGAGTGGGGGCTCTTACACAGACTACCCTTTGCATAATGATCATCTAGGTGAACCCATAGATGAAGAAGACTACCAGGGGCAACATATTTCCTGGAGGTCTGAGAGACTTAGGAATCAAAATTTACACTACTACAACCACAACCATTCCTTTCGTGAAGGGAAACGGGGTGGGGGGTCATTGTGGAAAAGGCAGGTTCTGATTCTCTCTCACATATTGTTACAGTTGATGGTTTTAAGCACACTTATGGAGGTTACCATATTTTCAACTACAGTAACATCAATCTTACTGTTGAGCAAGCACTTTATCCTTTTTTCAAAAGGTTTTAATTTTGTACCTAACAGAAAGTGTGACTTGATGAAATTAATTTTGGATCTAAAAACTTTTGTACGTAAGGTCAACTTAGAATTGACATTTAATAACACCTGTGGTCCTGTTAAGAGCAATACGCCTAGGAGAAAAAATGTTTTTAACCCTCCTTTGCACTCCCAATTGGCCTATTTTGAGGCTGTTGTTAAAAGGGAACTTAGGACCATAATGCCTACACACAAATGCAGTTTTAACCTTAGCAGAGAGAAATGGTCTATTGTTGAGCATTTGAGAACAGACAAAAACACATGGATTATGAAACCTGATAAAATGGGGTACGGTTATTATGGACTTAATCAATTATGAAGCTAAAATGTTGGACCTTTTGGGTGATACCTGTACTTACACTCATGTGTCAAAGAATGAAATCAATATTGCCCATCAGAAGATTGATTTACTACTTCAAGATTTATTACTTGAAGGGCTTATTGATCTGAAGACACTCAATTATCTTGTCAACACAAGGCCTAGGGTACCTAGCATTTTTGGTATCCTCAAAGTCCATAAGGACCATACTTACCCCCCTTGAGACCCATTGTCTCAGCTGAAGACTCCAAAGCTGCCCCTCTGGCCAAATATGTAGACCTAACACTTAAAGCTGTGTGAGGAACTGAGAATGAGATCCTTAAAGATTTGTGGGAATTTCTCAGGTGTATTGACCACAATGTAAACATTGAGAGTATGTTGTTTGTCACTATTGACATTAAGGATCTCTTCTCGGTTATTCCTCATGAGATAGGTCTAGAATGGCTGGAAGAAGCCTTGGAAGAGAAAGGTGTTAGTTCTCACCGCTTACATGTGATATTATGCTTGATGGAGACTGTGTTGAAAAAGAATTTTCTTTTTTTTACTGGCAAAGTTTTCCATCTGGTTACAGGTGTGTTGATGGGAGCCCACTGTGCTCCCACCTATGCCAACATTATCCTATCATGGCAGGAAAGAACGTTTGTGTTGAGTTCTGAATTGAGGAGATGTTGGTCTTTTTATAAGTGGTATTTGGATGACATCTGTCTTTTTTGGACAGATACTGAGGACCAACTTGTGAGATTCATGGATTTTCTTGGTAATACCACCAATTTCTTGGCATTTACTCACAAGGTTACCTATGATAGAATGGACTACCTAGATGTGAGTACTTATAGGCTTGACCAAGGATTTAAGTCCACTGTTTACCATAAAGAGACCTTCTCCAGTTCATACTTACATTTTAACAGTGCACACCCTTTACATCAAAAAAGTAGGAATTGTTAAGGGGCAGTTTATTAGGGTGAGCCGTTTGACTTCTAACAATGACGACTTTGAACTTGAATGTGATACATTGGAAATATTTTTTTAGGAAAGGGGATACCCCAGCATTTGGTACAAAAGCTCAGGGGGAAAGTACTATCTAAGAGAATGGATCTCTATTTTCCCTTGTTATGGAGGGGCCCACTAGAGACCCCAACTATTAAACTAGTGGATGATGGTAAACTGATCAATAGGACTTTCCCATGGATTTTGGGGGTAATGCACCTTTTGTAAGACACACTATCAACAGGGAATGGGAGAAATTCCTTAATTTTACTGATTTGACTACCTTGGGAAAAGAACCCTTGAACTTTGTATTTAGGAAGGGCAGGGACATTAAGGACCTGTTTGAGTTGCACAAACCTGTTAGAGAGACTAAATGTAAGAAACTTGGCACCTGCAAGTGTGGTTCTTGTGCACAGTGTGTGCACATTGTTGACTGACACAAAGTACACATTCAAAGTAGGGGAGAGATGTCATTAGTAGTGCTTTTTCCAACTGCAACACCAACAGAACTGTTTATTTGGCTTCCTGTTCACTATGCCAGGTATTTTACATAGGGAAAATGGAGCATAGATTGAGGAAGCATATATGAGCACTACTATGGCATCAGGACATCTAATGAGAAAAATGCCTTGTATAAGCACACTTTGATTTGTGTTGGTGCTAATTTTGCATTCTTTGTGGTTGAGCAAGTTCCTATGGACATTAGGGGTGGCCCTTGGGAGGCTCGGCTTGAGTACCGGCAACTTTTTTGGCAGGTTACCCTTAATTCTAGGAGACCACCTGGGCTGAACGAGTGTATCAGGATTGCCCCTCTTTTAAAACTTAGAGCAGCTAAACTGTGATTTTTTAACCTATTGGTTAAAATGTGCACAAGCATTATATTATGTTAAACTTGTACTGCACTGTAAAAAAATGATTTATTGTGCTTTTCTGTAGATTTACCAGAACAGTTAGGTGTTGGTGCTATATGGTTACAGCATTTTATGTTTTTTTGTGTCTTACATTGACATTGAGTTAGTCCATCATAAATTTACACTTTATGTACTTTAGAATTCTTGCTATTCACGCAGGAGACCTGGGTTCAATTCTCGGCCATTTGGATGTGGTTTACCTTTTGGCCACTATATGGTAGTATTTATATACTATGTTAAACTATTATATTTTTTAAAAAAATGTTTCTACTTTAAAGTTATTTACTGAATCACTTTTTACCTGAGTAACTTATTTGTATAATATTTTTATAATTGTTCAAGTGGTTTTAAGGTATGCTTAAAATATGAGCAACCTTAGTGAATGTATTTGTAAACATTTTTGGCATCTCACAAGAAACTCTTTGAAGGAACTACTCAGTATGTGGTTCTGATTAACTTAATTGGGTTCACATGATTGGATGAAACTTTTTGAATTTATTTTTAAAAGGAACTTGTGAGTTTGATGTGTGTTATCTGATGAAGTCTGATTTGGTTTGAGCGAAAACGACTCTTCCATTTTACTGGCATTAATTATTGTGTGGAATAAAGTTTTTTCTGAATACATTGTGCTGTCTCTCCACTTGTGTGCCTTTCTTTACTTGATTTTCACTCCTACAGTCCCTGACTGCATTACACTATATTTCCCTGGGGTGACTGGGTAGGTGTGCAAGGTATTAATGCCACTACTTTCTGTCATTATTGATCCAGTGGTGTGGATGCTGGCAGGGTGCTGTTTACAGCTAGGAACACACCTGCATGGCACACATGTTCTGCATGCTGGATTCTTTGGCTATTGCCATACATTGCTGGGGGTCATATTGTACTCTTTCCCAACAGCAGGGATAAGATCGGAGAGGTACCATGAGTGATGGTGGGGTGAGCTGGGTGCATGTGTGCTATAGAGACTAATTGCATCTGACTCACAGATATGCATGGAGCATTCCACTTATGCTGGCTTGTGCAAGGACATCAGCTATTTCTCAAAACTTCATACCTGTGACCTTTGTGGTCTGCCGTTTGGCCAGATGACATAATTATTCCCTGCTACAAGCCCAACTAATGTGCTGCTAACTTGTATGTACAATTCCAAGGGTGTGTCCATTTGACATTTACATATTATACACTGCCTGTCTGGGGTACTTCCCCCTGTGTACTGCTTGTATGTCTGGGCTCACATTCATGCCATGTCCATCTTTCAAATGGTGACACATATTACTTCCATACATTTACTATGGCTTAAGGCTGGAATGTGTTTTGCTGGGTAGCATTGTTTTTGGCATTGCAGTTGTGAGAACTTGGCTCTGTCATCAGCAGTACTGGCCAATGGCCACCAGGACAAACCTCACCATGCATACATATTGACCACTCTCACACAATATGCAACACACACCAACCTAACACATGCAGCCCTGCATATTGTACACATGCTACAATCTATTCTGCTACATTGGCCAGCTCAGGTAATCTGTGCTCCACTGTTATTATACCTACACATACATGTTACTTCATTTCTACATAGTATTGGGGGGGGCACACATGACTGTTACCACATTTCTACATAGGATTGGTTGGGCACACCTGACACTTGTACACATTTGTTATGACTGTACTGGTGTTTCAGGTACTCAATTTAATTCTGTATTCTGACCTATCATGCTGACTAGAAGCATATCAGTGTACTACAGGTCTTAGTTTTGATTGACCTACATTTCAGTTTCAGACTTTTTACCCTTCAGAACTAACATCCCACTGCCTGAACTGTTGTAGTCTGTCTGTGTAGGTCTGGGGGAAGGATGTTCTCCATAGGCATCAGTCAGAGGCCTTAGCACAGCCTTTGATTGTGTTTGTCTATGCCTGTCCTGCTGGCTGAGACTGTTGTTGGGTATGTGAGCCTCCCTGACTGGCATATGTGTGTGTGCTATGGATACACATGTGGCCCAGCACATTTCCTGCAGTGAGTTTTGTCATCTTGTCTAGTACTGGCTACTATAGTGACACCAGTATTTGTTACATATCTCATGCTGCCACTATAGGTGTCTACTACTTAGTGGCATCTCATTCAGCCACCCAATTCCCTTACATGCTCACATCCATACCATAGATACAAATAACAGCACATACTACTCCATTCGGAAATTGATAGGGAGAGTGAATTACCTTGTAGCTGTGCCAGTATTGAGGATGGTGGAGGGCTGACTATGTCGGACGCACATAGTATACTCCCTATACATGGTTAAGCACAGGTAGTGTCATGTTTGGCATCCCTTTTACTGTATGTGCAAGTCACAGAGAGGTGTCATTCCTTGGGTTCTTACCATGTCAGTGTATGTGCTATGCATTGCCTCTTTGCCACGGCCTGGGCATACTGGCCATGCCTCCTTCTGCCTACTGGGGCAGACTCAGATTGTTCCTCCTTTGAGTCACCCTGTGTCTGTGCAGGCCTTGGCAATGATGGGGGGCTGTGTGGCCCTGCCCTGTGCTGTTCTTACTGCACCTGTTTCTGCAGGATTATATTGTGTAGCATGGAAATTATGATGACAATTTGGGTACATGTAGCTGGTGAGTGCTGCAAGGCTCCATCAGATGTATTCAGGCACCAGAACCGTGACTTGAGCATCCCAAACACATGCTCTATTATGATTCTGGTGTGTGCGTGTGCCTCAATATGGAGTTTTTGTTCGTTTCTATGTGGATTTCTGATGGGTGTCATCAACCATGGCTCAAGTGCGTAACCAGCATCCTCCACTATGTGGCTGTAAGGGATGTCCCCATTGGCAAATCTCTGGTACAGCTGTGTTAGATGCCAGATGTGGTAGTCATGATAGCTTCCAGGGCAGCCAGCACACACATTCATTATAATGCCCTGGGCATCGCACATGACCTGGCAGTTGAGGGATGGGAAGCCCTTGCGGTTGATCTAGACCCTACCCCACTCACCAGGTGGTGCATTGATGTATATGTGTGTGCAGTCTATAGCACCCACTACATCAGGGTATTCTGCTATTTGGTGAAAGAGATGCATATTGCTGGCCAACACCTCACGGCTGTTGTGGAAATATACATGCTCACTGGCATGTGCTGATATGGCATCCAAGAACTGGTGGAGTACCCTGGATGCTGATGCCTGTGAGATCCACATGATATACCCAGTTGCCCTTTGGAAGGTACCTGTGGCTAGTATTCTTAGGCCTATACATACCTTGGTATCCACTGGGATGGGTTCCCCTCTGTTGGTTCTGTGTGTAAGGTGTGGCTGGCACAGCTCAACAATTTGCTGTAGGAGGTCCCTGTCCACCCTATAGCACTCCACTATCTCCAGCTTATGTAGCCACTGGTAGGTTACCCTGGGTCTGTACACTCTTCTCCTTCTCCTCACTGTGGTTGGTCATCAGCATTCTCATCCTCACCATCCTCAGCCTCTTCCATATGTTGATTTATGATAGCTTCTGTAGCCCCTATCATTTTGTTGCTTTTGTTTGGTAAAATTTCCCTGCTTTTGTACACCAGTGGTGTAGAGTTTGTGAGAAAAAACAGAGGGAAAGGTGTTTACATAGTTTATAGTAGTGTTCTGGGCTGGGCTGCAATGGGCTGCCCCCTGTGTAATTGGCCTTTTTCTGATACATTTCACCTGCCAGCTATGCTAATTTTCCTTGATTACCTTCCTACTGCTGCTTTCCCTTCCCATTGCCTTCCTGTTTAAGCCCAGGGGTGCGCCACACAAACATAGTGCTCAGATGTGCACAGAGCTGCTATTTCCTGGTTTACTTTTTTTTCCTAATGGTTAAGGTGTTTGCCTTACAAACACAAGGTGCAGGGTTTGAGTCTCACAAGGGATAATTGGCTAGGCTTAAAATGGCTCACAAGCGCAGTTAGCTTAGTACTAACCTATGAACCTCTATGAACCTTTCTTTAAAACACAGTGTACAGCGCGCACACAAGTTTAGGCAATGTAAAGAGTACTAGGCAGCCTCAGACATATCCCCTTGCTTAGGTCTGCTAAGCTAAGGGCAAACCCAAGCCACAGGACTCCAATAAGCTTACAGTATGCCTGACATGCCCCTCTATGATGTCAGCCAGCTCTTAGGCTTGCACCATGGTCTTCCTGCACCGACAGGGGGGATCTAGGATTCAGTATCATTCCCCTCATTTGCATAGGATTGCCTGCTAATGCCTATTTACAAGTCCCACACTGAGCCTTCCTCCTTAGCAACCACTATTCTCTGGCCATGTTGTCTTCTGCCTGCCATTGAGTATAATGGCAAAATTGTGATTTTGGATAGAATGCTTATTTCAAGTTTTTTTTTTTATTTTCGGTCTGATCTCATTTGCGCACCGCTGCCCTATGCTTAAACGGCCAAAATAGGCTAAAAAAAAAAGTTATTTTTTTTTAGTTTTGCAACTGTTTTCCATGCCAATGGCCACATATTTGGCCATTGTCATGCTTTCCACATTATATGCATCCTTTATTTGGAGCTGTCATGGTTCCGTTTTATAGTTTGCAGAAATGTATTTGGTTACTAACCAAATACATTTCTGCAGAATACACTAGTACTGCATGGCCAGCTGACAGCTTCCTGGATTGCAAATTCACCTCATTTGCATTGTTTTCACCTGCAAATGGGGTAATTTGTATACAGGAGCTGTGTCCATGCAGGAATAGTGCCCATACACCCAAATGATCAGAAAACTATGCTGGTAATGTTCCTGCTGTGATCTCTGTAAATGTATTTGAATACATATTATAAGCTATTTCAGTTCACAGATTATTTCTAATATAAGCAAAAAGGTCTATAACAACTTATATGTAACTGACACATATTAAGTAAGTACTATAATATTCTAATATCTAGTTATTTTCCTCCTAACTAACCTACCGTCACAGTTAAAATCTCCCATAAGAATAACATGCAGATTAGCAAAAACATAAGACTGCAACAAATTAAACATTTTTTTCTCTTTCCATGAACCTTAGTGAACCTTGCATAAATTGCATTTATATAAAAAACAGTATGCCTATACCTTATATCTACCACAGAAGCTCTACCTGCTGCAAGCACTATATGATGTAAGATAGCTATTTCCCTATTCTTGATGAAAATGGCCAAACCCAACTATTTATTATCTTCCAAATTCCACAAAACCTTGTTCCTCCATAATTCTGAATATGCTTCCAGCTGTCTAAGTTAACATTTTGTACATATTGGAAACAGATGAAATTTGCATGTTTGTTTTTATACCACTTTATACTATTACCATTGACAGATAAAACCAATATATTATCATTTATCTTTCTAAACTTTGTTTCTGATCAATTTATTTTTATATTCCCTCTTTCTTTCCCTAACTCTATCTGCTGTGGATTTCTTTTTAGTCTTTATGACTTCCCAATTTGTTTCTAATTCTGTCTCAGTTAACACTTCACATCTGACTTCAGTGTGTTCTTCCAAAAAAAACTTTCTACAGAAATATTATTGTCTGTTGGCTCCACTACAGTTGTCCCATCCTAACCCCTGTCTTTGATCTTTGCTTTATTTGCAATTTTATACAATCCATCCATTTATGATCAGTCCTTTTACATTTTTAACATGCCATAGTGCAATTTTACATAACAGGTTCCAATTCTCCAGATTGAACACAACGTTGTTTTGGACGGTTTTCAATTAAATGTTTTTTCCTTAACACAAAAGAAACATGTTATGGGTGGCCCCCAATATGTAACATAGCCGTTCATGCCATTCACACATATTATACTTTGAAGATGAACAATTGTACCACTATCCCATTTCAATTTCACTCAGCATTACAGTACCCCAGTCCATAAACCTCTCCTGTCTTTCACTTGTTGTGAATCATATACAGTCTCACAGATTGTCTGTAAATAACAGTCCAGTTCCTCCTTCTCAATGTCCAAACAAAACTGTACCACAACTTTCCTTTTCCATATGTGTTGAAGAGACATATTTATTCCAAGGATCAACAGCCTCTTTCTCTTTAACATTACAAATACATCTTACTTTACTATCTTCTCTTTCAAAAATAATATTTCCAAAATACTCTTTCCCTAAAAAATAAATGCTCTTACCGCTTTAACATCAGTGCCCAAAGGTGAAGTAACAGAGTCCCACAAATCATAATTATTATTTATTATTTATTTATTTTATTATTTATTGACATTTGTTGACCAGGAAAGTCCACTGGGTCAGAAACCCATTTTCAGTGGAGGCCCAGGGAGAAAAGCTCCACAATAAGTAAAATAACAAAATCAGATTACAAAAGATAGGCAGTTATACAATTTTAGAAAGAAAGACTTTAAACTATATAAAAAATATAGACAACAATTATCACATCATAGCAAACATTTTTACAAATACTGTGGAACTTTCTATTTAACATAGAGGTGAAGGTGAATATATCTTGCAGAAAAAAAAAAATAATTCTATTTAAGTACATTGCCTTAAAAACTGTTAATACACTAGTACCTGCTCACTATATTTTTTTCCACCAGGAAATAAGTTAAGGAAAAATAGTAGGTGGATTGGTCATTAGTGTTTGGTTATAGCTTGGGATAGAGGAGTAATAAGGAGAAGATTATGGGGGTTTGGTATTAAGGGAACAAGGACATGTGGGGTTGTTATGTTAGCTTTTTAGTGAGGATTTAAAAGCATTAAGGGAATCTAACAAAGTAATAGATGTTGGTAGAGCATTCAATAATTTAGCTATGGAATAGGAGTATAGGCTTTGTCCTGCTCTTCTGTTTGGTTTAATATGATCAGACGTTGTTTATTTGTGGACCATATATTTCTACAGGGGGTATAGGGTTGAAGGGTTGACAGTAGAGCAGGCCATTTCTCTGGGTTATATACTAGCTTGTGAGCCACAGTTAGTTGGGTGTAACTGAGGTATTGGGAGAATTCATACCAATTAAGCATTTTGATAGCTTGGCAATGATGGGTATAGTGTTGCAAGCTGGAGGCAAATTTTGCAATTTTGTAGTCACTGCATTTAGAAGTAATTGAGAGAAATTAAGCCAGGTTTCTATAGATTTGAATGCTTTTTAGGTTATTTTTAGGAGGTTTGAAAGTTTTTGGAGGAGGATATGATTGCGGAGTCATCCACATACTGGACAAGTATGGCTTGAGGAGACACTAGATGTAAATTGTTCATGAAAATATTAAGGAGCAGGGGGTCTGAGGCTGGACCCTTGGGGTACTCCTACTTTATTTAGCAGATAGGAAGATTGTTTGATCTGCCATTTAATTGATTGCTGTCTGTTGTGTAAGTGGTTAGCAAATCAGGGCAGCTTATGTAGGGAACAACTTATTTCTGACAGTTGTTGAAGTAGCGTGGTATGTGACACTGTGTTGAATGCCTTGGATAAGTTCAACAGGAGTACTGAAGTTATTAGACCTGCATCTAAAGACTTGTCCACAGTGTCTGTGAAGGAGGGGAGAGCAGTGGTAATGCTATGGAATGGGCAAAAAACATGTTGTGTTGGGGCAAGGAGGTTGTTGTCTATGAGGTGGTTAAGTAGTTGACTATGTATACACTTTTCTAATATTTTGGAGAAAGGAGAAAAAATTAGAAATGGTTTATAGTTAGTAAGGTCATTTGTATTACTGTCTTTACGGAGTGGAGTTATGATAGAATTTTTCCAGAATTGTGGGATGGTTTCTTCAGAGATGGATCGGTTTATTAGAATACTGATGGGGTATGCTATTGTGTCAGAAGTGATTTTCAAGTATTCTGGGGAGATGTTATCAGCAGATAGGGAACAGGGTTTTTTAAAAAGTTTTAGAATTAGAGAGGTGGGAACAGGATTTAGGGAGAACGTATGGGTTTCTAGTACTGCTTTATTGGTCATTTCATGGGATGCAAGATGATTGGAAAAAGTTTGTATGGTTGCTTAACTGATGTTTGTATTGTTGGTGGTGTATGGATTTTAGTTTTTAAGGATGGTATCAATAAAGTGGGAGTTGAAAGGGTGGCTATATGTTGCAGGGAAATTTCAGGTGATGGAGATGGATTTTGAGTGGTTCCGGGATTGAGGAGAGAGGATACAATTTCCAAAAATTCTTGGGGTTGTTTTTGTGGATGGATAGTTGTTTTGAGAAATAGTATTTTTGCCATTGATGACTAGTGCTTTGGCTTGGTTCCTGAGTTGTTTAAAGTTAGATTAATTTGTCAGTGCCTTGTTACTGCGCCAGACTTTCCAGGCTCTATCCCTAGCTAAAAGTGGTAGTTTTGTGGGTTTAGATAACCATGGAGCGTGGCTAATTTTGATTCTTTTTGTTCATGTAGGGGATGAGAGTTAAGGGTATCTAGAAATATTTTGTTAAAATACTTAACAGCTTCTTCTAGTTGTAGAGAATGTAGAGGGCTACAGTTATGGGCTTTCAGGCTGGTATTAAATGTTGGGTCTATATTAAAAAGGCGAACGCTTACTTACCCAAACGCCTAAACATCAACCCATCTTCATCGAACCGCGAAAACATCGATCGTCCAGAAGAGCGAAAGCAGAAACTTTGAATCGTCATGGCTGGCCTTCTGCGGTATAGCTCCATAATGTAAGTGCGATAGTTACGGACCTTAGGGTTAGGGTGTGGGTTAAGGTAAGTGCATAGATGGTAATGTATGTTAGATTTAGTGTAGGGTTTTGTTAAGTGTATGCGTGTGGATTATTTAGTTTGTTTGGGTTTAGCTTTTTAAGGTAAGTGTGCAATAGTTACAGATCTTAGGGTTAGGGTGTGGTTTAAGTTAAGTGCATACATGGTGGTATATGTAAGATTTAGTGTAGGGTTAGAAGCAGGGTTTAGTTTAGGGTTAGAAGTAGGGTTTTGGTTAGTGTATGTATGTGGTTTATTTAGTTTGTTTGTGTAGGTAGTAAGTAGCAGGCGGTGGGGTGGGACAAGTATGACAGTTCGACTTTTTAAATTTTGTAGTTTAAGGCATTCAGTGTTTATGCGGTTCAATGATGACAAGTCGATGTTTAGGTATTCGATGAAGTAAGCATTTGACTTTATAATATAGACCCTTAAATGTTGATGGGTTGAACTTAGTGAGGGTTCTGGTTGTTTTTGTAGATATGAGGTTTTGGTACCTGGGTTTGGGTTCTATATGTGAAAGCAGGGAGATGATCACTCAGGGAATCAGGGAGGGAGCCAGATTTAGTGAATTTGTGCGGATGTGATACAAGGATCCATTCGAGGGTTGTTTCCGGTTGTTAATTTTGTACTCTGGTGGGGTAAGTGATAAGTTGTGTGTGTTTTTAGAGATTAATGGAATTTGTTGAGGAGTTTAATTCTAGGTTTTGCCAATTTATGTTTGTATCCCCTAGTATTATAGTTTTGGAGAATATATTGTGTGTTTTCCAGGAGAGAAAATCTTCAAGGGTGGTGATATTTTGCCCTGGTGGAATATATATGGAAGCAATGCAAATCTATTTATTGTCATTTATTTGTAGTACTGTTATGACTGTTAAAGGATGGCATGTTTTTTGGGAAAGGTGTAATAGCTAATGAGTTGCTATAGACTATTGCTACCCCACCACCTTTCTTTAGAAGCCTGTCTTTTCTTACAATAGGTGAACCAGTTCTAGGTCTAACAGTAACTAAATACTTGTTTTTCACAGATGAAGGCTGCATAATCTTTGTTTCACATTTCTTATCTGAAGCTTTCACTGCTGCATATGACCACACATATTTCCCTTTTACAGTAGGAGTAATAACATTTTCTGTCATGCCATCTGATAAGCCATCCTCATTGAGTTTATCCATAATATTGCCCCATGATGCTGCTTGGAAATCTTTCAGTTCAGGCATCTTTGCAAGTTCCTAAAGTACTGCATCCCACAACCCTCGTAACTAGAGGGTTGCAATAATAACACTATTAATTTCTTCTGTCATATTAACATCAGACATAACATCTTCCAAAGAACCGAACACATTTTTCTGAAATTCAGTTTCAGAATCTTGAAGCCCATTTTCATCTTCCAACAATCAATCTCCATGTTCCGCCATCATAAATCAAAATGCATCTGACATCTAATATGTCACACAACCGCACATTTCTCACAAACATGAGTAGAGGAAATTCCAAAATGTCCTGGTCAAATTTCCCCTAGTAGTATATATACCATCTTGGGTCTCCCTTGACGAGAGCTTGCTAGGCTTGTGGGAATAACCAGGTCAACAGGTCAGTAATGGACAGAGATAGATAGATAGATAGATAGATAGATAGATAGATAGATAGATAGATAGATAGATAGATAGACAGACAGGTAGACAACCAGACAGACATAGAGAGAGATGTACATACACAGATATATATATATATATATATATATATATATATATATATATATATATATATATATATCTTCTTTCGGCTGCTCCCGTTAGTGGTCGCCACAGCAGATCACCTGTTTCCATTTCTTCTTGTCCTCTGCATCTTGCTCTGTCACACCAACCACCTGCATGTCCTCTCTCACCACATCCATAAACCTTATCTTAGGCCTTCCTCTTTTCCTGTTACCTGGCAGCTTCATCCTTAGCATCTTTCTCCCAATATACTCTGCATCCCTCCTCAGCACATGTCCAAACCAATGTAATCTTGCCTCTCTGGCTTTGTCTCCAAACCAGATAAACCTTATCTTAGGCCTTCCTCTTTTCCTTTTACCTGGCAGCTTCATCCTTTGCATCTTTTTCCCAATATACTCTGCATCCCTCCTCAGCACATGTCCAAACCAACATAATCTTGCCTCTCTGGCTTTGTCTCTAAACCTTCCAACATGGGCTGACCCTCTAATATACTTGTTCCTAATCCTGTCCACCCTTGTCACACCCAATGCAAATCTTAACATCTTTAACTCTGCCACGCCCAGCTCTGTCTCCTGCCTTTTTGTCAATGTACACATAAAATCTTGGATAAACAACTTCAGGTGTGCTGTACTTTGCTTGGCTCTGTGAAGTCAAGTGGGTTATGATTTTGATTTTCTTTTACTTTTGAAAATAAACCTGCATTTGTTACAGAAGTCCTGCATCCGGTGTATTCTTGTACTTGCACTGTTAGTGAGTGCCCACAAGCAGTAGGCTA
Source organism: Protopterus annectens (assembly GCF_019279795.1). NCBI lineage: Eukaryota > Metazoa > Chordata > Ceratodontiformes > Protopteridae > Protopterus > Protopterus annectens. Next base: position 861,559,157 of record NC_056732.1, on the reverse strand, counting down.
GATATTTGTCAGTTTTCAAATTCTAATAGTACCTCTACTGCCAAGTGTAAGTTATTTTGGGCAACAGTTTCTCTTCAGCACCTTGCAATGTTTCTGGTATGTTTTGCAGGTGCACAGAACCACAGAGAAATTGTTATAAAGAATTGTGGATTCACAAGTGGGGTCTGTCCAAGAAATGATACAACTGTAGCAATTGCTAGTTGTGCAGGTCAGTGTAGCTGCCATCCCCAGGACTGTACAATTTATGAAATTAATTTACCAGGGCTGAAGACAAGGAGTCATATGTGATGGCATCTGATTATGATCATTAAAACTGGGTCCCTATTAGTTGATCAAGTTTTCAGAAACTTAAAATTCATATGGTAGAGATCATATGATCAAGTTTTTCAAAACTCGAAGTTTTTGAATGGAGATAGTGGTACAGTGCAGATCAGGAATTTACCCTTTTCCTCAATGCAGTGTGATCTCAGAGTTGGTATATGCAATTTGCATGCAGCGAGGGGCATGCAGGGGGCTTGGACCCCCAGGAAAAATGTAAAAAAGGTAGATTTTAGTGTTTATTTATTTATTTATTTTTGATGTTTGAGTTTTCAGAAACACTATCATATGGTCTCAACCATATAAATTTTAAGTTTGACATAGACTCATAAAACCGCAGAGACAATGAACTCTGCATGGCAGCAATCCAGCCTTCTCATCTGAAGGGAAAGGCAGTGAAAACATACATTATTGTGGGGGAAAAATGATTGTCATGCTCTGCTATAAACTAAGAGAAATTTTTGTCAGGAGTGGTATAATCCTTGAAGAGCAACAAATACAGTTTTTATAACCAGACTACTAATACAATTAAAACAGTAGGCACACAGATGCACAACAAAAAGCATTTTCTAAAGCTTTGGTTAGACATTATAGTGGCAGCAAATTAAAATGCTAGAAATCTTAGCAGTAGAAACATTTCAATGAGATTTGACTAATAACTAAAATAGTGGGCACTGCAAGGTGATTTCAAGGCTTCTGATAAGTTAGAAGCACTAGCAGTAGATAGTGCGTGACTGAATGTCTAAAACTGAATTGTCTGTAAAACTGAAGTAAGAAAATTATGATTTTTTTAAATGCAAATAATTGGATAATTTTCTTTAAATGTGGAAAGTGGGGTCACATTGTTTAGTTATATCCTGCTAATACTGAAGAAAAAAAAAAGTTGGCAGCTGAGATGTTAAAACTGAAGTGCATCCTTTAGCTGAAGTTGTTTTATGGAGGGTGCTGAAATTACAGATAAGTTAAATGAGTCAGCCTTGTGTTACTTTGTTATAGCCAAACTAGTAAAATGTGCTGTATTTAGAAAGAAGGGAGATTTAAAAACTGTTAGATTGCGGAAAAATCTAATATATAAGCATAAAATTACTCATTCATTGTTTCAATGAAATCTTTAAATTCTGAGCCAGAAATGATCAAGCCAAAAAAAATGTTGGAAAGGTAGAATCCATAGACACAGTATGCCAGGCTGATAAATAAAAAAAAAGCAGTAATACATCAGTCTGATACATACATTCAATCTAAGAACTGGTATGAAGGAATCGGCAAGGTAATGACACTCATGGAGAAATTAAGAATCAAAACAGAAAAAGGAAGTTTGCATAGAAACTACAAAGAAATCTAGAATCTGGTTTTAATTAGAAAGTAAAAAGGATTCAGTCTGTGATCAGAAACATGTCCAATGGATACGGTAACATAAAATCAAAAATTAGATGTCAGAATAGAAATGGAAGATGAACTGAGAAAGCTTTTAAGCAGATGTCAGTTCAAAACAGAAGTATACACATAAACTTACAAAAAGTGTTAGCACAGAAACAGAAAGCATAAAAATAGAATATAAGTGGCACTTAAAGGAAGACTCAAGGTGTAAAACGAGTACAGAACGTCAGATGTGCATGAAAATGCAGAGGGAGTTTATTTCTGCTACTGTAAAACACAAAAAGCAAGTAAAGGGGGCCTCTAAGCAGTAAGAGCAAAGTAAGATTGATAGATGAAGCTCTTCTCCTCCTAAGTCTCACAAACTCATCATAATTTCAATTTATTAAACCTGAAAAAAAAACAAACAAAAATTAAAAAAATTAGAAATGGTTTATAGTTAGTAAGGTCATTTGTATTACTGTCTTTACGGAGTGGAGTTATGATAGAATTTTTCCAGAATTGTGGGATGGTTCCTTCAGAGATGGATCGGTTTATTAGAATACTGATGGGGCATGCTATTGTGTCAGAAGTGATTTTCAAGTATTCTGGGGAGATGTTATCAGCAGATAGGGAACAGGGTTTTTTAAAAAGTTTTAGAATTAGAGAGGTGGGAACAGGATTTAGGGTGAACGTATGGGTTTCTAGTACTGCTTTATTGGTCATTTCATGGGATGCAAGATGATTGGAAGAAGTTTGTATGGTTGCTTAACTGATGTTTGTATTGTTGGTGGTGTATGGATTTTAGTTTTTAAGGATGGTATCAATAAAGTGGGAGTTGAAAGTGTGGCTATATGTTGCAGGGAAATTTCAGGTGATGGAGATGGATTTTGAGTGGTTCCGGGATTGAGGAGAGAGGATACAATTTCCAAAAATTCTTGGGGGTGTTTTTGTGGATGGATAGTTGTTTTGAGAAATAGTATTTTTGCCATTGATGACTAGTGCTTTGGCTTTGTTCCTGAGTTGTTCAAAGTTAGATTCATTTGTCAGTGTCTTGTTACTGCGCCAGACTTTCCAGGCTCTATCCCTAGCTAAAAGTGGTAGTTTTGTGGGTTTAGATAACCATGGAGCGTGGCTAATTTTGATTCTTTTTGTTCATGTAGGGGATGAGAGTTAAGGGTATCTAGAAATATTTTGTTAAAATACTTAACAGCTTCTTCTAGTTGTAGAGAATGTAGAGGGCTACAGTTATGGGCTTTCAGGCTGGTATTAAATGTTGGGTCTATATTAAAAAGGCGAACGCTTACTTACCCGAACGGCTAAACATCAACCCATCTTCATCGAACCGCGAAAACATCGATCGTCCAGAAGAGCGAAAGCAGAAACTTTGAATCGTCATGGCTGGCCTTCTGCGGTATAGCTCCATAATGTAAGTGTGCGATAGTTACGGACCTTAGGGTTAGGGTGTGGGTTAAGGTAAGTGCATAGATGGTAATGTATGTTAGATTTAGTGTAGGGTTTTGTTAAGTGTATGTGTGTGGATTATTTAGTTTGTTTGGGTTTAGCTTTTTAAGGTAAGTGTGCGATAGTTACAGATCTTAGGGTTAGGGTGTGGTTTAAGCTAAGTGCATACATGGTGGTATATGTAAGATTTAGTGTAGGGTTAGAAGCAGGGTTTAGTTTAGGGTTAGAAGTAGGGTTTTGGTTAGTGTATGTATGAGGTTTATTTAGTTTGTTTGTGTAGGTAGTAAGTAGTGGGTGGTGGGGTGGGACAAGTATGACAGTTCGACTTTTTAAATTTTGTAGTTTAAGGCATTCAGTGTTTATGCGGTTCAATGACGACAGGTCGATGTTTAGGTATTCGATGAAGTAAGCATTTGACTTTATAATATAGACCCTTAAATGTTGATGGGTTGAACTTAGTGAGGGTTCTGGTTGTTTTTGTAGATATGAGGTTTTGGTACCTGGGTTTGGGTTCTATATGTGAAAGCAGGGAGATGATCACTCAGGGAATCAGGGAAGGAGCCAGATTTAGTGAATTTGTGCGGATGTGATACAAGGATCCATTTGAGGGTTGTTTCCGGTTGTTAATTTTGTACTCTGGTGGGGTAAGTGATAAGTTGTGTGTGTTTTTAGAGATTAATGGAATTTGTTGAGGAGTTTAATTCTAGGTTTTGCCAATTTATGTTTGTATCCCCTAGTATTATAGTTTTGGAGAATATATTGTGTGTTGTCCAGGAGAGAAAATCTTCAAGGGTGGTGATATTTTGCCCTGGTGGAATATATATGGAAGCAATGCAAATCTATTTATTGTCATTTATTTGTAGTACTGTTATGACTGTTAAAGGATGGTATGTTTTTTGGGAAAGGTGTAATAGCTAATGAGTTGCTATAGACTATTGCTACCCCGCCACCTTTCTTTAGAAGCCTGTCTTTTCTAACAATAGGTAAACCAGTTCTAGGTCTAACAGTAACTAAATACTTGTTTTTCACAGATGAAGGCTGCATAATCTTTGTTTCACATTTCTTATCTGAAGCTTTCACTGCTGCATATGACCACACATCTTTCCCTTTTACAGTAGGAGTAATAACATTTTCTGTCATGCCATCTGATAAGCCATCCTCATTGAGTTTATCCATAATATTGCCCCATGATGCTGCTTGGAAATCTTTCAGTTCAGGCATCTTTGCAAGTTCCTAAAGTATTGCATCCCACAACCCTCGTAACTAGAGGGTTGCAATAATAACACTATTAATTTCTTCTGTCATATTAACATCAGACATAACATCTTCCAAAGAACCAAACACATTTTTCTGAAATTCAGTTTCAGAATCTTGAAGCCCATTTTCATCTTCCAGCAATCAATCTCCATGTTCCGCCATCATAAATCAAAATGCATCTGACATCTAATATGTCACACAACCGCACATTTCTCACAAACATGAGTAGAGGAAATTCCAAAATGTCCTGGTCAAATTTCCCCTAGTAGTATATATACCATCTTGGGTCTCCCTTGACGAGAGCTTGCTAGGCTTGTGGGAATAACCAGGTCAACAGGTCAGTAATGGACAGAGATAGATAGATAGCTAGATAGATAGATAGATAGATAGATAGATAGATAGATAGATAGATAGATAGACAGGTAGACAACCAGACAGACATAGAGAGAGATGTAGTCACAGGAGTGTTATACATTTGTAAAAGTTTCCCACTGAATTTTAGGTCTTTTAATAACAAGTTTTAACATGTATTTGTGTATTTTTAAATATTCATTATTGTTTATAGTAGTTACTTGATTAATTGAAAAAGGGCGGGAATTTTCACTAGTATAAATGTGATTGTCTCATCAGGGTCAATGTTCTGATGAAATCTATGGGCAGTAGATGAAAGCGCTCAACCTGTTTTAACTGAAGTATTTGAAATTAAAACAGTTGTTATACCAATTGGAACGTGACACTTTTTTTTATCTTTGAACCATTAATCGTTCTGTTTTGCGGATATGTAGGAGGCCATCAGAGTGGGATCTAACAGTGCCCTGTATGCCAGGCATAGATATCCCCTCAACAGCCTGTAGATGGCACAATACAGGGATAGGACCTTGAGGTGGTCTGCATAAGACATTTTACTTACTCCCTGTATTCTTTTAGTGAGGAACCTCTGTGAACATTCGAATTGGTGGATATGCTTGGTTAGGTACATAACAAAGGGGCCACTGTGTTCAATGATAGGTCTGATGAATGCTAAATACAGTGGAAAAATGACTTCCTTGGACCTAGATGTCATGCCTTTGTTTATAAGTTGAAGAACATAGAATAATTTTGTCACTGCTGTCGACATGTGAGGGTCAAAGGCTAAATTACTGTCTATGTGTGTGTATCCCTAAGTCCTTGACTACTGGGTCAACTCTAAGGGGAATGTTGTCAATATGATAGTTACCAGGGGTGGATGACTTCCTGAAGGATGCTACTATGCATTTCTTGACAATTAATTTTAGTCCATGGCTCTGATGCTAGTTGTTTTTCTGTGTCTGCCCTTCCCGGAGAACATTTGTGTCAGTGTGGGATTAAATGACAGCTCCTAATTTACAATCACCTGCAAATTTAGTCAGCCAGAGACCACAAACATTGGACTTGACTTCAGAGAAGTAAATGCCAAAAAGAATCGGTCCAAGGACTAATCCCTGAGGGACTCCATAGTGACTGGCCTCTTTGTAGAAGTGGAGTCCCCAGTTATAACTTCCAGGGTCCTGTCTCTGAGGCAGTTGGCTATCCACGGGGTAACATACAAGTTTGTACCTAACCTTGTGAGCTTGACAACAACGCCCAAGTAGAGTATTGTGTCAAATGCCTTGGCCAGGTCAAGGTAGGTAGTGTGAAATGTTTTGCCCCTCATCCATTGTTCTGGTGAGCGTCTCAAAGAAGTCCACCAGGTTGATGAGGCATGACCTGCCCTTGATGTACCCAAACTGGGTCGGGTCCAGTGTCTGGAAGTTTACTATATCGTTATCGATCAATTTCATGATAATTTTTAACATGGCTTTGCATATAAGACTAGTGAGACTTATGGGTCGATAATTTCCAGAGTCTGTAGATGGCCCACCTTTGTGCAGAGGAATGACTGTTAGTGTTCTCCATTCATGAGCCCTGAAGTCTGTTTGAAGGCTACAGTTAAATAGCAATTCCAGATGACCTGATAGGTCATTTTTCATGCTACTTAGAAGGCATAATGGGATATAGTCAGGACCCATTGGTGCAATGTTCTTGGCCTTAGAGAGATCATTAAGGACTGGTTCCCTAGTGATAGCAAGTGGAGTTATATTTGATGGTATCTCCTGAGGGTAGATTGATGGGGACAGAGGGGTAAAGCTGGAGCTGAATTTGTTGGCCAGTAGGTTTGCTATATTTTCTGGCACAGTATAGGTGGCTCCATTTACAATGAGCTCTACACATAATTGTATATTGCCTTTGAGGTTGTGGACATAGCTAAAGAATGCCTTGTGGCTATCATGGGCCAGGGAGGTCAAATGTATGTCAAATGTGGCTTTGTTAAACTTTATTTGACCCCTGAGTTGTTTGTTTAGTCGGATGAGAGTATTTTTGTCCTGCTGGATGCTGCATCATTTTTGCCATGATTTTCTTCCTTCTGTTATACAGCCTATTGATTTGTAATTCCACTGGGGTGGCTTGTTTTTTATTCTGCATGTGACATGAAGTTATTATATTTAAATAAGTGGGAGTGGAGAATGAAACTCTTACATGGGATGGTGCAGGGATTTGAAGTTTTCATTGCAAATGGTCATAAACTTTTATTTTATTCCTCTGAATAAATTTCCTTCAGCAAGCACAGTATGATATTTTTGCATCACAGGGTCTGATTTTAAAATATAATAAACCATCAATTATTTAGTATTGCAATATTCTCAATGTATTTTTCTCAACTTCTTCAGCCATGACTAAAACTTCTTTCTGTTTCATTATTGAAGATAAAGGTAATGCCGATGATTACCTGTCTAGCATGAGAGGATGGCACTTTCCTCTTTGGAGGTACTACTGAGCTTCCAGTGAACCTGATGACTTGTTATTTCAGAGTTTTTCTTGCCAGTGATCAAATACTTCTCTATAATAATGCAGAATATTGTGTCACAGGAATTTCTGAGACTATTTATATCATGTCTTGGCCCTCCCCTCTTACCTCCTACCTGGCAAGGTGCACATTCTCCCGCTTTCTCTCACTTTCTAATTTTCTGCTATGATTCACTGCTCAGAACTTGCAGTAAAGACATGCAGGTTATCCTGTCTGCTTGAATGTGACTCCATCATGATTCCATTCCCCTCTTAACTGGAAGTTGTCATCATCTACATGTTATTACTTAGATTTTCTCCTGTTAAAGCTCTGTCCACCTATACCATGCAAACACATTCACACACACACACACACACACACACACACACACACACACACACACACACACACACACACGCACACACACACACACACACGCACACACACACACACACACACACACACACACACACACACACACACACACACACACACACACACACACACACACACACACACACACACACACACACACACACACACACACACACACAACATATATGCATAAACACACTCACATGAGTGTGCACACATATGCACACATGCACAAACACACGTGTACACACACATCAACATAGATGCATAAAAACATGTACATAAGCGCACACACATGCACTCACACATACACACATACACACACACACACACACACACACACACACACACACACACACACACACACACACACACACACACACACACACACACTGTGATTAACATACCTGGCTGCTCTTGATCATTAAAAACAGGGGTAGGGAGGGTGCCAAGAATGACAACTATATTCACAAGCTCTCATTTTTTAAATGCTCTTTCCATTTGGTCAGTTATCAGCATGTCATCCATCCATAGATCTTAAGCCCATTCTTTTTCAGAGACAAGAAACCCCGGTCTGCTTCTGAGAGAATTTAAAGGCCAATAAAAACAAGTCAGAATTATGAAGTTGATGACCCATTTAGTGCATTTTGCTTTAGCGACTCGCTTGAAAGTCCAGACTCTGTAAATATATAATTTCATCCATCTATCTGTTGCTTAGAAATTAATTTTAAGTTATTTGATATTGTTTCTTGCAGATAAAATATACATATGATGAATATTATCAAAATGTCTTTGACTTTCCAAAAATATTTATTTAATCATTTATTTATTTATTTTACATTTGCTGATCGGGTGTGTCCGACTGAGCGGAGTAGCCCTTTTTCAGGGGAAGCCCGAGGAGAAAAGCTCTATTTAATATGCAGTTACAATGTAAACAGATATGTTGAAATAAGAAAAAATAAATAAGTAAATAAAGAAAAGGCTCAATTACAATATCTATAACTTACTCAAGTTAGGATAAAACACAAACAAATATAATTTCAACGCAGTACATATTTGAGAGAAAAACATTTTGTCAAGTTGATGTTGATTATTTCCTGATGGTGTTAGCAGATTGTGCTTATGGTGGGTGAATACAGTGACAACCCCAGAGACTTCTATAGTGTTCTTTGGTGGCTGACTTGAATTATTTACGACTTGATTTATAGGGTAGTTTATTCCAAGCAATTGATGAGTGATAGCTATAGACATTGCACCCTGATTTGGTCTTGGGTTTAGATATTTGTAACAGGTCTTGTGAAGAGCTTCAGAGTGGTCTAGAAGAAGAGTAATAAGAGATGAGGGGAGGATAAAGCTGGACAGTAGGAAGGTAGGTATAGGATAGAGTGAATGATCTGGAGCTGAGAGAGTAGAAGTTGGTCGGATAGATCAAGGCAGTTCAGATGTTTTAGAGAGAGGCAATGATGGGATTTATAGCTTTGTTAAGCTGCAGATCTTGCTACCTTGTTGTAGGTGACCTCAAGGTTGGCCAGGAGTGTGGAGTTCAGATTTGTGAGAATTTGGGAGCTATATAAAAGACTGGGTAGAAAGTAGGTATGAGATAGAGAAACTTTAGCATCAGTTGTGAGGAACCTTTTGTTTCTGTAGAGGAAGCCTATTATCTGGTGAGTTTTTATAACACAATTGTTAACATGTAGGTTGAATTTCAGCTGGTCATCAATGGTGACACCAAGGAATTTTGTGGTGGATTCTACGTCAGTGAAGGTTTTGTTAAGAAATTGTATAGAGGAGTTGGTTTTAATATGGTTAGCATTTTTGGGAGAAAAAGTAACAATGTTTGTTTTTAGGGTTGAGAATGAGGTGATTATTGGAGAGCGAGGTTTCCACTGAGTTGACAGATGTCTGAATGATTGAAAGGAGTCCAAGGGGGAGTTGGCAATGGTGATGACTGTAGAGTCATCGGTATATTGTACTAGAGAAGACAGAGGCAAGAGGTACAAAGCTGATTAGTAAAGACATTAAAAAGTAATGGCCCAAGTATGGAGCCTTGAGGAACTCCCATTTTACTGGGAGTGGGGGGATAGTGCAGAGAGACATCTCACTGATTGCTGCCTATCAGTGAGTTAGCTGGAGAACCATGAAACAGTATCCGAGGAGAAGTTAACATTAGATAATTTTTCCAAGAGAAGAGGATGAGACACAGTGTCGAAAGCCTTCAAAAGTTCTAAGAAAAGGCAAGAGATAAGTTTGTGGTCATCTTTGGCCACAGTGTTTGTGTTTAGGAAGAATATTAGGGCTGCAGTAGTACTATGTTTGGGGTGAAATCTGTGTTGGTTGGATGTAAGCAGATTGTTCTGTGTTAGATATTGTATGACTTGTCTATGTATACATTTTTCCAGTATTTTAGAGAAGGGAGGGGGGAGAGGATAGCAATCGGTCTGAAATTAGTTATGTCTGAGGAGTTACCTCCTTTGTGGATAGGTAGTGTATAGAATAGTTTCCAGATGGAAGGAACTTTTAGACTCAGAAATGGAGCAATTTATTAATATAGATACAGGAAGAGCTAGAGAGTTGGCTGCAAGCTGAAGGGAAAGTTGATGGGATGCCATCTGCTGATACCGAGCATGGTTTTAGTTTGGAGAGTAGAGTTTTGATATAACTAGTAGGCACAGGTTTGAGGGAGAAGGTATGGATAGTGTTTGTAGTTGGAGGAGGTTCAGGGAAGTTAGATGAGTTAGTAGTAGAGGTGTTATATTTAGAGTTAAATAGCTTTGATATGGATTTGATAAAATATTTATTAAAGACAGTGGCTATTTCTTCTGGTATTTTGTCTGGGTATGGATTTAGAGAGGAGGGATTTCCAGGATGAAGTATTTGGTTTATGGTATTCCAGAACTTTTTAGGATTTGATTTTAGAGCATTTGGAAGGTTGAAATTAAAGTTACGTTTGTCTTTATTAATGTGTTTTTTTGCCAGATTCTTGAGTTCTTTAATTCTTGAGGGAGCTTGGTATGCGTCCAAATTTTCCATTCCTTGTCACTAGAGTTCATTAGGGTGCGATTAGTTTTTGATAGCCAGGGAGATATGTTGGATTTTATGTGGAATTTGTGGAGAGGAGCTAGTTGGTTTAAGATGTTAAGGAAGATGGAGTTAAAAGCCTGGACAGCTTCATCTAAAGGGACTTGGGTGAGGAATTGCCAGTTAAATGTGGACAGGAGAGATTCAAAAGTTTCGAGTTGGAAGTTAGGTTATGAAAAGTAATATATCTATGTGTTTAGGGCAGTGGGGATTGAATCTAAGTACTTTTATAGGGGAGTGATCACTGAGAGTGTTTGGTAGAGTTTCTGAGTTATGGTATTTGGATGGATCTGAGACTACTGGCCAGTCTATAAGGGTGCTAGGAGTTGTGAGTTATTAGTATGGGTGGTTTGGGAGATTAGTTGTGTAAACTTCATGTGTGTAAACTTCACAGCACCCATGGAAATGGAGAATCGTTACACGACCATTGAATCATACACCAATGCACTATATGAACATGTACACAAATGCATGGATCTCACCATACCCAATAGAACCAAGATGCACTCCTCCAAAAAAGGAAGCCAATCTGGTGGTCCGCTGCCATAAACAAACTCTACAACAGAAGAAGTAAACTGATGCGGAATAGGGTGAAGTCACAAGATAGGAAAAACTTCCTGATCAACCTCAACAAAAAGTTGAGATCCCTCATCAAATCCTCTAATGCTAGCTATGAAAACAGAATTGTAGCAGATAGTAAAGACAACCACAAGTCCTTTTATAGTTATTTAAAGAATCTCTATGGCAATACCCAGATTGGCTCTGAGCTACTGCACAATGGAACTGCCTATACCGAGCCAACAGATATTGCCAATATACTGGCCGATAGATTCAGTGCCAACTTTACCCATCTCCCCTCCCCCAAAGGACCAGTCACAATACCAGTAGCTTGCCAGGAACCCTGTATTACTGCTGCACAGGTTAAAAGAGCACTGTCCAAGGCCAAGAATACAGCTTCTAATAGAACTGACCATATCCCTGGCTGTGTTTTACATGAACTACAGAGTGAACTGGCACCTCACCTGTGTGCCCTGTTAAATCACAGCCTCACCTTAGGCTTTGTCCCTATTGAATGGTGCACTGCTACAGTCATACCTCTCCACAAAGTAGGAGCAACTACAGATCCTGGGAACTAGTGCCGCATTAGCCTGATGAGTCTGATATGCAAAGCTATGGAACGCATTATTGTGGACTTAATAAACAAGGATATAGGGAATCTCCAAACTCTGGATCCCACACAGTTTAATTTAGTGAAGGGTAGCTCATGCCTGCTCAACTTGGTCAACTTCTTTGAGTCAGTCACCAGATCTGTGGATGAAGGCAAGGTGATTCACACAGCCTACCTTGATCTGGCCAAGGCCTTTAATACTATTCCCCACGCAGGAATCATAGAAAAAGTCACTAAGCTAGGCATCAACCCCTGTTATCACTAGGTGGGTTGCAAACTGGCTCACAGGTAGAACCCACAGTGTGAAAGTAGCTGACTCCAAGTCAGACTGCTGACCAGTCATGAGTGGAATCCCACAGGGTTTGGTACTGGGTCCTCTCCTATTTGGTATCTACTACTCCCCAAGTGACGTTGACATCCTACAGAAAGGCCACACTGAGACCAACGACTGGTGTCAGAACCATGGCCTTAAGCTCAATGCCAAAGAATGTGTCAACATCCCCTTTGGGAAAAACTCAGTTCCCATGAATTATCACATCGATGGTAGTCCACTGAACACAGAAGACGTTATAAGAGATCTGGGAACACAGGTTGAAAGCAACCTCTCTTTTGACCACCACATTGTCATTGTGGTCAGAAAGTCCTTCTATGTGGCACATCTCATTTCTAAGGGTTTTGTATCCAGGAAAAAAGAGGTCATTGTCTCCCTCTACTCTTCCCTCATTAGCCCAGTCATTGAGTACAATGCCCCATTTGGCATGTACTTCACTAAACATCTGCAACAACTGGAGAGGCCACAGAAGTACCTCACAAAGAGGATCTTAGGCCTTAAACACTTGTTCTATATAGACAGACTCAAAAAACTCTAACTATTCTCTGTCTCATATCACCTACTTAGAGGCATTCTCTGCTTGACTTACAAAGCCATGTCTGACCCAGCTCTTTTAGAAATGCTACATCTAAAGAAATCCCAATCTATCTGCACCACATGCTCCAGAGACCTCAACCTCATTACCACAATCAACAGAACATGCTGAAGGGACAGGTTTATAACCCAGACACTGCCCATGCTATGTTAAAGACTTCCCATACATGTCAAGCAGAGCACCTCACTGGCCCTCTTCAAGAGAAATCTTGATGAGTGGATGGGAAATAGAAAATTCACCCCAGGGATCACTCCAGTGGATTTGCTTGACAGAGACACTGGGATGTAAGGTCAGGTGGCACGATTCCAGGGTAATCTTATGGGCTAGGCTTGTAAAGGCTCAAGGGCCATTAGAACCCATATAAATTGATGTGAAGTGAAGTGAAGAATTTGAATTACAGAAGGTTAGCCTGTTAATATTAACATCCCCAAGGAGTATGATTTCATTGGGAATGTGTTGAGAAAAATATGAGAAAATGTTCTCTAGTAGAGGAATGTTATCCCCTGGTGGAATGTAGATGGCTGCTATTGTAATAGTAGTGTGGTCACTGAGCTTGATATTAGCTGTGAGTAATTCTGCAGGTGGAAAAGTTGGGGTAGGCTTATTAGGGCTAGGGAGAGTAAGGTGGTTGGAGTAGACAATGGCTACGACACCATCTTTTTTATTTTGGCGATCTAGGTGAGTATATTGTATCCTGTGGGGTTGGGAGGGTGGCCTAATGGTTAAGGTGTTTGCCTTAAAAACACAAGGTGCAGGGTTTGAATCTGACAAGGGATAATTGGCTAGGCGTAAAATGGCTTGCAAGGGCAGTTCGCTTAGTATGAATCTATGAACCTATGAACCTGTGTGGAGAATGTCTTTGTCTAGGTTTTGATTTTAGCCAGGTTTCTGTTAGTGAGATGATATCAGGAGTGTGGTTTGATATCCAGGCATGGAATTGGCTGACTTTGTTAAGAATACTATGAGTATTTATTGAGTAAAAGGATATATGTTTCTTTGGAGAGAATGTGTCTCCTAAGTTGGTAAGGCTATTGATACTGGTGATAGGGTTGGGAACAGGTCCAGGATTACGGTGCATGCCACCTGAAAGAAGGATTTCAGAGACATAGTAGAATTTGTATTTTAATGGGTAGTAAGTAAGGTGCTTAGTCTTCCTGTGTATGTATTTAATAGCTGGCAAATTATTATTTTACTACCTAAGTAATTTAACAAACCTAGTTCATGTAATGCAACCTAGGCATAAGGCAACATATACATAATTTACCTAGTTACATGAAGCAACCATTTCTTCACTGAATGTTGTTTATCATTACAGTTGATGATTTTTTATCAAAACAGTTCCTCAATTATGTTATTTTATTATACAACCACATTGGTATTTATATCATGTAAGAGTACTGAAAATGAAATGTACTGTGTTCAGTAATTATCACCAAATCATGTGCAATAATTTATGGGTGGCCGCAGTGGTGCAGCGGTTAGCATTGCTGCCTCAAGAGGTTCTTTGTTCCTCCTGTGTGGAGTCTGCATGTCCTCTCTGCAGTCATGTGGGTATCTTCCAGGTGCACCTGTTTCCTCCCATATTCCAAAAACATGAAATAGGTGGATTGAATACTCTAAATAGGCTGTAGGTGCAAGCAAGTGGTACACATGAACTACCCCAGTAGGGCTAGCCACTTTGTGGTGTAAACCATGGCTTGAGATGATTGTCACTGTTGAAAGTGAAACCCCAGCCCCATGTGCAAAATGGGAAAAAGTGGTTGCAAATGGATGGATATGCAATTATTTATATACCCATCTGTTAGTATTCTTTCTTTCACCAAGTTCTTCCTTTTAATTCTGACCAGCTGTATGACAAAAAGAGATGTAGCCTTTTTTGCAACCCAGCCATCACAAAATAAAAGTGGTTTATATACTGGAGGATACATACAGGGGGGATGGAAATTGGCTTGCACTTAATGTATAGGAAGGAGGCTGCAAGATCAACTGCCTTTACTAAAACCTAGAGGAAGCTGGGATTCCCTGGCATTTTCACATGCAAAACTGGTTCAAGAATTGATATGCCTACCATACAACAAATACATTGTAGTTTGGTTGAACATGTGCAGGAGAATTCATTCTGTGGAGGCTGGCATTGTAGGACATGGATAAGAGCACCAATTGGGACTGGTAGTTGTTTTTTAGAGACAATATTACAAATTACTTAACTGGCCTAACTGCAGGTGGAGCTCCATATAGTTCTTGTCTGAAAACAGTTGATATTCACCATTTAATGTGGGTGTTGCCAGTCATGGTGAGTAAAGTCAGACTCCCAGGTCACAGGAATCAAGATTTACATAGGCAGTGCCAAGATATTGTGATCAGGCACCCTTCATAGCTGCAAGGATAATGGCCCCTGCAGAAGACTAAAGAAGGGCTGATGGTTGGCAGATAACAGGAAGAAAGCATAAACACACACATTATATCTATCTGTGTGTGTGTATCTATTATATATATCTGTGTGTGTGTGTGTGTGTGTGCTGTGCCTGTTCACTACATATGGCAAAGCAAAGAAGAATCTGACATCCACGAGGAGCTTGTTCACATCAAGTGTTCACATACTACTTATGTCCATTACAGACATAAGTGCCAAACCAGGGTTAAATTTGTGTTTTCCTATCCATAGGTCCAATTTACTTTTTAGTAGTGCTAGGGATGAGCATTATTACTTCACATGAATAGGAAGTCTGTTCCACAGAAGCTGAAAAATTTGAGACACATACATCTCCCTCCAACATGTCCTGTTTATATCACAGACAAGGTTTAGATCATTAGATTGGGTATTTCCTGATTCTAATTGTTTTGTGAATGTGCAACAGATGTATCAGTGTGTGATTAGCATATGCCTTGTAAGCTAGGCATAGACTGCCATGCAGCAGTTTATAGAAAACCGAGTAAAGGGTTAGGGCTTTGAGACAGTCTAATATAGAAACAGACATTGTTTACTCTATGTATTCTTTTTGCGAGGAAGCTTTTTTGTGAGGAAGCTCTGTGGTCTGTCAAGCTGTTGCAATTGCCTGTTCAGCTACTTGCTGAAGGGTGCAATGTACTCAATGACTGGTCAGATTAGAGACAAGTACAGCTGACCAATGGCCTCCTTGGACTAGAAGGCCATGCCTTTACTTATAAGTTGTGCAACATGGAATGATTTGCTCAACACAGTGATCACATGGTGGTCAATGGTTAGGTTACTATCAACATGCATTCCCAGACTCCTTACCGTAGTTGTCTCCTTTTAGGGGTATATTATCAATATGATAATTTCCAGGGTGGTC
Source organism: Protopterus annectens (assembly GCF_019279795.1). Taxonomy (NCBI): domain Eukaryota; kingdom Metazoa; phylum Chordata; order Ceratodontiformes; family Protopteridae; genus Protopterus; species Protopterus annectens. The sequence goes on along the minus strand of NC_056732.1, from coordinate 861,543,062 downwards.
ATTTTTCCAAAGGGTATTACTATGCATTTTTTCTCATTTTGTTTTAGTCCCTGGCTCTGGCACCATCTGTTTTTCTTTTTCTGTGCCATGCCCTCATGAAAGGTATCTGTGTCTTTTGGATATTCAGTGACTATGTCTAGCTTGCAATTGTCTGAAAACTTGGTCAGCCAATGACACTAGAGAAGTAGGTGGCAAAACATAGAGGTCCCAGCACCAATACCTGTGGGACTCTGCTACTGACTGGTATCTTTGTGGAGTTGGATTCCCCTGTCCTAACTCCTTGTTTCCTATCACTGAACAAGCTGGCTAGCCAGTGGGTGACTTATGGTTTAATGTTATTTGTATCAGTTTATGTACAATGCCTGAGTGAGGTACTGAGTCAAAATGACTGGCCAGATGGAGGTAGGCAGTATGCACAGTTTTGCTCTCATCCATAGCTCAAGTGGTGTTTTTGAAGAAATCCACCAAGTTAAGAAGGCTTTACCTGCCTTGGACAAAACTGAAATGGGTAGGTACCAGCCTCTGAATGTTTCCTATGTCATTGTTTATCAGATATGTCATTGTTTATCAGATCCATGGTAAATATGTCCATGGCCTTGCATACAAGACTTATGAGTCAGCAGTTCCCTAGGTGTGTGGAAGGTTCCCCCTTGTGTAGAGGGATATCTGTTGCACTCTTCTATTCCTTAGGCAAGCAGCCAGTCTGGAAGCTATGATTAAATATGAATTCTAGTGGGGCTGACAGTCATAGTTTCTTATATCATGACTGGGCTAACTGCCCTTGTGGGCCATTTTATGTCAAGCCAATTATCCCATGTGAGAATCAAACACTGCACTTTGTTTCTTTAAGGTAAATACCTCAATCATTATGCCAATATGCTGTATGGCCATGTTTTATGATATTCAGGAAGCATCCCTGGATATTATCAAGGACCATTGTAGCAGTGTTCTTTGGACTTAGACAGCAGAGTGAGGACCTGTTCATAGTGATTGTTGGTGGAGAAATGGTGAAGGATATTTCCTTGTGCTGACTGGGGTGATAGCAGGCACATTTGGAGCCAAATTTATAGGCCAGCAGATTTGCTATATCTTCTGGCTCCATATAGGTAGTTCCATTTACCATTAGTTTGCCACATTGTAGGGTGTTACCTTCAAGGTTGTGGACATAACTGAAGAAAGCTTTATGATTGTTTTTAACTGCAGAGGCTATTTAACCTCAAATTTGGCTTTAGTAGATTTGATTAGTCTACTGAGTTGTTTATGCAGATTGATGAGGGCATTTTTACCTTGATGGATAATGCCCTTCCTGTTTCTGGACATGATTTTCTTTCTTTTGTTATACAACCTATTTATACTAGAACTCCACAAGGCTGGTTCATTTTTGTTATTTTTATTTTGGGTAGTTATAGTTGTCTCTATGCCATTATTTCCATGATTGCACAAGGTTTTTGTGCAAAATTACCCATAAGTAGATGAGAGGGCTTGGAATTTTGCTAAACTGTTGTTTCATATGAGGTAGGTTGCTGTGGGATAGCTTTTAACATTACAAGATTAGCTGGGGTCCTGGGCTTAATATTTATTTGAAAGTAGACAGCTTCCTAGTCCACCTTGACCAGTGAGGACTTTACACTACATGGAATGTATCACATAATTTCCCCATGTTTATGAGGGCTATACACACACACACACACACACACACACACACACACACACACACACACACACACACACACACACACACACACACACACACACACACATATAGATATAGATAGATTTCTCTATATAGCTAGATACAGTATATATATCTAGTATAGACAGATGAATGAACAGATACACATGCATGTATATATATATATATATATATATATATATATATATATATATGGGTCTACTGCATTTAATCAAATACCACTTATTCGAAAAAGAGCAGCAGACCGCTCAGTTATGTAAAAGTGCACTTGTTCGAAAGTGTACTTTCGCGAACACTGCTTCTGCGAACGTATCGCACCACAGTGGAGGACAGTAGGAAACAGTTCTATGTACTCCACTGTGGTGCAGTAGTCACAGACCTTAGGGTTAGGGCATGGGTCATGGTAAGGGGATAGCTAGTAGGGCTATCCCCTTGCCATGACCCGTGCCCTAACCCTAAGGTCCGTGACTACTGCACTAGACTGCAGTACGTAGCCTGTTCGTTGAAGTGAGTTTTGCGAAAGTGCACTTTCAGTTAAGTGCACATTCGCGTAACCCAGGGTTTACTGTGTAATTTCTAAGAAGTGTATTTTTGAAGTTATACAGTAGACCCATATATATATATATATATATATATATATATATATATATATATATAAAAGCAAACAAAATTGACAGATTTAGGAACATTCAAACTGAAAATAATTCACTGTGTTAGAACAGTCTGCAATATTGACAAATCACATTTTCATCAGCTTGGTGGGTGTGAAAAACTGAGTTCCCTTACACCAATCTCTATTAAATTTTAATATAATTTAATTAGCAATAATCCATGGAAGAGGACATATGGGTTTTGCTGAAGTTTACAGAAGCCTATCCAGACAATTTTGTCACTTGGACTTTGCCCCAATAGCAAATTTTGCAGGCTTGACTAACTCCTACTATAACCCACAATAACTCATGTGAATTTATACCTAACTGAAACACTTTCTTCATTAATTTAGTGTGTTTCTTTATTTGTGTTTGCTGTCCTTATAAGTTTGTTAACTATTTCAGTGATCCCTTCTGTCTCTGACCCATTTTAGCTATTATCAATGTACAATGTAAAAAGGCAAGAGTGAATTCAAAACTTATAGAGATATAGAGACAGAGATTAATTAATTCCTGCTCATCCTGCTAAGCTTGTGAGTATGACAAGTAGGGAGTTTGGGAATCAGGAAATAGCAGTATACGATATGGCCAGCTGGAAATCAATGAATAGCAGAAATGTACGTTAATAGCTTTATAATAAGTTCTGCTGTATGGTAATCAATGAAAAAAAAACATGGCAGAGCAATTCAGGAACATATAAAGCAAGTGCAAACATTGCTCACTCACTTTAGCATTAAATTATGCCAATTTTGTAATACAGCTACAGAAACAATTTAAAATATAATGGGAGTTGCCTGGACCATTTTGAACCTGTATCTGTAAAAGGCTCTGATAGAACATGGTTCTGCTGACACTGGCAGATATTGTCCTCAAAGGTGTCAGGTTTTCATACCATGTTTGATCTACCATGGGTACCATCAAATTGAAACAGTGGACCACTACAGGGTGGACAGGGACACCATACAAGAAATAGTAGACATCTGTTTCCCCATCTGTGGCCCTGTGAGAATCATGGTGAATCCATCCCAGTGGATATTAAGTATGTGTAGCTTTATATATTTTATCTATAGGGACCCTTCGGCAACCTACAAGGTGTATAGTGGGGGTATCACAGGCTTCTACCTCAATAATACTCCGCCATTTTCTCAATGTATTCCTTCAACAAGTGGGTGAGCATATGTGGTTTCTACATACTCTGGAGATAAGAGCTAGTACCATGAAAATATCTATGCTGCATCCCATTTCACTGAGATACTGGGGGCCACAGGCTGCAACTACACTAAAATAAAGGCCTGACCTGGTAATCTGGGAAGGAGAAATGTGAGCTGGGAAGCACATCAACTTCCAGGTGGTCTGTAATGCACAAGGTATCATCAACAATTGCCACTCATGCAGTTTCTAAGACTCATGCATATGGCACACCTGTGACCTCTGACCAAGGTTTGTATGGGCTTACTTCCAAACAGGACATCTAGTGGGGGATGCTGTATATGCTCTAAAACCTTGAGAGATAATGAAACTGGACTGAGCATAATTCTCAGCTATGAATACAAACAAGAGTTATCCTCAGCCCAGTGCTCTCCATTATCACCAGATGTGTTAAGTGTATTCCTATTAATGTTTTTTTTTCCTTGTATATATATATATATATATATATATATATATATATATATATATATATATATATATATATATATATATATATTGTTAATTGTTTTGTATTAGATGGTATAATAGCTGGTTATTTAATTGATTAACAAACTGTTTCAACAGTGCAGTGTTGTTTTTAATTAACAGCTCATTTTTTTGCTAATTAATTAGAATTAGAATTAGCTGTCTGACATATCTAATTAATTAGAATTGGCAAATGTTGAAACTAATTAGGCTAATTAGATTTTTAATTAACAACTTACTGCCAGCTGACTTAACTTGTGTTCAACTTGAAAACAATGTAGTCAATGTTAAATCATAAAAGTTAAGCAGTATCTCTAAGCATGTGTTTAGCTAAATAATCAACTGCACAGTAAAACACATTTAAATAATAAAATAGTAAAACCATCAAATAGAAATGTTCATCAATTACTCTCTGTTGCACTTGGCAAAGACAAGCAACTCGAGCGGTGTATCACCAAGTCTACTTCACCTAGCTGAAACAAGGTAGCCAGCAGCACTGAAAACGCTTTCAATATTTGATGAAGTAGCAGGTATATAGTGGTGCTTAAGATGCAACTTGTATAAGGTTGGAAATGATTCTTGGTTTGCAATGTCAATCCAGTAGACTAGTGGCTCCAAGCTGCTGCATGGTGATGACAAATACAGTCCCGGTTCTGATTCAACACTGTTTGTTGGTGTGCTGTTGTTTTCCGTAATGTACAAAAGCAGAATGTCTGGCTGATGCTGATGGTTGCTACTGTGTTACTGGTGCATGGGCGGCTTCTTCTGCAGGTAGTCAATGCTTATATAATTGATTTAGTACTTGCATCTCAGTCAATAATGCCTGTCAAGCTGTGCTGCTGTCACCTGGAACTGTTGTCCATCTCAGTTTGAATCATGGATCCACAACTGTGGTGATCAGTCAATGTGCCTGGCAAAACAGATAATCACATCTGTTGCTCAACGATGCCAAGAGACCAGACTTGAGTGATGTACAATGCCATACTTCAATCATCTCTGTTTGTTTCTTCAAGCCAACCATTGCTGGTAGAATCTGAGTACTCAGCACAACAACTTAACAACTTCAGATTGCAGGCAAACAGTAGCCACTTCAAAAAGATTCAAGAGCTGCTCCTTTTCTTGTAGTACAGCAAAGTCCTTTGGTGTGAGAGTAATTCTGAACTGAAGAATATTGCAAACTCACTGAAGTGTTCCTTTGTGTTGTGATTTGATCTTAACAATTGCCAAAATCATTGACAGTTTACTGTTTCATCATTTATTGCTAGAGGATGGAATTTGGATCAATGCTTCTGCCTCCAACAACTCTGTAGTTCAGCATGACTTATGAAGAGCTGACATGAAACTATCACATTTGGCCAGGACATTGTTTATTGTTGGTGAGGCTTCAGCAAGTCCAGAGTGAACTACCAACTGCAAAGTGTCTGCCATGTACGAAAGCGCACTGGTACTGGACTGCTACCCTCTTTTTCAAGTCATTCCCACTCAACTGGAACATGTTCCACCTTTTCTACTTTTTCACCTTTATCACCTTCCTCCTCTTCATTTGCATCTATCACATCAGCAGGCTTCAGGAATGCCTTCACCATGTTGGCGGCATTATCTGTGACTATTCCAACAACTGTCTTCTGACTTATGTATTGTTTCATAACAGATTGACAAATTACAGAAATGTTTTTTACCATATGTGAACCCATAAACATCTTCATGCTCACCAGTCAGGTTTCCACCTTTTGGTTGTGTATGAATGACAGGCTTACTCCGAAGTAGCCATGCATACGCTGACTGGACCATATATCAGCTTGAGCACAGCAATAGTGAGAATTGATTGCCATCTTCTCAGTTGTTTTTGTTACCTGTCAGCACTGATCATAAACTTGCATGGTAAACTTTGCTCTGGCTGGAATATGATACAGGGGTTATACAACACTTAGAAAATGAAAACCTTCTTTTTCGACCAGACTCAAAGGAAGCATATCTAGCACGACAAATTTGATGACAGCATCATCAAATCTGTTGTTCAAAATGTTTTGTGATGATCAATGAAAATATTTAATCAGAGAATGAATACCATCCAGATTCTGTTGAGGGTTCTTCCTTTTGATGCATCTTTCTGCCTAACAAATGATGTATTTGCCAGGATTACACAGCTTTGAGTGACTTACAAAATTAGAAGTCATCCTTGTTGGCTTCCTGTCACCAGTAATTCTTTTCTTGCAGCCTTGCAGGCCTTATACACTCCAAAAATTTGCATTTTGTTATCGTTTATAACATTTAGTTTAAAATCAGCGCAAAAAGTTGCAACATTATCATGTTTACAATCAAACTAAACAGTAAACAGGAGCTGGAAGACTGAAATTACGTGTGGTGTAAGTAATTAGGTAAAGTGTGATTCAGAACTAAAACTGGAATGGGTTACTGCTACGGTAAGATGGTAAGTTAATACACTGTTAGATTAATGGTGGAGTAAGCATTTTACATCCAAAATATAACATGTTAAAAAATATCCAGGAATTTACTTTATTTTTTGGTCCCTTACTCCTAAGACATTTGGTTTGTTGGTAGTCATTGGAGATTGAAGTTACTAAACAATAACATACATTTCAGTTTCTGCATTTTATTTTCTTCAGAAAATTCATGTTAACAGAAATCCTTTATTTAAGCAAGTTATAAGAGTAATAATTAAAATCCCTTTCTATTTTTCAGACTTCATGCCCCCTTTTTTTCAGGCTTTATCCAGATTTCTTCAGCTGAAAGGTCCAGAGGTATGACACTTTCTTTACTGTTGCTACTGCAAGAAGAAGTCCAGCATCACTCACTCTCTGTCTCGCACATGCACACCTCTTCTTCAGAAAATGCATGCTAACACAAGTCCCAATATTCAAGTGATATATGTTCCTACTTTGAGCCTTTGTCCTCCCTTTATTTTAGGCTTATCTAGTTATCTTGAAAAAGTTACTTCTACCTCTCAACTGCCCAGATTTTTGCAGAATATCCAGATTTGTGGATCATATTGTTGGTCCATTCCTCTTAAAATTTGTAGTGTTTTGAGAAATAACTGGGGATTGAATTTATTAAGTAATTCAGGCTATATAGCCTTTAAAAATACATGCTAATGGAAATACTGTTATTCTAGCAACTTTCTAAGTTTATAAGAGCAATATTTAAAATCCTTCCCTATATTTGGTCCTTTTCTTTCCTCGTTATTTGTGGCTATTTCCAGATTTCGTGTGCATTGAGGTTGAGAGGTATGAGAGGTATACAAACCTCTTATGTGATACTGCAGCGGCCAGGAATCACACGATCTTTCACACTTCACTTTCTCTCTCTCTCTTTCACACACACACACACACATACACACAAACACACACACACACACACACACACACACACACACACACACACACACACACACACACACACACACACACACACACACACACTTTTATACTCACTAAACAGCAAAAGTGCTGCTTAGTGAGTTTAAAACAATGGTGGCCATTAGATTTTTATCAGTCCAAGCTCCATGGCAGCTTGATACACTGCGGTGAAGTGGTGTTCTCATTTTTCAGCTGGAATTACCTGTAGATTAACACCCTGCTGGAAAACATTCATTCTGCAATCAGGGTGCAATCTACAGGTCACCCATTCCCTAATCTCTGATAACACCCAGCACTGTAGATGCCCTGGTCTAGCAACTCAAAGTTCTCTTGGAGCATTCTCTGCATAACTGGAGATCCTATGAGTTCTATTACTTTGATTCAATGGTTCCCATGGTAGCATGTTCTAAAGGAAAGTAGCTGATGCAGCATTTAATGCCTATCGGAGACATAATCTGAGAAAGGACTTTACTAATCTCAACCCATTTTATATGGTTTACCAGTCATGTCATCAAGATTATTATACTTCCCATTCAATAACTCTAAATCAATCACATGGATATACTTGGATATAATGCACAGGCTGTCAATTCTGTGGAATATAACTATGCAATTAATATCATATATAAAAGCACAATGTCAAGAGGTACTCAGGACTTGAAAGAAGGTCTGAAATTGTGTATTCCAATGCTGTACCAAGTCTCTAAAAATATATAAAGTGATTCCCAGGTACAAGAAAGAACCAATGCAAGCGTAGCTACCAAATCTAATATAGTAGGTTTATCTGCTCGTCTAACATTCTGATAATCATAAATGAAATGTTAACTCTTTTTTTTACTTAATTATTGAGTTTTATTGAAAATTTTAAAAAAGAAACAGCAAATAAAGACACAATCTAATAAAGTTAAAACATTTAACTCTAAATAAAAAATATATAACAATTAGGGTCTAGATTACATCAACGAACGATTAAATGTTAGAATCTATAAAGTTTGACCTTTACAGATCAAACATTTAAGTGTTCAAAAATGTTTAAAAATTAAAAAAAAAAAAAAAAAAAAAAAACATAGTGACAAAACCCCCCCCTAAAGGGTGTAAGCAGGGGGACAAGCCCCCCTGCACCCCCCATACCCCCCACTACTTAAATATACCAACTCCGAGATCATGCTACAGTGTAGGGAATGGGGAATGGGAAATTTCCTGTTTCTGCGCTGTAGTGCACTGATGTGCGATCCCGGAGTTGGTATATTTAAGTAGCAGGGGGTGTGGGGGTGCAGGGGGGCTTGCCTCACTGCTAAAACCCTTTCCTGTTATTTTTTTTTTTAAATTTTAGTTTAATACATCTTCAAACATTTAAATGTTCACTCTCTAAAGGTCAGCCTTTAGAGATTCGAACATTTAATCATTCATTGATATAATATAGACCCTAACAATTATAGTAATAACTGAAAAAAGCTATGTATACCCACTGAAAAGTAAAGAATAGCCAGTTTTTAACATCTTCTCACTTGGTGAGTGAACAAACCCTTCTATTACATGTATTGTAGTGCTTGGGTTGATTTGGATGGTTTGTTTTGCACAACTTACTTAGCTCCGAAGTCTGTAATGCCCTACAAAGCCTACAGTGCCTAAAGCCACACTCTGTAAAGCCTCACAAGCCAATCTGTGGTATACAGCTCATTCATTCTCTGTTTTTGCCCTAAAAGTCAGTAAATCCCTATACAATGACCTTATTATACAATTCTTTATAGCACAGATAAAGAAAATATCTCAGTAACAAAGCTGAATGCAAATGCTTCTCTGTTAGCTACATCGTCTAACCCCTCCCTACCACTACTTCCACCACAGAACCTCAAACTTCCTTTGCTTAAACCTCTGTCTGACTATCTTATTCTTAATTGGGTTCAAACTCTGTCCATTAGTTTGCAAATACCACTGTAACAATGTACTGTAAAATGTCATTTTTATTATGTCTTTGTGAATGCACCGGGTTATGTGTGCAAATGTTCAACTGTTTGATAAACAAATGTAAAATATAAATTAAAATTAGTAAAACAGTAAGTTACAGTATTGATTCTTCTTTCAGTGATTGCAAGATTGCTCTTTATAGCCTTTAGTCCATATGAAGCTGATGCCTGTTTGCTATTTTTAGCAGTCGTCTTTGGAGGCTTTGTTACGTTGAGTTTGACTTATTTAGGAAAAATGTGTATTTAACGACAAAGATACTCTCTTTCCATTTTAATTTCACTTTTTCTGCCAAAATGTTATAGAGCCTGAATCAACCAATGACAAGAGCCTGGACATTGTCAGAACATATGTGTGTATATATCTACATATATATATATATATATATATATATATATATATATATATATATATATATATATGTACAGTCTCATTTCTGTTAGTTACATCAAAAGCAGGAAAAGTTTTTCTTCCTCGCCCTTAAACAACCTATTTTGAGTTAGCTCCTAGATGAGTCATATCCTCATATATCGATCACATGGAAAAGGCTATCCTCATTTTTTTGTTTGTTTGTTTGTTATGATCCAGTCCGAGTCCCATTTTTTTATTTTTTTTATGTGAATAGTGCTCCTTGTTGCTCTATCTGGCTTTTAATTATTTACCCTTTGCTATTTCTTTCTTCCATAGATCTGTGTATATGTTGCTACCCCTTCCTTTCTTAGCTGATATTCACTTTTGCAATAAATCTTGATGTTTCTTGTTTTCAAATGATAAGCCAGTAAATATATACAACATTTGACAGAAGTAAGGAAATAAGTAAAGAACATAGAGTAAATAGGTATAAGGAATGAAATGCTACTTGTTCACACTTGAGGATATAGTTTATCCTGGTTTTGAGTAAGGACAGGGCCATATTTTAGCTAGGAAGCCTTTCAGAGTAGTTTTGAAAAATGATTTTATATATATATCATTGTTGTTTGGAAAGTTCAAACTCGATCTGCTTGATTGGGAATGTTTAAGTTTTAGGAAAACCTAAAAATCTGCCTGCATCATCTACATGAATCCATTTTTTAATTTCTGCATCCTGAATAAATTATTATAACCTTCTCTAGTATGACCTTCTTAGCCTCATTGTGTATCAATACAGGTGACAGAAATCATTCTCCTTAGGTGAAACTCCCATCCTTTCTAACCCCATTTTCATATTATGAACAAAGGTCTTTATTATTCAAGAAGACATTGAATCATTCAATTCTATAGTGATGATTAACCTAATCTACTGGCTAGTGATAAATATTAAACCATATGCTGGTAGATGTGTCAAGCCCCTTTCCCCTTACTCCTATGATATGAAAGCAGCTTGCCTACCAGTGTTCCATTTTCAATAAGAGTTATGTTATTAATTATGTAATGGATCACTGCAGTGTTTCTTATTCATATGGGATTTCTAGATTTTTAAGTCCGTGTTATGCTAATAGGAGGATTAGAATTTTAACTACAGTGATTTTTACTAGTTAATGGTGTGATTTGGACACAGCTTTCCATATGGAATTTTGGGGTACCTGTTATTTAATCAACCGTTTAGAATGTTGAATACTGGAAGTTCGAACAGGGAAGTTCAAAAAATAGAAATGTCGAAGCCGCAGAAAGTTGAATTCATCCCCAGGGAAAGAATTCGGTTGGCTGTTTCCACGTCTTTGACATTTTCTGCACTGTGGTGCGAAAGTTATGGATTAGGTTAAGGTAAGTGTGCGAGTGTGACCGACATTGGGGTTAGGGTGCGGGTAAGGTAAGTGTACGATAGGGACACACTTTAGGGTTAGGGTGCAGGTAAGGTAAGTGTGCAATAGTGATGGACTTTAGGGTTAGGGCACGGGTAAGGTAAGTGTGCAATAGTGACGGACTTTAGGGTTAGGGTGCGGGTAAGGTAAGTGTGCAATAGTGACGGACTTTAGGGTTAGGGTACAGGTAAGGTAAGTGTGCGATAGTGACAGACCTTAAGGTTAGGGTTTGGGTTAAGGTCAGTGCATAGATAGTTGTGTATGTAAGGTGTAGTGTAGGTTTATTAGGTTTTTGGTGTGCCTGTGTAGTGTGTGTGTTTTTCAGAACAGCAAATTTTTTTCCCTGGGAAAAAATTCACTGTTCTGAGGTTTTGATGTTGTCATATTTCGAACTTCCAAGTTTGAACATATGGCGTTTGAAATTTTGGAAGCTCGATTATATGACATAGACCCGAATTTTGTATTGTGTCTTTTAATATTATAACATTTTCTTCTACTATGTCTTTAAATCTATGCCCAACTACCAAGCCAAGATAAGTCAGAAGATTATCATCTCTAATGTGTACACACAGTTCTTGCCACTTTATCTATCCCCATCTCACTAATACCTTTTTGTTTTTATTGCAGTCTAATACTTACCACTTGCTACAACTTCTAAATATCTCTCTGAAAGGATAAATACCCTCACTGGACTGCTCACATATTAAGTGGCAATCCTCTGTGAACATAAACATGCTTTAACCCTTATACTGCATTTTCAATTTAGGAATTATATAATGATTTAATCTACGTCATACATTTTTGAATTATATAATGATTTAATCTATGCCATAAATGTTGGACCCTCACTTCATTAGATTTTTCAAAACATACATTCTTATTTAAGTGAATCAAATGATTTCATTATGCCAAATAAAAGCAGGCATGCTATTATAGCGTCTCATTGTCTCTTAGCCATAAAAGTTCCCACAGCCCACCACTTGTCTGTTATCTATTTTCCTTGCATGATGCCCCCTCATTCTGCTCAGATTATTTGTGGCAGAATTAGTTCTATCTCCAATGGTGTCCTCCCAAATTACCTACAAATACCTGTTAGGTATTATGTTTTGATGGCACTGCTACTTCTCCACATGCTCGACTTTAGGTGGAAACATTTAATCTTGAAGTACTCATTCCAACATATGATCCATGTGAGTCTTGACATTTATTTTACTCTTTTCTGATGTTACTCTCTGTCATCAACGTGCTGCATTTCAGCAGAAATGTTTAGTAATAAATAAAATCACTCTCTTTCCATTTAACATTTATTTTTTTATTTTTTTTTGTTTAGATTCTTTCCAACTCTTGCCAATTTTTATTAATACTGCTATTCAATAGAGGCATTTCACTTTTTATTAAGCCTTAAAGCTCCAGATGCAATATTTTGACTTGACTTACCAGACATTGTTGTTTACAATCTTATTTATAAGTTGTAGTATTAACTTTCAGTCATTCAAATTGGAAATTTCAGCACAATTGGGGCAATGAATCCTTCATATTAACACTGTTTAACTCAAATTTCTATATCCTACAATATTTTATCCTGCAAAGGATTGGTAGACCAATTCTATATACTATTGAATATAATTCTATCCAAGCTTTGGCTCATTTTTTTGCTGCCAGTACAGAATGTATGTTAATAAACACTTGCCTCATTGAGGTTAACTTTATTTGTCTTTCATCTTAACTCAGCTACAAATATTGCCAAAATGGTAATCTTATTCCTGAGAGAAAAGAGAGAGAGAAAAGAGAGCATCCCTGACAGCATCATTTGCACAGACCACTCCAACCTGCATTCTCAAAATTCTCGGGAAGTTACTGATAGTTAGGAGATGATAATAAGGCACTGATGTATAAACAGTACAAAGAAAGGGCAGAGAGGCATCTCTTCCTATCCCTTTGCTATCATAGTATCTTCTGCCCCATATAATATATAGTGTTCCTTATCACCAAGTATGATGATAAAGCACGCTTAAGTGTGATAAGGAACACTATATATTATATGGGGCAGAAGATACTATGATAGCAAAGGGATAGGAAGGGTCTTCCTGTTTTTTACATTTATTATTTCAAAACATTAGTGTTGTATGTGATCTTTTAAATCCCAGTATGAAAAGGTTGCCTTCTAAATGCATATCTCATAAAAGAACAACAGTTTCTTAAATCACATTTAAAATGCTGGCTAGCATGTTTTCCTTGAAATCAGCCAAGTGTTTCATTTCTCTTTAATCGACATTCCTTACATACTTGTCCTTGCTGTACATAATCCACTTATCTAATGAATGAGACATATGATATGTTCTTGATCTCACATTCTTCTCTTGTTTTGCCTGTTTTTACTTGAAATGACTATTCACATATGCACCACCTGAGATGACCAGACTCTTCATTAGTACGTTTTTGATTCATTTCCATGAAACCATAACTGCCTCTAGAGAGTTTTTCTTAGAGATGTCATAACGTAGGTTACTATGTTTCAGTCAATACATTTCTTCTTAATATAGTTGTAGCAAGCTATAGTTCTTAATAGTATATGACCAGATTTCTCTCCCAATGGTGCCATTTCTTTGATACCACTAGTATCCTCATAAGAATGAAAACTAGATACTGATGGCAACTCTTACTTTTGGGCATAGCTTCTGCAGCAAATATGACTAAAATTGAGTAAAAACTCACACTGATATAACCAATCCTTAAAAAGAACATAAAGAGTTTATTTGGAAAGTAGGAACCCCCCCTTGCCATATTCCCCAAACCTACAATTCAATGGGATAACATTCAATTGCATCATGAAGGAAATCATCATTTTGTCTTGCTCATTAAAAAAAGTCTTTCAGGTTCAGCTTGGTGATTTCATACACTCATTATCAGAGAAGGATTTGTGTTGAATGAAATCTGTGTTATGGCACAACAAGAAATGGGTTTGGTAAAACAATCAGAGAAAGGAATGAGCATGGTCTAAAACAACTACTAGGGGCAGAGATAGGGGCATTCAGAAGATCAATACCACCAAAATGTGGAGCAATGAGATTCTGATTTTTCTTTTCATTGTTTGTTGTTATAAATAATTAAGCCTGAGTGTTTCTTTCTGATGAGAACCTATTTCTGTAATAAATAGAAAAAAAGTCCTGTATCATTATGTTTGATGTCCAAACTGTGGCTATCATTTATGAAGTCAAAACAATGCTGAACGTCTTTTATTTTCTAGTAATAAAAAGGTTCATTGTGATACCAGCAATCTTATGTTAGGTTTTGTAACAGAAGACCTCATTGCAAAGTTGCAAGATTTATTCATGAAATTGGAGAAATAAGCTCCTTAATTAAAAAAAAAGTCTTACTGAACTCAGAAAAATTAACACAAGGTCTACATTTAGTGCAGACTTTCTGATAATCTTTTCAGATTCAGAGACAAGCATACCATGGTCCTATAATATGAAGACATGCAGCAAAGAAGACATGGGGTAGGGGAATGATACACATCTGAGATATAGTTTTATATTGTATCTTAAAGGCATTTAGAAAGTATAGAGCAGAAGTTTGCAGCACAAAAGACATGGGGTGCAGAGAACACAACCCAGCAGTCATAATATAGATAGTGTGCCATAAAGACACTTGAAAAAAAATAAAACTCATTACCCTTACAACTCATAGAGGGCAAGAGAATGGGTTAGGTCACCAACGATTGTTTTAGCAAACATGAAATGATAAAAATACTTTGCTAAAATAGCATTCACTGACAGCAGAATTTGCCCTTTTCTTCACTGTTGTGTAATCTTGGAGTTGGTATACAGATATATATATATATATATATATATATATATATATATATATATATATATATATATATATATAAGATTGGGAGGTGAAGAGAATGGAGGGGGGGGCTTGCCCTTGCAAAAAAAAAAAAAACTTTTGCCAGATATTTGCTGAATGTAGTTTCAGCAAATTTGTTTCACATTTTTTACATTTGCTGAAATTACTGTTCATGAGTTGACATAAATACAGAGCACACATTATCCTTCACCCTCACTAAGCACCAGGAATACTTTATAATATTCCCTAAGTTTATTTTAGACCTTTAGGGAGAATAACAATATTCATACAGAAGATTGTAGTCATTAAAAAGTAGAAAGAATTCTAAGAACTGAGCCGACATGGAAATGGAGAAAAGAGTTTCTGCCAATAGGCATGACTGCAATTACGGATACAGGCAATAGCCAAGAGGGGGTTGACTGTAATGAAGAAAACTGGAAAAGGAACCAAGGTATTGGGATCAAATACTAGAGGGGGAAAGGGTATAGAACAGGAAGATGCTAAGAATTTATTTCGACTGCAGGTTAGAGATAGCCTTCCTTATCAAGGATTGGTATCAGAGTATAGGCAAAGAGAAAGAAATAAAGAGGTCCTAAATATAAGGCCAGCACTGGTAGATTTTTCAGAGGAATCTAGAACAGAAGCTGCTGTTAAAAAAGGAATAATTAGTAGAGCATATAAAATATTGCATGATAACTACAAGAATCAATCAGAGGAGGTTAGAAAGGATTGGGAAGAAAGACTAGATAAGTAATTCACAAAGAAACAATAGGGGATATATGTATGTCTCCCAAATATGCATCAAAGTCTAGAAGATTTAGGATCTTTGGTTGAAAGTGTTTACATAGGCATTTGTATACCACAAGTAGACTCCAAAGATGTTTCCTCAGATAGACAGCAAATGTTGGAGGTGTGATGGGAAAGAAGAGGTAACTGGAAACATATTTTTGGGAGTGTAATGAATTGTCATTCATTATAGATTCCCTGCAGACTGCTTTGCCAGATATACTGGGTGAGTAAATTGGTTTAAATAGGTAAAGGATGTTTTGAACTATGAAACACAATCAGAATTTCCTAGATATAGTAAGGCCTTATTGAGTCTAATTATGGTGGTTGTTAAAAAAAGCAATTACTAGAAAATGGAAATCAAAGTCTAAACCAACTTTACTAGAAGTTGTGAATATAGAAACAAAGATTAAACAACTGGATTGGGATCTTTAGAAAAAGGTAGGAACACATTTATTTATTTTTGATTTATTTGCATTTGTTTACCAGGAAAATCCAGCTGGGCAAGAATACTATTTTCAGAGGAGGCCCGGGCAGAAAAGCTCCAACATGCATAGTTCAATTAATAAACTACATAATATTATCACATGAAATGAAGTAACAAACAGTAGCATTGACACACAAGATAAATAAAGGAATTGCACAGGAAATAATGGGAATTGTGGGAACTATACATGCAAAGGAAGAACGAGGTTTAAAAGAAGGCAGGATCTGAATGAGCTATGTAATATTTGACTGACAATGATTGGATAGATGATAACTGATGTATAATGTTTGCAACTAAAATTGTGTCAACGTGGTTTGTAATGTATAATGTTTGCAGCTGGAATTGTGTCAGGATGATTTGTTTTTGTGTATATAAATGTAAGATTGCCTATGTCATATGTGATAATTTAATAAAGATGTTTCTTGTTTTAAAAAATATTGTATAAGTCTGTGATAAGAAAAAAAAAGTGATAAGAAGTATGAAACTCTTAAAGACTGGCATTATTCAATGATTGCACCATTTCGTGAATTACAAGGGATATGATACCTATAAGAGACAACAGCAGGAGTGTCCAGTAAAATTCAGGGACACGTGAGAGGCATGGGGGTGTATGCTTGGTAAGGTAGTGCTGGGACTCACTAAAAATATTAATACAGGAACAGGTCTACATTGAGGGCACTTTAAGGGCAGCAACTGAAATGAAACTGTAAGGTCTGCCATTATTGATTGACTGTAATGATCCATGACGTACAAGGCAGGGACAAAAATAAAAATAAATAAATAAATGAGGGGCATTCTCTGACCTCAGTGTGTGTGTGTGTGTGTGTGTGTGTGTGTGTGTGTGTGTGTGTGTGTGTGTGTGTGTGTGTGTGTGTGTGTGTGTGTGTGTGTGTGTGTGTGTGTGTGTGTGTGTGTGTGTGTGTGCGTGTGCGTGTGTGCTTTTGTTTTGGAAAATGTGTTCCTGTATTTGGGACAGTAAATGAGGGGGTGCCATGGGAAATGATATACAGGGGCCAACAGTGTTAATTGCTACAGAAATGTGTTGATTTTTAGTAGCAGTAGTTAAGGGTGATTCAGAGAAATGTTTATTAGCTCATAATGACATCTTTCCTAATTGCACCCAACATGACTCTAAATCACAATTTGCCTCATCATGTAAACAGTCATTTTTGACTGTACCTTTTATTGCCAGAGGTTGGGTTCTTTCTATATTCCTGAGTTTCTTGTATGATCTTGAATATCTTTGTAGTAAAGCCCAATCCGTTTAGAAGACAAACACTGACAGAGAAACAGTGCAGTCAGCATCAGGCTCTTTTACTTGTTTAGTCTGATTAGTGAGAAAAGAAAATAAGCACAAAAGATATTGCAAAGTTGTCCAGACCATGCAGGAGGTTGTAATGTCTGGACCATTCAGTACACTAAGGTACAAATCATGGTTAGAAGTCAAAGCAATGCTGATAATGCTCTGTGATGGTTGCAAGGTATTAAGACAACGGAAATGGAACACTGGGTGCCTGTTCATCATCATCATCATCTTTCAGCTGCCTGTTCAGTTAATATTGACAATAAATGTGATACTCAGAATTGTGTTACTAAAAGTGCAAATGTGGTGGTAGAAATTGTTTCTATTCACCATAAATGTGACAGTCAGAATTGCATGACTATAAGTGCAAATATGGTAGAATAAATACTATACTTGTGATTGTGGTATTTTGAAGTTTTTTCCTTAGAATTGCGTGACTATAAATGCAAATATGGTAGAATAAATACTATACTTGAGATTGTGGTATTTTGAAGTTTTTTTCCTTACTTCAAAGTATAGCAGCCTCAGTGCTAATGTTTCTGTGTAGCAGGGGTGAGGTTTTACATGGCTGATGCATTTCAACAACAACAAAAAAGGTTTTATTACACTGACTGATAACTGCAAGAAATTAGAGGTTTTTACTAACACAATCACTCATTGAAGTGTTACATTGTTCTTTTGCAAAGTCTTGTGTGTCGATTCTTCAAGAGTAGGGCACTGGAGCCAGAGTGCAACTTTGGTAAAATCAGAGTTCTAAAGGTAACAGCAGTTTTTCTTACTTCCAAAAGTTTGTTTTTCCACTGGAGCGCTCTGTGTTTCTGCACAGATTTGTTTCTGAAAACCAGCTTGTTCTAAATCTATACTTTGTGCTCATTCTCAACAAAACAGTTTTGTCTACATGCTATTTCTTGGTTTATTATGATGTATGCAATGTCACCTGCACCCAGCCCCTTTGATCAGTATCACACGTTTATTTTGCATGCAATAAGTATTGCAAAAAATAGGTATTTTGCCAGTCTTCTTCACTTTCAGATATTATAACCCAGAAATAAGCCTGGACTGGTTTGCTAAACATCAGAAGTGGTATCTGTAAATATGTATACAAGCAAATATAAATGACTTTGCTGCTAATGGAACTGCCTTATGTAAATACTTTTTTAACATATGCATGCAGATTTCATTGCTAGGTATTAATGCTTTGACATTTTATTAATTCTAGCAATACTGTCATGTTATAGTCATTAGCATGATGACATTTCTGTAGACTTATATACAGGTCATGACTGAAGTTGATCAGTAGACCAGCTCACTTGCCTGGTTATCAAAGTGTAAAATAAAATATAAGTGGAGCAAACAATCAAATTCAGAGAATCCAGTCTGCCACCTACATTATACTCCCTCTCCTTTACCTCAGCCCTACTGTAATTCCTGCAGGAAATAAATGTTGTACCCTGTAACACTATTTTCTAGGGAAAATCACCCAGAGAGACTGCTGCAAGACGTTCCTTACAAATGACGTCTTTATCTGGTTTTCACAATGGCAGCTGGGTGGAAAAGCTAACCTTCAGATGATTCCAGGTGCAACATACCTATTTAAGGCCAGAGCAGGTGAGCAATAGAAAAAAAACATACCAAAAGGAGTAGTGTAGTCTAGGAGCCGAGCAGTAAAATATTCTAACACTTCTGGCAAGGGATAAGAGTATCCTAACCACAAGCTCCGTGTAGGCATGCTTTCATACTCAGACCACATATACTGGACTTCAAGTAGAATTCCAATTTTAGCTTACTTGACTTTGGAAATTGTGGGCCCTGTCCTCAATGCAAGTTACTGATTAATTTATTACAAATTATTTTTTGTAATAAATAAATAATTATGTAGTTTTTGATTTACTGCATCCATCCTGTAATTTATGAGGTACTGTACTTAGAAAGCTGACTCTTATTGTATGGAGCACGTCCAAGTCCTGTCTGCAGAATATTATCTAGATCAAGAAAATCTTTATGTTAGACATATAGATGCTTGCAATATGCCATGCTTGTAATCTAGTTAATGAAATGGTATAACTGTGAAACAAAACACACACAAAACATGTTTCTTAGGTGTGTTTTAGTACCATGTCATATCATCCTGCTGGGTCTATATTAGAACATCGAAGTTACAGAACTTTGAATGTTCTAATATCGACCCCTAGTAACCGAAAAGTGATGACATCAAAAATTCAGAACAGCGAATTTTATCCTAGGGAAAAAAATTGCTGTTCCAAAACACACACACACAACACAAACACACCAAACAAACAGCAATCCACACACATACACCTAAAATCTTACATCTAACTCTACACTAAACTGTACATACACCATTATCTACCCACTTACCTTAACCCAAACCCTAACCCTAAGGTCTGTCACTATCGCACACACACCTCAACCGCGCCCTAACCCTAATTCACCTAACCTGCCCTAACCCTCACATCCACACAATCGCACACTTACCTTAACCTGACCCATAACTTTCCACCACAGTGCTGAAAATAGCGAAGCGACAGGACCGGACAACCAAATTTTTCCCTAGGAAAGAATTTGGTTTTCTGAAACTTTGATATTTTCAGCTTTCGCTTATTAGGGTTCAATATTAGAACATTTGAAGTTCTGAAACTTTGATGTTCTAATATAGACCCATCCTGCCTTCAGAATCTGCCATGATGCTATCAGTAGTCATTGCGAATTTGAAAAACAAAACCCCTGAATGCCATTGTTAGTCTCTGCAGTGTCTGGCCTTAATACGTTTATTACCTTCTGAGGTTCAGTTATTCCCTTCCTTCTCTAGCGTAAAACAGTTACAACTAAATCCTTGACTTGAAATGGAGACATGACATTTTAATTTTAGTTGATTTTTGCCTGTTGCTGCACAGTTTTTCTGTCAACTCCACATTCATCATAGCTTTCCCTTAATCTAATAGTTCAGATATTAAACGTTCTGGCAAAATATCATCTTTAAACAGCTGCATTTTTCCTTCTCAAAACATTTGACAAAAGCTAAACAATGAACATATTCCTTTAAAGTGCAAAACCACTTGCAAGTTGTATTTACTTCTGCTTCATTTTCCTTTTTTGTTCTTTTTCTGAGAAACAATAACAACTTAAAACAAATATAATCTCCTAATTCTACATGAGCAGGCTGCCAATATTTTCCCCCCAAGTGATATTATAATGGCACTACTTTCATTATCTTTAGCTGAGTATTACTTAAAAAATCAAGAGTGGTATTTATGGTCATTTTGTAGTCATGTCCATGAAGGAGCCCAGCTAAGCCACAATTCATAGAGGTCACTTACACTAACATGCTATGACTCTGAATGAACATGATCAAATGAACGCATCATGAGAAGTAAATAAGAAATTATGTAACCCAGCATACTCTGATGGAGCATTCTCTCACTTGGATGTGACTCAGTGCAATTTTCTGCTTTTCCATGTTATCCACAGATATATTATATAAAAAGGAGAATTGCCAACCCTGTCTGTTTTGCAGTCTGTACAAATGCTGTCGCTCGTTGCTGGCCTTGTTATTTTCAGGTATGAGTTGCTTGTCTTTGCTGAGCCAAAAAAGGGTCTATATTAATAACTCAAATGCTTACCTTATCGAATCCCTAAACATCAACCCGTCCTTATAGAAATGTGAAAACATCCAACGTCCAGAAGAGCGAAACCGGAAACATCAAATCATCATGGTTGACCTTCTGCGGTATAGTTCTGTAAGGTAAGTGTGTGATAGTTACGGACCTTAGGGTTAGGGTGCAGGTTAAGGTAAGTGCATGGATGGTAATGTATGTTAGATTTAGTGTAGGGTTTTGTTACGTGTATGTGTGTGGATTATTTAGTTTGTTTGGGTTTAGCTTTTTAAGGTAAGTGTATGATAGCTATGGACCTTAGGTTTAGGGTGCAGGTTAAGTTAAGTGCATACTTGGTGGTATATGTAAGATTTAGTGTAGGGTTAGAAGTAGGGTTTAGTTTAGGGTTAGAAGTAGGGTTTTGGTTAGTGTATATGTATGTAGTTTATTTAGTTTGTTTGTGTAGGTAGTATGTAGCGGGCGCTGGGGTGAGACAAGTATGATAGTTTGATGTTTTGAATTTCTCAGTTTAGGGCATTTGGTGTTTATGCGGTTCGATGAGGACGGGTCAACGTTTAGGGATTCGATAAGGTAAGCGTTCATGATTATAATATAGACCCGCCAAAAATGCTTACATCCAGTGGCTTTTGCCAACCAAGAATAAACTGATATAGACAGAGGAAAAGTCACTATAACTTTAAAAATCAAGAGATACTTGACAGATTCGAGGTTGGCAGGGACATTATGCAGTATGTATGGTCCCTGTAGGTATACTGGAGGAATGTGTGGACTTCCTAACCTTATGGCTATTAAGGTATGTATATCCCTCATTATACCTCCATGTGGACCTTCCAAGAGACAGAAGAGGGACATGTTAAGATTTCACAGGCTTCTGCTATAAGGATATTACAGCAGTTTCAGGATGCATTCTTGGCACATCTATTTCTCGGTATCACCTCATGACTGAGGCAATATTATGCATGCCTTTTGTAAGGTGGCACATTTCCCTGAGGAACTTGGCACAATAGATTGTGCAGAAGTTGCAGTTAGGTTATCCTCTGCTTCATGGGGTATCATTCAGAAGGGGTACCATTCCTTAAGTTACTAGTCAGTTTATGAAGCATGGAGGTCCATCACTAACATCTCTGCCCAGCATCCTGGGAGTACACGTGGTTCCCATATCTGGCACACTAGTTCACTGTACTGTCTCTCCTTCATGGTAGGATGCCCAGTGGTCATTTTGTTTGTAAAATTCATTGCTGAATACTAAACCACTTCTTCTTTGTCTCACCTCCCCTTCTCTTTCCCACTAATCTTTAAAATGATACTGAATATCCGGTGGAGCCATTGCTCATGACACCAGTGATAACTCTACATGGAGTAGCCTAACAGATCTATAACACATCCCTGTCCCTTCTTTGTACTGTTATCAAGAGGGTCTTTGGCCTCCTGAAGAGCCATTTCAGGTGCCTGGATAAGTCTGGGGTACCCTTCAGTATGAACCATATACTGCATATAGCATGTTTACTGCATGACACAGCAGCTCCTGGTTCTACATATAGTAATGATGACCAGCTGGCAGCAGAAGTAAGGGAACCCATGTGGCAGGTTCAAGCACAGCATATGGCTGTGTGATTAAAGAGATAATGTCTAGTCCAGAACCATAACATTCAGGTTAGTGCTTTCTTTCATGCAAAAAACATATAGACCCTTATTAACACATGCCTTGATGTCTGTGGCTATGCTGTGTGGTGCATGGTCTGCAGTCACTGTTTCTCTGACATTCTCTCTCATCTTAAAATAATTTATTTTTTATTTCAGAACAGCTGCTTTATTGTTTGTAAAAGTCATACCTGAGTGCTTATCCCTATTTTAACTATTATGTGCAATACAGTTGGTGGAGGTGGTGCACCTAAGTATGCATGTACTGAGTATCATAATTTGTTATTTTTTTTAACATTATGCAATGTTTTCTCAGTTTGCAACATGTTGTTTGTTGAGGTACTGCATATCAGACTCTTTTTAAAATGTTGTCATACATTACACTTTGTGCCTGCAGAGACAAAAAAGTCATAATTTGTACAGTGGGGAGGGTGAAGTGGCAGCACTGTTTATTTATATGGCAAGTTACTCACTTTAATCTGTAATTTTCTTATTGCAGTTTCCTTGAAAAACTATATATTACTACTTTGAAGTTGTAGGTAACTGCCAGCTGTAAAAAATGGTACTACATAGAGTGTTAGTGGTGATATTCACTGTATTCTTATGTTTTCTGGGGTGTTAATCAATTTCCTCCAATGGAGCTCCAGAAGTTTGCACAAAAACTTCAATGGGTCGATCCCTAGGCTTTTTGAAAGAACCAAATTATGTCCCCAAATTGCAAGCAGATGTTCATATTTCTGTAACAACAGTGGTTACTAAAGCAGTGTAATTAGCAAACTGTTCATTATAAACTATTGTTGGAATAGTGCTAGTTTTAGGTTCTAGGTCTTAAACTGAATTTTATAAGTCAAAGTAATCACAATAACTATTAATTTTGTAATATTTTGTAAACAACTTACAATTGTCAACTACTACTCAATTTATAGACATACTGTCAGCAGCACTTTGTTCATATAGCTGAGAACTTTCAAATGAGGCTGAGCATTTCTAACTGTGATACTTGATTGTTGTGATATTCAAACAAATCAAATTTACGACAGTAGAAGTAAATATTATATGAACAACAATTAATCTCTCTTTTCCTAGTCTAGACAGAGGTAAAATATCATTGCAGTCATGTTGGCCATAGTGAAATCTTTTAATGCAGACATGGACAAAATATTTGATGCCTAAAGGTATCAGTTTGATGTAGCTGGAGATGTCACTTGACTTTACCATTACAGGGATGAAAAACATACAGTTGTAAAGTGTCTTAGCCACCCCCTTTCTTTATTTTTCATATTTTTTTTCCCTTTCAAGAAACACATTGACCTGTATTTTTTAATGTTAAATTATAAGTAACACAAATGTCACACTTGAATCACAGTATGGCAAGCTCAAATGTCTCAAACACATCTCCTTAAGACAGGATAAGTGATTGTGGAAGTGATTTTTAAGAGCACTGTTATGAGAGTGTGATGGTGAATTAAGCAGATGTCTTGACCTAAGTGATGCAAGTTATCCTCCAAACACTGTCCTGACAGTGCTGCAGAAATGTGGCTGGGACCCTGAATGAGTGGTTCTGGTAGGTGTGGATGAATGTTGATATGGCCTGTACTACTGAGTGTGCCATCCTCTGGATGAGATGTTAACTGGAGAGCTCTCTGCTTGAGTTGGTGGTAGCTTATTTGGATACAAAAGATCCCATGGCACCTATCCAAAGAATAGGAGTCCTTTATTTGTATACAAAATATATACATATTTACAAATATTTACATATGTACAAATATAAAGATATACAAATCTGTTTACACATATTCATAATTTCCTTTACAACCATGCTAAATTTTCATCCCTATTAAATTCCCCACTCCTTTTTCCATAAATACCACCTGACTTTTCTTAATATTGTTGCTAAAATCCATTAACCGTTAAACATAATTTCATTTATTTTTTTCTTTCCATGTATTTTATATAACACAAAATAACTTTTTATCTACTCTTTTAATGCATTCTTTACTTCTATTCTTCTAATATCCATTTTTAGTCATATCTATGTTTTTGTATCCACTTTTTTTATATCTTCAAAGAAATCTTTATATAGTTTTCCCCATAACTATCTTACCCTTTTGCATTTCAAAAACACATGTTCCATTGTTTCTTCTTCTTGGCAATGCAAACATGTTCTATCACTTTTCTTAACATATCCCTTTTCACTGGAAATGTATCTATTACTAATTTCCACAAAAAAAGTTAAAATGATACTTTCTGACTACACCATTTGCTTCTTATATTTAAAGCTTTTTTCCAGCTGTTAGATTTTTACCATGGTTTTACTTAGTAATATTTTATCATTGCATGCTTATACCATATCTTTCTATCTTTCTCTATATCATCAATTTTTGTTTTCCACAAACATATTTTTTTCTTGGTAATATTTTATTTTTTCAGTTATACACTCCTTTTCTCTTTTATTCTTTTTACCATACCCTATAATTTATCATACTCATATTTATACAGTTTTAGTACAAATCCCACATTGTTTTCATTTATCCACTTTAACACTATATAGAAATTTAATGAAGCAGTGCATATCACTGGGTTAGTTAACCCTAAACCCCTTCTTTATTTACATACAAAACTGCTCTTTTTACTGGGTATAATCTAGAACCCCATATAAATAAAATAATATTCTGCGATAATTCCTTTCCAAATGCTGTTGGCAATATAATACAATCACTATGTATTCTTTTTTCCCCATCAGTACTGAATTTATCAAATAAGCATTTTTTTCTGAATGGCAATTTATATGTTCTCCAGAAAAGACATCTTTGTTTTATTTCTTCTGCTGTTTTTCCCATTGAATTCTACTTACATCTTCATTCCCAAATTTTATACCTAAATCAGACATTTAATTTATTGTAAAATATATATTCCCCCTCTTTACTACTTCACCTGCACCTGTACTTTTCTCTTTATTTAAAGTTATACCTATCATCTCTAGAGAATCATTTGTGCAAATTATTACTTCTTTCATACAAATTTTATTTTTTCAATTATTATTATGTCACCTGCATATGTTTACAGAACCAGAATTCTTAACCCATTCTTAAACCTTAAGGTGTAGTATACCCCGCCTCCTTCATTGTGTAATTTATTTTGCATACTATCACATTCATAACTAATGCAAAGAGATTTTTCATTATTACCCATAAGATTTCATGTCCAATTGTGTCAAATGCCTTATTATGATCTCCTGTTACGATTTTCACTCTTTTTTCTTTTCATTATATCATCCACAATTTCTCTATCATTTATCATTCTTGACAAGCCTTCCCTTTATGCTATATATGTTATCTTCCATAACACTTTCCATTTTAGTTTCAAATCTCTTTTGTATTATTTTCATAACTATCTTATAATCATTATTATTCAATACTATTGGTCTCCAGTTGTTTTTAATTGCTATTTATCTTCCTTCTTCCATGTGAATTGAAGTATTCTTTATACATAAAACCATTATTTACCCATTCATTCAGAATCTTAAAAATATATTTTGTTTTTGCCAATCCCTTAAATTTTGTACATTTCATACCCTATTCAATCAGCCTGCATCCAAATCTGTATTTACTTGTCCGAATACTTATCTAGCTCATTTAAAGACATTTTCTTTTCCAATTCTTCATTCTCTTTTTCAGTTAACCTTTTAGTTTTCCATGTTTTTTTTTCACTCCCATCTTTTTTCATAAAACATGTATTGCCCATATTGACTACACTATTCATAATCTTCTCTTGAGTTTTTCTTTTTCTTCTTTTACATTTTTTATTTCTCTCATTACACTACCATATTCCTTTACTAATATGATTCAGTATCAGAATGCTTCTTTTCTTTTTCGTTGTAACAAGTATCTTTGCTTATATAATAATACTTGTATTTTTTCTTGATTTCTTTCATATAATTCTTTTTCTTTGTCAAAGTACTTTCTATCATTATGTTCTAAACCTTCCAATGCATCATTATGTGTTCTTTTATATTTTTCATTCTCTAATTTTCTCACATCATATTGCCACTGTAAAAAACATTTTTGTATTTATTTTAAATATCATCCACCTTTCAGACCAATTTTATAAAATGTCTCATAGTAATGTGATCTTTTCATAAGTGTATTACTAATCTCTTTCCTTCTTCATTCAATGCTTTCTTATTTATCCTTTGTATTCCTTTACCTATATTTATATATGACTTGTTTTCTTTTATCTCTAGCAATATTGCAAGATAATAAAAAAATCCTGTTTTAAGTACCCCCACTTCTCGGATAACAAACCCTTATGATACTATAAAATAATCTATTCCAGTTCTATGCATACCCCTTTTGTAAGTCCATGATTTTTTGTCTGAAAGTTTTTACTTACTGCATCGTATAACTTCTAATATTTTTCTTATAACATTTCCTTTATTTTTACGCTTGCCTCTTAAATCACAGCTAAAGTTTCCTGTCATTATACTATTCATATTTATCATTATGTAGTCTAAAATATGATGAAATAAGTTTTCCCTTTCTTTACAGTTAGTATAAGCATACAATGTTATAATTCTATATACTTTTTGGTTCCATTTTAAATCAACAATAGTTAATCTTCCCTTTCTTGCTAAAGTTAATTCTCTTTACTGTATTTCTAAAGAATACAGCTATTCCAGAACATCTATCAATTCCCAAATGCCAGATTATGTTTCCTTCCCATAGTGTCTCTGTTTATCTTTCTTCACATGTTAAAAAGCTTGGGTCTTCTAATATACATGCATCTGCATCACATGTATTGCACCATTGCAAAATGACTATTTGTCTTACTATATCTTAATGCTATTCACATTTATAGAATGCACTCTAAAATTGTTATTTTCCTTTTGATTTATGGTTTCAGAAGTTTGTAGCTACTTACCAGGCTAGCTTTCTTAACAGGCCATTGTAAGCCTAACCAATTTCCTTTCCAAAGGTGAGAATCAAACACTGTACTTTGTGTTTGTGAGTCAAACACCTTAACTATTATACAAAGCCCCAACCTTTAGCTGCATATACTCTTTTTAATCAATTATCTTTCTTTTTCCTTTTATACTTATTCCTTTAAATGTTCTGTTTCTGTCTTTTACCCTTTTGCCAATAGAATTCCTTTTTTTCCCTTTTACTACCTCCTAGTGTGTCTTCTTCATCGCTTATTTCAAAACATTCTTCTATATTCTCTTTATTATTTTTTTCATCTATGTTTTTCTTCTATTTCTACTACTTATGAAATGTCTTCTCTTTGTTCATTTTCTTCTCTTTCTTTTTCCTTTCTATTATTTTCATTGTTGCAATCCATCCAGAAATGTCCAATTTGTTTGCATTTATAACATTCAATTTACTTTTTGCATCATGTCTCATATCCCCACAAATATAACATTTTCTTTTGTCATAGTTATTTATCAAATTCCCTTTTACACACACACACACACACACACACACACACACACACACACACACACACACACACACACACACACACACAAAACATGTTTTGGGTTATCTCCAGTATTATAAAACACCCCTATTCCCCTCCATATTTATCATACTTGGTATGTGTATAACTGTTTCCCTTTCTATTTTCAAAATAATATTATAATCCCAGGAACCAGTCCATAGACCCCTTTTGTTACAAAGTTTTGCAATGTCCAGTACTTTACATAAAGCATTCAGATGTTCTTTCAAAGTCTCTCTGTCAACCTCTGTTCAAACTTCTACATGAATCTTGATTTTGTTTCCCTGTTAAATGCTTTTAACACATAAACACTTGGTAGGTTACAGTCCTTCTTTCTTTCATATACTCCAAGAAAAAATATTTCCATTGAAAAACAGGTCTCAAATATAATGTAAAAAAATGTCTCTTTGTTAATAAGAACAAATACTCTTACTTCATGTGCTTTTACACCCAAAAGAGCTATTAAATTGTCCCACACATCATACATGTACATTTCTTTGTCTTCTTTACTTTGAATCCATATCACGTACGTCTGTTTTTATTTTCTTCTGCCTACTTTTTTGCTACTCCGCTTTTGCTTTATTTTACTTTCTCTGCATATGTTTTCTTTTCCACCTCAGCACTATTCTTCATGATTGTCTCTTCATACACCTTTCATATTTTCTCAACAATGTCCCCTGGGAAACATCTCCTTCATTTTTTGCCTCACTGTGTACCATTTCTTTAAGGAAATCAAGCCACAACCCTCCTGACTAGAGGGTTATAATTGTAGATCCATCATTTGCTGACTCCTCTGCAACAAACAGTATTCTTTGAAACATTTCCTCTGAATTCTGAACACATTCTCTGGTCTCAATATTTGCTTTGTCCTTCATTTCATTCACTATTCTATTTATTTACTTATGTTTTATTTTATTTATTTTACATTTGTTGACCGGGCTAGTATAACTGGATACATGTCCATTTTCAGTAGAGGCCCATGGAGAAAAGCTCTAAGACACATACAAAATACAATATAGAATGTTGCAACAGTCAAGCTTAAAACAGCTGTTGTTAATAAAACATACAATACTCATAGTGAGCATAACACAAACAGTAAAAGGTAATGTACAAAAGATGTTACTATATACATAGATACATATATTTAAATTGCAATAACATGATCTTTTGGTTCTTTAAGGATAAGTCTGTAAAGGTGAAGAGTATTCATTAGTATAAAGAAAGAAAGTTAGTCAGGGTTACTACAATGGCATAACCAATGTGTACTGAGAAATAGTTTTAGATTCTGTTTAAAAAGTGTTAATGAAGACAGAGATTTGAGTTCAGTGGGTAGAAGATTCCGGTGCTTTCCAACAATATTAGAGAACAGAGAGTCTCCTGCCAAGTTGCTGGATCTGGTAGTATAGATATGCAGTTTGTTTGAGGAGCATACATTTTTAAAATTGTTGTAAGGGGTAATGAGGCTAGTGAGTATTGGAATGTTGGTGGGTTGATACAGGGTCTTATGGGCTATAGCAAGCTGGTGAAATTGAAGCTGGTTTAGAAACTCTAGTCATCCTAGTTGCTTTAGATTAAGACAATGATGAGTTCTAAAAGGACAGCCAGTGGCAAATCTAGTAATATTATTATAGGAGATTGCCAGTTTGTTGAGGTTATTTTTAGAATGATTAGTGTATATAGTTGAATCATTGAGTAGAGTGGAGATTAAGTGAGTTCTGGCTATAGTGGTCTTGGCTACTGGTGTAAGAAAGGGTTTGATTCTATAGAGGGACCCCAATTTCTTGTTGACTGTTTTTATTGTGCTGTTTATATAAGTATCGAAGTTAAGGTTGCTATCTACTGTAATTCCTAAGAGTTTAGTGGTTGGGTCGGGAGATATGAGAGTGCCATTATTAGATACGAGTGTGAATTTTACTGGGGTGGACTTTCGGGTTGGAGTGAAAAGTAAAAGTTTATTTTTTGGGGGTTTTAGGAGGAGGCAGCAGTTTAAAAAACATTGTTCTACTGTATTGAATGCTTTTTGGGTAAGGGACTGTAGTTCAGTTGGAGAAGTGGCTGTACAAATTATTGTGGAGTCATCTGCGTATTGAATACAGGTGGCATGAGAAATTTCTGATTGAAGTTCATTAATAAAAATGGTAAATAGCAGTGGGCCTAATATGGAGCCCTGAGGAACACCAAGGGAAATGGGGAAGTGTGTAGATAGGCTATTATCCCATAGCACAGCCTTTTGTCTATTGTCTAAGTAAGATTTGAACCAATTTATGGCTAGAGGTTCAAGTGAAAGGGATTTCAGTATATTTAAAAGAAGCTGGTGATTAACCATATTGAAAACTTTAGATAAATCAATAAAGACTGCAGAGGAAAGAATATTGTTGGTATGTTTTTGTTAATGCAGTCTGTGAAGGATAGCAGGGCAGTGGTAGTACTGTAGAAAGGTCTAAATCCTTGTTGACAGTTGGCAAGTAAGTTATTTTTGAGTAGGTGGTTAAGTAGTTGCTTATGGATGCATTTCTCCATTATTTTTTGCTAGAGGAGATAGTAGAGCTATAGGACGATAGTTAGAAAAGTCAGAGTTCCCACCTTTATGTAGTGGGATGATATGATTTTCCAGATAGATGGGATAGTTCCTTCACTTACGGTTCTGTTAACAAGAATAGAAATGGGATAGGCTATGGCTTTAGCTCCTTTTTGCAGGTATTCTGCTGGAAGTTGGTCGGCTGAGGGGGTGGGAAGTTTTAGTTTTTGGAGAAGGGAGCAAATGAAGGAAGTAGAAACTGGTTGTAACTGAAATGATGGAGGTGGGCTAATAGTAGATGTAGGCAGATTTGAGGTATCTAGAGATAGTTGACTAGCAAGAGTTTGGATGGCATCTGTGAAGAAAGAATTGAAGGCATTAGCAGTATGTGTGGGATTCTCTGGGTTAGAGCCTTGTGGGTTAGGTGTGATAGATTGCCCTGGGTATAGTAGTTTGTTAATGCTAGTCCAAAAGTTTTGTGGTTTCTTTTGGTAAGTTTACTGTAATTGGAAGTAAAAGTTTTTTTTTTATCTAAGAGGATGGCTTTTTTGTATTATTTCTAAGTTGTCTAAAGTTTTGGTGGTCTGTAGCATTCTTAGTAGTACGCCATTGTGCCCAGGATTTGTTTCTAAGAAAGATTTTTTGCCAAGTAGCTTTTGAGAGCCAAGGGGCAGGTTTAACTTTATTTCTAACAGAGTGAGATGGGGTGTGGTGGTCTAGGATGGCTAAGAATGTGGAATTAAAGTATTCCACTGCTTCATTTAGTGGGAGAGATTGTAGTGGTGACCAGCTACACTGCTTGAGTTCTGTTTGAAAAAGTTCAGGGTTAAAATGCTTTTTGGTGCGTATTGTCCTGAAAGTGTTTGGGTAAGTTAGGTTGGTTATATGTCTGATAATATAAGTTAATGACTGGTCACTTAGATCATCTGGGAGGGCTCCTACTTTGTATGTTTGGTGAGGAGTATTAGTAAAAATCCACTCTAAGGTACTTTCTTTGTTATTGGGTTTATTAAACCTGGTTGGGGAGTTAATAGTTTGTGAGAAGCCATATAAGTTAATATGGGTGGTAGGGTGTACATTACTACAGGACTTCTAGTTGATATTAAAGTCTCCAAGGACTATAATTTCTTTTGGGAGATTAATAGAAAGCCAGTTAAGGATATTTTCAAGGGTATTAATGTTATTTCCTGGAGGAAGGTCGATACAATGATATATATGGATTTACATGTGTTGACCTGAAATTTAGAAATGAGGATTTCAGCAGTATTGTTACAGTAGTAACTTGTAGCTCTGCTTTATAAAGGATTGCTACCCTTCCTCCCTTTTTGGCTGTGAGGTCTAGTCTCAGGATATTGTAACTTGGTGGGGTGACTTCATTGTCTTTAATTGTAGGATTTAGCCATATTTCAGATAAACGTAGAATATCAAATAGGTGGACATCTAGGAGGGTGTGGAGGTGGGCAATTTTATTGTTAATGCTACGTATATTGAGATGTGCTATATAGAGTGAGTTCGAAGATTTAGTAGGGGCTTGGGTACTAGTGTTGTTAGGGTTGCACTGTTCAGTGGCAAGGGTATTGTTTGGGCTGGGGTTAGGATGAATGTCCCATCTAGTAAGGAGTGGAGGTATATTCTATTTATAAGGTAGTGAAGCTTACAATACTAGTCAAGTGATTTCCTAATATTTAGATTGGTATACTTAATGTGGGCCAGTCTATGATATTTGGCTTGTAGGTAGCAGGATCTGGATGTGATGTTTATATAGTTTTGAGAGAAAGCTAGTAGTGGTGTAGAAGTGAGTTTGCAGGGGAAGAGAAGGTTGGGGTATAATGGTTGTTCATAGGAGGTTAGCAGATACGCAATAGTTAGAGGAGGAAAGAGTGAGATCAAGAGTAATAGTTTTATTTGGTGTGGGATGGGTAATATAACCATTATCGTAGATTAAAAAGTGGAAGAAAAATGGGAGATAAGGTAGTGTGAACAGATAAGGAGATGTATCAACAGGTGAGGTAAGGTGATGTAGCAAGGAGGGATGGGAGGTAAGGTAATAGGTGAGGTGTTGTGACAAGGAGGGTTGGGAGTGCTAAGGAGGTGAGCTAGCAGCTAGATTAGAGCAGATGTGATGGGGATGTGGTTTAGAGGAATATATGTGGGAGCACTGGTGGTGGGTGGAAATTGGGGGCAGGGTAGGGGAGCGGAGTGAGCCCACAGGGCGAACGGAGTGGGTAGAGACAAGTGAGTGAAACAGCCAAGGAGAATAATCAGTGGAATGCTGACTGATAAGGTAAGTTAAACTGAAGTAGGTGAAGAATGAATAAGACATAGAGTGGAAGATTTCCAAGGAGGATAGTGGGAGATTACAGCAAAACAAGAGGAGTAAGAAAGAACAATAATAGCAAGGTGAAGACAGCAGTCTGTATAATAAGTATTTCCTGGGATATTGGGATAGTCAAATGATAGTGACAAGATAAGGTTGCCACCTAGTGACCAGGGACTTGTATTACAACAGTAGTATTTTCTGGGGAAGGCTGGTCTAGGGCTAAATAAGATGCTCTGTTCAGCTAGGGAAGGTAGTGAAAGGCAGTCATGGGTGGTACTAAACTACAGGATAGAGGGGGGATATGGCTGCTGGCTGACCAGGCTGAGAAGCTTTTTATTATAAACAATAAGTAATAAGCATACTATAAATAAACTTTACAGCCAGTATGGAGAAAACACATACTTTCTTCCTTCCATTCATGAAAGAGCACAGGGAAACACTTATAGGGTGATGAGACAGCTGGTAAGTCAGGAAGGGTCCTTAGTTGCCAGGTGGGCTCTTATCTCCTATTGGAAGGTAGGCCAGCTGGAGAGCTGAGAGCAGTCCAAAAAAAAAAAAAAACAAGACAGCAAGCGGAGAGAGAAGAAACAAAAAACCTTAGCAAGTTAGTTCAGTCAGAAATGCCCAAGCAAATCCATAAACTGCCACAATTATACATATATCCCACAAAGCTGGTTCAGCACAGGAAAAGATAAAAACATTCATCTATTAAACAGTCATAGAACAATGTTAGAGACTATAGGATAATTGACAACTGGTTTGGTCTATATCCATCTTTGGTACATTTGTATAGTCAAAGCACGGTTAAATAACTCACTGAATGCTGCAGACCCACATACAATTGCAGTTAAGGTATATCTGTATCTACACTGGTACATTTAAATAGAAAGACACTGTGCTAGAGCTAACAAAATACAACAGGCATTAGTGTAAGTACTATTAAACAGTTTCTGTATGTATTAAAAAAACAGTCTTATCATTCAGTGTTTATCCGGCTAATGGCTAGTTGCGGTCACATTGCATGGTTCTTTCATAAAT
This sequence comes from Protopterus annectens, assembly GCF_019279795.1. Classification (NCBI taxonomy): domain Eukaryota; kingdom Metazoa; phylum Chordata; order Ceratodontiformes; family Protopteridae; genus Protopterus; species Protopterus annectens. The sequence goes on along the minus strand of NC_056732.1, from coordinate 861,508,849 downwards.
AAAGATGCCTGTTTAAATGCAGTAATATAAAGCACAAAATCATGTTTGTAAGGTTGTGCTTATAAAAATATCTAAACCATTGTAGAACCTGTTTTTTATTTAGCCATTTATCTGCCTAGTTGAGCTGAGGTAGTTAGTGGTACACACTATGCATTTGCAGAGACCTGGGGTATCTAGAAGTTGCTCCACGTGTGTGGCGAAAGTTTATGCGTTGTCTGGTAAACACGCATACTAAGCAGGCAATAAGCAAAAGTAAAGATTACTCCTGTGTCCGCTTGTGTTGCCAGCTGTAAAAGCAGGTATAAGTAGGTTCTGAGTGAGGTTACGCCTGTTCAGGCAATAAAATTAATATAGCTTAATTAAGATTATAGCTAAAATTAATATTGCTTTCTACTAATTCCCCACTTAAAGTTGTTCCACGTGTGTGGCTAAAATGTATGCATTGTCTGGTAAATGTGCATACTGAGCAGGCAGTAAACAAAAGTAAAGATTACTCCTGTGTCTGCTCTATCATCTCCTTCTCTCTCCATCTGCCTCCCTGTTTCTCCAGGCCACCTCTGAGCCTGGAATGGAAACATGAAGTACTCCTCCAAACTAGTTCCCACTGACAACAATGATGAGTAGGGGTCATTTATTAAAATTCATAAAATATAATATATACATTCTATATACTAATTTCAAAGTTCATTTACAATTATTTACAATTATGCTCAAGTACATCACACATTTTTTTTAAATGTTTAAACTTTCAATTCCCCCCCACTCTTTTTTCCATGACCCAAATTTTATTTTCTTCAAAATTTCTGACACCCATTTCCCATTATATTTTACCTCATTTGTTCTTTCATTCCAGATAATCCACATTATACAAAACAAGTTTTCATCTAACCTAGTTATATTATTTTGTTTCATATTTTCATAGTATCCATATTCTGTCATGTCCATATTTATACATTTGACATTTTTCCTTCCTTTTAAACATTCTTTGCCAGATATTTCATCCCACGATTGATATGCTCTTGTACATTTTAGAAAAACATGTTCAGTGGTTTCTTATTCTACATAATATATACACATTCTATCTTTTTTGTTTTATATGGCATATTTGCCTTTACTGGGAGCATATTTATAGCCAACCTCCACAAAAAATGTGTGCAATAAATCTTTTTCACATTCTGGTGATATCATAAATACACTTGGTAGATATGCCATCTTAATTAATATTACTGAATTAATTATACATGCTTTTTCCTATATCTGAGTTTAAATATTCTCTACAATATACAAGTACTCATTATTTTAAGTATCATATCCTTTCATTGTGTCACCCTCTGTTGCTCAATAGGTTCATAGGCTCATAGATAGGTACTAGGCTATCAGCTCAATGGCCTAAGTAAGCCTAGCCAACAAGGTTCCCTGGCTTACGCTACCTAAGAAAGTTATTTTCCTGTGCCCCTGTTGAGCAGAGCCACAGAAGTGATCCCCAGGGTGTATTTCCTATTTCCCATCCACTCATCAAGATTTTTCTTGAAGAGTGCTAATGAGGAACTTTGCTTGACATAGATGGGTAGCTTTTTCCAGAGTATGGGAAGTCTCTGGGACAGGAATCTATCCCTCCAGCATGTACTATTTATTGTGGTGACAAGGTTTAGGTCCCTAGACCATGTAGCTCAGAGGGATTGGGATTTCTTTAGGTGTAGCATGTCCAACAGCTCTGGGTTTGACATAGCTTTATATGTTAGGCAGAGATCACCTCAGAGTAGGTGATATGCTACAGAGTAAAGCTGGAGTTTTTTGAGACAGTCAGTGTAGGGCATCTGTTTGAGGCCAGTAATCCTCTTTGTGAGGTACTTCTGTGCCCTTTCCAGCTGCTGCAGATGTCTTGTGAGGTACATTCCAAAAGGAGCATTGCACTCTATAATGGGTCTAATGAGTGTTGAGTAGAGGGGGACAATGACCTCTTTTTTTCCTAGATGAGAACCCTTTTGTGATGAGGTTTGCCATGTAGAAGGATTTCCTGACTACTGTGTTGATGTGATTATCATAGGAGAGACTACTGTCCACCTGGGTCCCAAGGTCTCTTATCACAAATTTGGCATTCAGTAGACTGCCACCTATGTCATAGTTCATGGGCATTGAGCTTGAGGCCATGGCTCTGACGCCAGGCATCTGTCACAGTGAGGGCCTTCTGTAGGATGTCCACATCATTTGGGGACTCAACTATGGCTCCTAGTTTGCAGTCATCTGTGAACTTCATTAGCCAATGGCCTTCTGTGTTAGCCTGTACTTCAGAGAAGTAGAAACCAAACAGGAGAGGTCCAAGGACTGAAACCTGTGGTACTCCACTTGTCACTGGTTTGAAGTCAGAATTGGAGTCTGCAACTTTTACAGTGTGGGTTCTGTCAGTAAGTCAGTTGGCAACTCATCTTGTGACATAGGGATTTATACCTAGTTTAGTGAGTTTAGCAATAATTCCAGAATGTGGGATGGTGTTGAAAGCCTTGGTGAGGTCAAGATAGGCTGTGTGAGCCACCTTACCCTCATCTATGGCTTTGGTGACTGCCTCAAAGAAGTCGATCAAATTCAGGAGGCATGATATGCCTTTCACAACCTGAACTGGGTGGGGTTCAGAGTTTGGAGGTTACCAATGTCTTTGGATATGAGATCCATGACGATATGTTCCATGGCCTTACCTGCATAGTTGTGATTACAGGGACTATGCATTCTTCTTGTATAGATATTGGCCCTTTAGGGGGTGAGAGGGGGGTAAATTTAGCCCTGAACCTATCTGCCAGGATCTTGGCAATATCAGTTGTTTCTGTAATTTTCTTGCCGTTGTGCTGTAACTCAGAGCAGATCTGAGTGTTGCCTTGAGATTATTGAAATAGCTATAGAATATTTTGTGGTTGTCCCTAGAATCAGTGGCAATTTTGTTTTCATAGGTAGCTTTGGAGGATCTTATAGGAGATCTCAGCTTCTTACTGAGGCTGACCATGGAGTTCCTTGACTCATGGGATTTTACTCTCTTTTGCAACAGTTTCTTCCTTGTTTTGTAGAGATTGTTTATGGCAGGGGACCACCAGATTGGCTTCCTTTTTTTGGAGGATAGCATCTTGGTTCTGTTTGGGATAGCATGATCCATGCACTCGTGTAAGTGCTTATAGAGTGCATTTGTGTAGTATTCAGCCATCGTAACTGTATTGTCCATCTGCATGGATGTCAGGAAGTTCACCACTTCTGTCTTAAGAAGCATGAAGTTGGCTTTGGAGACATTTTTTACCATAGTTCCCTTAATTGGGGGTGGGGGTGGGATGTGGATAGCTAGGGTGATTAGCTTATGGTCGGATCTGACCAACGATGAGTTGACTTCAGGTGTGGAACACCAGTCATTCATGTTGGTAATGACTAGGTCTAAGATATTGTTGCCCCTGGTGGGGGTTTAGATGAGTTCATCCAGGGCATTGGAATTTATGAATTCCAGAAAGCGTTGAGCGAAGGAGTTGGTACATGAGTAGTTTTCCCAGTTAATGGTGGGATAGTTGACATCACCTATTATTAGGGTGTTTGATTGAAACCTAATATTTTCCAGTATATCAAGAAAAAAGGAGTGGGAATCCTGGGGCATGTTGGGGGATCTGTAGCAAGCTACAATTTGGATTTCAGTTTTGCCCAGAGTTAGTTGTACTTGGATAACCTTGGATGCATTATACTGAGCAACTTGCCTGGAGGTGTGGATATCTTTAATGAATATGGACACACCTCTGCCTTTGGTGTTCCGGTCCAGGTTAGAGGGACGAAAAGTGTGGTATGAGTTATAGCCTGGTAATGCAGGAATGCTCTCTGGAGCCTTGAACCAGGTCTCATTTCCTGCACAAATATCAATGTTCTCCATTTTAGGGAGTGCATTTTGAGGTTTAGACTTCTAGCACTGAGTAGCATTACCTTCAGTTTTTGCTTGCCTGTTCCTGTTACGGTGGTGAATTTGTTATTTGAACCTTGCCTAAAAAAGGCACTATAGGGGCAGCAAGAGCTCGAGCCAATATCTGGAATCCCTGAGGTGACAGGTGCAGGACAACTCTGGCAAAGCATCATGGTCTGTCGACCATGTTGTCCTAGCAGACAGATACTTGATCCACTTAGAATGACACCAGAAGCATAGGCAATTGTTGAAGTCAATAATTTTGTCTTTGTACTGTGGTATCATTCTGGGCAATGGCAGGATGCTACTCAGGGCTAGGGTCATACCTGCCTTGGCTACAAGTTCAGAGAGCTCTTCCATGTCTTTTTTCATGTTGTCCAAGGAGGTACATCTCAGGTCATTCACATCATCATGGACAATGACAGAGTCATATTTGTACTTGTTGTGGATTGACCTGAGTGCATGGGTTATGTGGTGGATCCTGGCACCTGACAGGCAGCTGACAGTAACCTTCTCCTTGTTTAGCCTGGTGAGTGGGACATCAGTGTGCCTGACTACAGGGTCACCTATGACTAGTGTATTGGGTATGTTGTTTTGCCTTATGGGCTGTGGTTGACTGGTACACTGAATCTGTGGGCTATGTGTCATTTGGGTTGTGTTGGGGGATGGAGGTTGCTTGTGTTTTTGCTTTGGAGTTCTCTGTTGCTTGAGCAGATTATTATTGAAAGCATCTGCAGAAGTTTTTGCGTTTCTATGTGTGGATTTTGGTGGTGTAGTTTTAGTGAGGCTATGTGATGACTGGTGTGGTGCAAGTGTTTACCTTCTCCTCTTGACTGTCAAGTTCAGTCTTGGTTGGAGAGACCTTTACCTCCAGTTTGGATGGATAAGTGCATCTCTCACAGGTTGTAGTGTTGGGTGGTAGGAGGAGACAGCTGTCTGTGTACATGAGGCAATTGCTACATTGCTCCAAGATGCCCATATTCATCAGATAGACAGGAGCAAACACTGGGAGCTGACCCTTGGACATGCCTGAATAAAAAACTATTTTCCTCTAGACAAGTGAGGAAAGCAAACATTATTCCCAGAATTTCTATTTCTTCTTTATTAAACTGTATGCATCTTACTTTTCCAGAGAACCCCAGTCCTTTACACTTTTCATCATTAACACTTAAACCTAACACCTTTAGTTCTTTGTCAAGTGTATCAATAGCTATACTCATCCATTCTTTTTTAACAAGTAATACTAGAGCATCTGCATAAGAGAACATTACTGGAATCTGAATTCTGTCTGGTAAATACTATTTAGGTTCCTCCAATGCCAAATTCATCTTGGTAACTACTGCATTCATAATTAATGCAAATAGAATACTACTTGCTGAACATTCTTGCTTAATGCCACTTCCTATTTTTATTGTCTCACTTAACCAACCATTAAACACTAATCTCATTTTATTTTTGCTATATATAGATTGCAAAACTTTGATTATTTTATTACTTATATTATATTCTTTCAAAATTTCCCATAATGCTTTATGCTGGATCTTGTTGAATGCTTTACTTACAGCTCCTACTAGTATTTTCAATTCTGTTCCCCTGTTTACTACATCATCTATCAAATCTCTTATTGACTTCTTTGACTTCTTTTTTCTTTTATTCCAAAAATTGTTTTGGTCAATAATATATTACCCTTACATACTATTACTTTTTTACTATTGTCATAAAAAATCTTATAATCAACATTGTTTAGTTCTAGCTGTCTCCAGTTTTTTATGTCTGTTCTTTTTCCCTTTTTACATATAAATTTCATTGTACCCATACAAATTTTTTAATCATTTACACCTTTTTAAAAATATTCATTCAACACCTCTAAAAATATACTTTTTGCCATTCTTGCATGTCCTTATACATTAAATATTCAAGTCAAGACCTGTAGTTGCTTCTACATTTACTGTTTTCAACACGTTTTTCCTTATATCTTTATTTTAGTTTTTCATAACTTTTTCCAATCAAGTTTTCAACACATTTTAAATTATATTATTGCAATCTTTCCATCCATTCTCTTATTATCTTCTTCAGTAATTTTTTTAAGTTCCATTTATTTTTTCTTATAGTGTCACATATGGAAAACGTTTCCAAAATATTTCTTTTTACTGTCTGCATAATTTCTTTTTGTATTCACTAAACATCCTTCCTCATTCCTCAACTTGCTTTATTAGTCTTATTTTTTCTTTAACCATTTTAGTTGGATATGGTGCTACTTCTTTTTATTCCTTGTAAAAAAATACCTTTGTTTGAATATTCTTTTTTAATTTTCTCTTGGTTCATTTGATATGACATTCTTTCTTTTTCTGAAAACTCTTCCCTGCTGTCTATTATGTTTTTAAATACTTGGTTGCTGAGTTCCTTATATTTGCAACTATCTTGTATTATTTTTATCCTTTGCCATTCCATTGCTTCTTTTCTATGTTTTTTTCTTTTAAACTAATATACAAACGTGTCCAGTCTTTATAAAACCATCTCACATTTATATGATCTAGTCATAGTTGATGTATTATTTCCTTTTACATACCCATTTAGCTCTGATTCATTAATTCTTTTTATCCCTCTGCCTGTTTTATATAACCTACTCTTTCTTGAATCTTGAATTTTTTTCTTCCTTCCTTATTTCCTGAACTTTTTCTTGAATTCTATCTGTTATTTTTCCCCAAGACACTGCCTTCTTGCTCTCCGGTTCATTCTATTCAATTAATATTTTCAAATAAACATCCCACAATGCCCTCCCCCCAACTGGAGGATTGTAACAACACACTCAACTGTTGCAGAATCTGTTGCAAGCACATTTCAATGAAATAACTCTTCTAAATCTACAATATCTATTTCCACACCCTCTTTTTGCCTTTTACTCAACTCTCCTCCACTTTCTTTTCTCCCTTCTCCGTTATCCTCACTCCACATAACTTCCAGTTCATTCTCTGATAAATTAGGCTTTTCAGCTGTTCATTTAACAAATTCTCTCTCATCCAAAAAACTTCTTCCTCATCCATGTTTGATTTTAGACTTCCTACTTCCCTGAGACTGGATCAGAAGACAGGACATGTAACAGCAAATTGAGTCCCCATATGCAAAGAGTAGCGTATTTTTTATTGATATATACATCACATATTATTTACATATTTACATTATTTACATCTATTTACAAATCTCCATACATTATAAACTTCAATTTAAGCATTCCCTCCCCACTCATTTATCCACAACCAAAACATTATTTTCCTCAAAAAACTTTGTCAATGTCCATTTCCATTGTATTTAATTTCATATAGTCCATGATATTCTTCTGTCCATTTTCTTCACTTCTTCCTGTTTTTGTGCACCACAATAACCAAATTCTATTATGCCCATATTTATTTGCTCAGATATTAACAGACTTTTTACCCTTTTGTGCTTAGATATTTCTTTCCACATATTTTTAACTCTTCACATTTCAAAAACACATGCTTAGTAGTTTCAAGTTCTTTACATTTATGACATATTCTATCTTGTTTTTGTATGGCATATTTGCCTTAATCAGCAATGTTCTAATAGACAATCTCCATAAAAATCATTACATTCTTTAATCTTTTTATAGTTCTTATTTCATCATTATGGCTTCAAGGGTTTTAGGTTCGGAATTATTGACACAGTTAAACACAATATTAGGGGAGGTGATATGAAAAATGGACTGTTAAACAAGGAATTAAAATGGCAATTAAGATTGAGGGCCAACGTTTTTCCTGGTCTAAATGAATATGTTAGTATAAAGCCAGTATTGACAGCTAAAGCACACAGGGTATGAAGTAACATTTTACATTTTGTATGTATAGTGTAGAATTTTATTCATAATATTCTTACAATGTTCGTTTATGTATTACTTGATAAGATATTATACACACACTTTGGACAAAAAATGAAGGCAACAAGGATTGTATTAAGAGCATGGTTCTTTAAAATTTTAATTGGACTTAATTGATAGCAACAGTGATTTCTATATAAAGTATGGCAGCACTTTTTAAGTTTCATCTGATGAAGTCTTGTAGGAGATGAAAGTGCTCATCTATATATTTCATTATTGGAATCATATAAAGGTTCTACGTTTTTACTGGAGGCCTGGACTGATTTTTTATATTTTTGAGTGAGGTACATTGTTCCAATGAGTTTTAGTCATCTACAGCAGTTCCAGTTGTCTGCTCGTATAAGCATGGTGCTTGTGGGTTGCAGTGTTGCATACATGGAAGACTCTACGTGAGATTCTACTTTTATTGAGAATGTAGAGCCTCACAATTTGGGTTCTACAGTTCAAACACAGCAAGAGATTGCCAGGGTTCACGAGGAATTGGCTGATATGAAAGGTGAACTTACTAGGCTGATTGAATTGTTCAGCCAAAGGGAGCCACTAGATGGAGCTGGACCACACATCTCTCAGCCTTCGCACACACCGGAAACCCTGGAAGTATTTTTCATGTCGTCTCCAGGCTCAGTAGCAGTGAGCCATGGTGGGATTCAGACGGAAACCAGTGGCATTTTACAACAACCTGGGAATAGTAGCAAGGGCGAGCGAGTGATTCACAATGTCTCAAATAAAGGAAACAACGGAGCGGTTCACCTTCAAGGCCGACCAGTTCAACAGACATTCACAAAATCAAAAGATACTGTTAATCCTAAATCATTGTGTAACAGTAATGAGAACAGGATTTCTAATTTTCCCAAGGACATGGAAGTTCATTCTCCCCTCAAATCAGCGCACATTTTGCGTTTTAAAGACATTATGGAAAGGAACTATGTATTTTCAGGTTCTTTTTCTGCCTGTAATACCAACATGGAAGGCCATGGACAGGGCAATGACTCATATGAAGAGCCTAGTTTAAAAGACATGATATTCATTTTTGAAAAAAAACTGTTCAAATACAAATGTTTACAGGTCGACAACAGTTATTTACATAGCTGTATTAGTCATAAGGTAGTGCCACAAGGACTGAGAATTTATAAATATACTTTTGGCATTGATTATTCTGATACAGTTTTACAGGACTTTCATAGTTTTTTTGACGAATGTGGGTTGGGTTTGATTACCAAAATGATTAAATATAATGAAAACATGTTAGTGAACCTGACCAAGGAAATTAATAAATTGGATGGGGACATTTTAAAGGACTTGTTATTTAAGGAGTACGAACAGTTGTACAACAATATTTTGCATAGAATAGATGGTAGGATACAAAAAAATCTATTTTAGAAAACAGAAAAAGTTTATTAGAGACAAACAACAATATCACACAGGTACAATGTATCCAGGCCCTTTTAATCACATTAAACAACAAAAGAATAAGACAAAGGGTAACTATCACCACCAAAACAGGTATGGTGACTCTGTTCCAGAGCACAGAATACATTTTGATGGAAGTAACAACAATTATGGAGGTAATGACCATAGGGCCCTTGATGAGTTAGACACATTTTCGGAATCCCCAGGAAGATTTTTTATTACCCAGGAGATCGTAACGTCTGGCCAAGAAAATCAGGTATCCCTCAGAGGTAGATTATCAAATCAGCCCACATGGGACCAAACATGGTTGGAAAAAAGTGGGGATGAGGGGGAAACAGAAATAGCTGTGAACAGTGATGGTATTGTCACAGAATGCAAAGGATTTAAAATCTTTAATTACACTACCTGTAATCTGGGTAAACAGCACTTTGAACTTTTTTTGAAGGGATTTAAGTTTGTGAAAACAAGCTATGGGGATGTAGCTGACTTATTAGTTGATTTGAAGTTATATCTTAGAAAGGTGAATTTGAAATTTGTGTGCAAGAACAATGTAGAAGATAATTACATTGACAACAAAAGTTTAATTAGAGCTAATACTTTCAACCCTCCCTTCCATCCGGCTTTATTGATGTTTGAAAAAATAGTCACGGACGAAATTTATGCAGCACATTGTCAAAATAGACTGAATATGGGACATCAAAATCTCAGTGATGGTGAGGAGAAATTACTATGGGATTTACAAGCACAAGGAGACTTTTGCATCATGAAGCCGGACAAAGGAGGAGGAATAGTCCTATATGGTAATGAGGAATATAAAAATGCACTAACTAACATATTATTGGATACAAACACCTATTCTCCTGTGTCCCTTAATGAAGTACACATTGCTTGTAGAAGGATCGATATGTTAGTATAAAGCCAGTATTGACAGTTAAAGCACACAGGGTATGAAGTAACATTTTACATTTTGTATGTATAGTGTAGAATTTTATTCATAATATTCTTACAATGTTCGTTTATGTATTACTTGATAAGATATTATACACACACTTTGGACAAAAATTGAAGGCAACAAGGATTGTATTAAGAGCATGGTTCTTTAAAATTTTAATTGGACTTAATTGATAGCAACAGTGATTTCTATATAAAGTATGGCAGCACTTTTTAAGTTTCATATGATGAAGTCGTGTAGGAGACGAAAGCGCTCATCTGTATATTTCATTATTGGAATCATATAAAGTTTCTACGCTTTTACTGGTGGCCTGGACTGATTTTTTATACTCTTTACATTTATGACATATTCTAGTTTGTTTTTGTATGGCATATTTGCCTTAATCAGCAATTTTCTAATAGACAACCTCCATAAACATCATTACATTCTTTAATCTTTTTTATAGTTATTATTTCATCATTATGGCTCTTTTTCTTATCTATGTCTAAATCTTTCCATGGTTCAATGCAATAAAATGCTTTCATAATACTTAAGTACCATTCCTTTCTATTTTCTTCAGATATATTATTTTTATTTTCCATAACACAATTTTGTTTTGATACTGTTTCATTTCTTCTTTCACTTCTACTTTATTTTACTTCTTTTTTTATCTTAAATTGCTTCCCACAGTTCTTTGCATATATAATATAATATCATTTCTATCAAGTTTTTATTTTTCTTCGTAATTTCTTTTAATACCTTATATGAAATTAATGATGCTGCATGTACTATTGGTTTATTAAACCCAAGCCTTCTTGCTCTTCTTTCTGATATAAAATCCTTCTCTTGACTGTATTCAGTCTAGAGTCTCATATAAAAGAAAATATAATCATCATTAGTTTGTTTTCATACTTAATAGGAATCATATTGGTGTTAGCAACATAAACATTTTTTCCTATTACCATGGTGTTCAAGAAGTGTACATTTTTCTATATGAAAATCTATATGATTCCCAAAAATTAGTCATATCCTTCACTTCTTTGAGTACATTATCCCATAGTTATTGTCTGTATTCATTCCTTTCAAATATTATTCCCAATATATCTATATATTTTTAAATGAACTCAATACCTCCTATCATACCTTCAAAACCAAATCCTTTATTTTTCTCTTTATTTATACTTAAACATTTTTTTTTAATTTATACTTACTTTTTCATTTACTTTTTCAATCCATACTTTATTTTTAACAATTAATACAATATCATCTGCATAATTATGCAGTGTTGGCAATTGTACTTCCTTCCTCATTTTGCATCCACTGCTACTTGACATTTTATTAATTGCTTTCTCTATTACATTAATAGCTATTTAGAAATTTACGCTACTAGTTGGGCAGCCCTGCTATATTCCACATTCTGTTTTTATTTCTTCACCAATCCAAACATTTACATTTAGTTTCACATAGTTCCTTTCATAAACAGATTTTATTACTTGTAATGTTTTTGCTTACATTATATGCCTGCAAAATTCCCCATAATGATTTATACTGAATATTACCATAGGCTTTACTTATATCCCCTACCATAACCTTCATTTCTACATTTTTATTTATGATATCGATCGACTATTTTGCTTATTTTCCATAATAACTCTTGACTTTCTTTTTCTTTTCTTTCATATACAATGTTATCTATTTTTGTAACCTTTTTTTTATTAGTCTCATAAACATTTTGTAATCCATATTCAATGCTGTAGTTCCCCAGTTTGTTATCGCCTCTTTATTTCATTTTTTAAATATAAATTTTATAACTCCTGTACATGTCTCTTTCTTTTTAATTCTTGTTTGTAAGCACTAAATCATTATTTCTATAAAAAATATTTTTACCACTCTTCCATTCCTTTATACATACCATATTCAATTCCATCCAATCCTGTTGCAGAATTCATGTCAATATCTTTTAGAATTTTATTAAATTCTTTCATAGTTACTTTTTGTTCTAAATATTCATTATCCTCATTATGTTATTTTTCACCTTTATAAATTTGTTCTGTTTTCCTCTCTTTTAACAAATAATTCCAATACATATTCTTAATTATTTTGTATATTCTTTCTTGCTGTCTTATTTGCTTATCTTCCTTATTTTTTAATCCTCTTATTTTCCTTCCTTTATCATTTTACTCAAATATGGTGCTACCTTTTCTTTCTTTCCTTGTAAGCATTATTTTTGTTAATGTAAGAAGTTGTTAATTTTAATTTGATTCATTTTATATATTTCTCTTTTTCATCAAAGGAATTTTTCTTTTCTACTCAGTTTGTAAATGTTTCTTGGTGTACTATCTCATATCTCTATTTTTCTTTTCTTATTTTCTTCCTTATACATTCTAAAAACACTTTTTTAATCTCTCTTTAAAATTAAGCCACCAAAGAGTCCAGTTCTCATAAAATTCTCTTATATTCATATGATTTTACATAATTCCATACATTATTTTTACCCTTCTAAATCTAATTTATTTTCATTAATTCGCTTTATTCCTTTTACTATTCTTATATAGTCTTCATTTTCCTGTACTTTAAGCCATATAGCCACATGATCTGAAAATCCGGCATACTTAATTCCTTGTTTTTATAAATTTTAAATGATCAACTATTAAAAAATAAACAATTTCTGTCCTGATGTCATTCTTTTTGTAGTTCCAGTAGTTATTTTCCCACATTCTTAAATTTCCACTTCTCATAATTTCTCAAACCATTTTAACATCACAATTGCTCTTATTCTTTCTTAAATTACAATTAAAATCACCCACCACCATAATGTCCATATTTGCACAAACATATTCAAAAATATTTCAAAGTCATGTATCTGTAGCACTTTTTCCAGCGTCTCTGCTGATAATGGCTTCATTCCAAGTTAGACTTTCCCTGTAAACAAATGTTAAATAAAGAAATAAAATAATTAAATATTTTTAAACGTCCTTTTTCTCTCTTTTTTCATTACATATGCATATAAAGCTTTCACTCTATACACATTTTTTTCCATCAAGTCTATTACCATAATTTGTCCTAGTTCCACTATGGTTACATCTAATATTTCAATGCTTTCTTGACATAATATATCTGCCCGAGCATGTTTCTTTCCCCATGTTCCAAACTACTGCACCATTCCAAAGTTTTTCAGTTTGTTTTCCTTCCTCCTCTGTTAATAATCTGACATCTTCTAAAACAATAATATGTGCATCTACTACAGCACAGCATTGACATATACATATTCTCCTCTTAATATTTTGCATTCTGTTCACATTTAAAGCTAATATTTTCAGCTTTTAAGAACAGTTAGTATAAAAAAGTTACCCCTTTCTTACTTTCTCTAAGCATTATATTTTTGAATTTTCTTTTCATTTCTTTAACTCTTTTCCCTTTCAAATTCTTTTTATTTCTTAGTGTGCACCAATCCACGTCTTCATCACTTGTCTCCTCTGTTTCTTTTTCCTTGTTACTTTCTTTAACTTCATGTATAAGCTCTTTATCAGTCACAACTTTTTGTACATTTTCTTGTTTAACACATTTTCTGTCTCTTCTGTATAACTTCATTTTCATTTTCTTGCACATTCATTTCACATTCCAGATATGAATGACCAGTATTGCCACATTTTTGCACTTCAAATCACATTTGTTTGCATTATGTTCTGTTTTTACCACATAAGTACCATCTTTTTTTATCACATCCGTTGATTAAATGATCATTTTTTCCACAAAAATAACAATTCTTTGGTTGACCCCTGCATTTCACAAAACCCCTACTACAATGAAGATTAATAATACTATGAATATGCATAACATTATCAGTTTCCTTTTTCAGTATTACTCCACATTCCCATCCCCCAGGTTTTCATGATATAACTTTGTAGTGTCCATTACTTCTTTACAAATAGTTCTCAAATGTTCTTTCAGTTCTTTTGTTTCAAGTTCAGTTCTAAACTGGATCATTATACTTTTTTCATCTGTAAAAAGCTTGACCAACCTATTCTGACCATGGATAAATATTTTTCTTTTGTTCATATGCACTCAAAATTTTTTCCATGACCTGCCCATTCTCAAATATCAAGTCACAAAAAGTATCTTTATTAAATAAAATAAATGCTCTTACCTCTTTTGCGTTGACACCCAGCGGTGCTATGACAGAGTCCCAAACCTCATACCTGTCTAAATGTTCCTCTGTTTTACTGCTCACATGTATTGTATACTGCTTTTGTTTCTTTTATTTCTTTTTTGCTCATTCTCCATTGGTTTGTGCATATGTTTTTGTCTCTGTAACTTCTTCTGGCATAGTCTTTTCTTCTCCTTTTTCTTATTCTATTTTTCCATGATGTTGCTCCATGAAATTGCTGCTCCAATTTCTGGCTCACTTTGGTTTACTGTTTCTTCCAAATAATCATCCTGCAACCACCCCGATTGTGGGGTTGTAATTATGCATTTTGCAGAGGTAACTGTCTCTCCTTCAAACAATCTCCTCTGAAAGCTTTACTCTGAATCCATCTCAGTTACAGCTACAATCTCCTCCTGCAAGTTCACTGTTTTTTTGCATCTGCATCATCAGAAAAAAAATTCTCATAGTGATTCTACCATTTCAACTACATTTTCAGCAACTTTCACTCCATTTTAGCAAATGCTGAATCAGACATGTTTTCTCCCTGTTCCTCCTGGCTGCCTCTGCACCTGGACAGGAAACAGGAAGTCAGGATGTGTAACACACAAAGCTTTCCCCCAACTACTAAGAGTAGGGAAAGTTCCCCTGACACTCTGGCCAAATTTCCCATAGTAGTATAAATACCATTTCAGGTTTCCTCTGAAAAGAGGCTACTAGCCTAGAGGTATTAACCTGGTTAACAAAGGATAAATAAGTAAAAATAACTAAGTAAATAAATAAAAAGTGCATCCTTACAACAGTTCTTCACAATTGCCGTATGTTTAGATGTTTAGTCTATAGTATCTTTCTGTTATAGCATTTCCTTCTTTTCTGGACTCTTACTTGTGGTCCATTATATTTTGAATGTCTTAATCTACTGTACATTAGTCTATGATATCTTTCTGTTTTAGTGTTTGTCCTTCCCATGCTTGTTACTTTGTAACATAGCCTGCTTCCTTAATTATTTCTTCCCATCTCAAATTTCTTTCAGTCTACTCTCCCCCTTCCTGTTACCTTCTACCTTACCTGTACTTTTCTTACTCAACCTTCTCCCGACTGTTCACACTCCTTTCTGTGTCCTACTTTACCTTCTGACGCTACCTGTTTGCAGTCCTTTAATGCTTGAATATGTCCACATACCTTGCTGCTCTTTTTCTAATTCATGTCTTTAATATTTTTATTTCAGTCACTCCATCCTCTTTACTACTAAATCAAGACTTCCCTCCTCACCTGAATACTGCACGGTTAGAAACAGTCCAGCCCCAGTCTAAGAAGTACTCATTTTCTCTGGGAATAGCCACACTGCTTGTAGGTCCCACATGCTTCAATGTACACTGCCTGCAGTTTAATTTAACTCAAAGTTCTTCAATGTTTATGTTTTTGCATTTGTCAACAAAGATAATCATTTTGACATAATTTTATACTTGTAGTGTCATGCTGCACACTTCTGGAATCCCTTGTAAGAGCTTCCACTCTCCTCCTGATCTCCTAGCTCATGTCACTGCAACCTATTACAAGCATCCTTCTAATTCTAATTATTTTCTATGAGTAATCAAGTGATATTTTGTTTTCCACTCTGATATTGTACCAGAGGTACTGTAGACCATATTATTAATCTACCATCACAGAAATTAAGTATTTTTGGACTCAGCTCTTAAGCCAGACTATTTTTGTATTTTTCACACTGAGCTGTTTAACCGCCTGGCTGATTGCTTTCTTAGATGCATCCAGTTGCAAGGTCCAACCCACTATGCTCAGGCTCACTCCTATCCCCTACCCTACCCCCATTCACACCCACTCCCACTTTCCTTACTCATACTTTTGCCACAATACCCCTTCCTACATTGCACAGCCAATCAGCAACCACTTTGTACCATTTGCCACTCCCCCTCAAACACACCCATACTTATCCCACACCCTTTTCTCTACTTCACTCCAACCCCTTTCTTACTAAGCTCTTCATACCTCACAATGCTCCAGTTCTACAAAACTATCCCACTAATCACCCTTCTCACTGCCTCAACTTCTTACCATACTGAACAGTCTCACCCAACTTCATCTCCGACCAGCACTATCACCAATTCTAATAATAACACCATTCACTCATACACTGTCTCCCCATCTCTGCATACCCTTACCTATATTTGCCTTCACAGATATAAACTACTTCTCAGGGCCTCTCTCTCCTGCAAACCAATGATAAAATACTACACATATTTCCCCAACCATACATCTCTTACTACCCCCACTATTACTTTTCTTCTTGCTGGGGGCATTCACTCCAATCCCAGCCCCTCTTCCCCATCTCCCAATACTGAACTTACTACACCATTCTTCATTTCCCCCTTCCTTACTCCAACACCCCCAACCTTCCAGCCCTGCCATTTCTTCCCCGAAAACCCTAAATATCTACTCTCGGAACATCCAAAAAATTATCAACAACTTATCTGAACTCCACATTTGGTTAGACCACACCTCCCCACATATTCTAAACATGTCTGAAACTTTAAACACAACAAACCTGAAACTTGACTAAAACCCCATATCACTAATAATGTAATCTAACTGCCTTGTTATAACATCTATCTCTCTGACAGAATCACAAAAAAAGGTGGAGGTGTTGCCATCCTTTACTCAGATCAGATTAACCTCTCACATCTACCCACTCCCATACCTAATTTCCACCCTGCTGAAATCCTTATTCTTAACTGCCACCTTAACTCACACAAACAAATTCACCATAGCTTCCATATACATCCCTCCAGGCACCAATATCCCCTCCCTTGAGCATATTCTATCCCATTTCTCCCACAATATACCCTACAAAACTCTCATCCCTCAAAGATGTTAATATTGACTGGTCCAAAATAACATCTGACACTCCCAACTCAGTATTCACCTACATGGATTCCACCAACTTACTACACCTCCCACATGCATGTGCAAAACCTCTTTTACCAATCCAGTCCTAGATTGGATTCTCATAAATAACCCTAATCTTTATCACAAGCCCATTACCTTACCTGACACCTTGAGTGATCACCTTCCCATACACATCCAAAGATACTCTTTTCAACCTCCTAAAACATGCCTATACAGAGACTGCCACATACTCTAAAATTTTAAAGTCAATATATTTAACTTCACACTATGAAACACTAACTGGTCCTTCCTCTACCATCTCTCCCTCAATGAAGCTGTGCAAAAATGTAACCAAATATTACATGATATTCAAAACTGCCTTGCCCCCTCTAGAAGAATAAATGTTAAAGCAAATTATGCCCCTTGGCTCTCCAATGACACGCATTCCCTCATGCAAAAAAGAGATAGTGCTGGAAAACTTGGGTTAAAACCACATCACCATCACTGCTTCAAAACTACAGAGAACTTAGGAAACTTACCAAAAAAAACTAACAAAAATAAGAAAAACATTTACACAACACCCCAATTCAACAGAAAAAACAACCCCCCAAAAAATCTGTTCTACCATGAACCAAATTCTGCACCCTGGAAATCCTTCCACTCAGACCCCTTTCCCAAATAATACCCCACTTGAAACTGCAACCCTTCTTAATAATTACTTCATAGAAACTATCCAAACATGTACTCAAACCACCCACAATTCAGACCCCCCTCTCACCTCCTCTAACCCACAAAACAGAAACCGTTTCTCCTTCAAACCAGTCCCAACCTTTTATGTCAAGTCACTCCTGCTCAAACTTAAACTGTTCTCCCTCTGTTGAAAATTTTCTTCCTATAGTCTTCAAACTAGCTGCTAAATCTGTAGCCTATCCTACATCTCTGTTAATCAATAGATCAATTCAAGAAGCCACAGTCCCAGACATTTGGAAATCCTTTTACACTGTCCCTCTGCATAAAGGCAGGAATTCCACTGACCCTTCTAACTATAGACCCATTGCCATACTTTTCTCTCGCTCAAAAATTCTGTAGAAATGCATCCATTCTCAGCTCCCTATTCACCTTCTGAAGGAAAACCTACTAACCCCCACCCAACATGGTTTCTGGCCAAAGCACAGCACTGCCACTGCTCTGTTATCTTTTACTCACACTGTAGCCGAGTCCAGAGAAATAACCAACTTGTATGTTGCCTTTTCTCACCCTTTCCAAAGCCTTTGATACTGTTTCACACTCCCTACTTCTATTTACACTATTAGATCTCAATCTCTCTGGGCCCTCTCTCACTTGATTCAATAATTACCTCTCCAATAGGCAGCAATCAGTCAGATGGCACACTTCCTACTCCTCCTTTCTAGCCATCAAATCTGGAGTTCCCCAGGGCTTCATTCTTGGCCCCCTTCTATTTAATATCTTTGCCAATGACCTCCACACTTCTTGTAATCAATACTCACTTATTCAATATGCTGATGACTCTACAGTCATCTCCATCTCAATCAATATCTCTCATCCCCACTCACTCACCCAAGCCTCTTTCCTGTCCATTGAAAAGTGGCTTTCTGCTAATCAGCTCATCTTAAGTCCAAAAAAAATACTTCTGCTTTTCTTACCTTGACCTCTATCTCACTATAAATCAACCTTTGTCATTACATCCTCTGACAAGACCAACCTTAAAGCAGAACCCCATACTAAGCTTTGAGGTACTATTATAGATAATGAATTAAAATGTAATCTGCATATCCAGCAAAGCATTAAAAAACACCAAAAAATTGGTCTATTGTGCAGAAACAATACATTTCTCACTTCTGATGCTAAACTCTCCCTTGCTCAGGGGTTAGTACTTTCCTCCCTTCTCTATGCTGCTCCCATCCTTAATAACATCCACTCTACATTTTTATCCAAACTTGAACAAACCTACCACAAAGTAGCAAGATTTGCTGCTAATTTACCTCATAACTTTCACCACTGTCAAGCACTCAACACACTTCAATGGCTCAAATTCCCCCAACTACAACTGTCACAGTTCCAAATCATACATACCATTTTATAAAACCCACTTCTTGCCCCTTCCTTTTCTTCCTTGTATCCTACTACACTCCCAATCATCCTCTCTGAACCTCCAATCAGCAGATCCTTAAAGCCTACAAACCTCACAAAAACATTGGAAAACTATTATACAAATACACTGTAGCCCACGCCTGGAATAAAGTCCCCTCCTTCATAAGAGCCATCTCCCATCCTAATTACTTTAAAAAGAACTAAAACAAGACCCTACCTAATCCTCCACACTCCCTTTATCCTGCATTTTATAGACAAATAATACACTCCTCTACTTCTCTACTCCAAACATACCGTTTTGCTTCTCTTTTTCCAAGTCCATGGATAAGACTACAATAACATCCTGTAAATATGTATATACTTAGCTCTACTGTAATATCTTCTCTTATAACATTTAGTATATTAAAATTATGTTCTTCTCTCTTTATTTCACTGCTTACCTATCAGATTACCACCTCACATTTTTTTGTAAAACATCTACCATAAGTATCTCATGTGTTTCATTCTTTTTATGTACACTTTATAGTTCATTTTCATGTATATACTTCTTGTTTTAGTCTCTATAACTCTGGAACGTTTCTCCTCAGGTCTCCACTGAAAATGGCCTTCTAGCTTAGTTGGACCAACCTGATTAACAAATGTCAAATAAAAATAAAATAATTAAAATGTGCACAAGTTCAATCCCTACATGACACCAACGTAACGATTTTATCAGTGATCACTAAACTGCTGTTGTAATTATTTTCCACTTAAAATGAGAGCTTTACACTGTGAAGTCATGATAATATGCTCATGATATCAATAAAATAAACATTTCTTTAATGCAGCTCACTAATTTTGCATCATTTTGCAGTGTTTCATATTACATTTTAATATTTTTATTGTTTTTTTCTTACTTTAAGAAGCCTGCATTTTCCTAAGATTTTTGCCATCTAATTTGAGCAATCAGAACTTAATATGTCAGTGTTCAACCATCTCATGTAAATTCAGGTCCATTTACATGTTTTGTATGCAACTTAAACACTTTTACATTTGTCTCTATAAATCACAGTAATACACAAACATTTACAGCCACTTATACGTATTAGTCACTCTCAGCTGCTCATGAGTGTGACCTTGGCTTGAAATGACTACACTCTGGACAGTGTCAGAGTCTGCAGCACTCCTCAGCAGTCCGCAGTATACTGTAAGAATGTGAAGATAGCCTCAGATATGCTAACTTTTGAATATATTTGGAAAAAAATGCAGTCATATGTCTTACAGTTTACACAACCATAAAGTGTAATCTCTGCCTATCTTTCATCATCTGGTACATGCTCTCACCTCAAAGTACTCAGTACTTAATAAATGTTGGTCATCACATATGTAGGAATGGATCCCCTACACTACACCGACACACCACAAACCTAACAGCCAAAACGCTGACACGAAAACACTGAAACCACACAATACCGACAGTCTATATTACCGAACACCATAACACCGGCTCACAAAACACAAACAGAAACATCAACGTAAACCACACCAAGCATTCTTACACACTACTACACCAAATTACTCACATAAACTAAACTATCACAACTAAAACATAAACAAGAACGTACCGGCAAATCACACACATCCCACTACACCGCAACATCCCATAACGCCATTACCCACGTAACTCACACATCCCATTAACCTACCCAATACCTACATAAAAAATACACACATAACACAAGCACACCAAAAACCTTACAAACCTACACTAAACCTTACATACACAACTATCTATGCACTAATCTTAACCCAAACCCTAACCCTAAGGTCCGTCACTATCGCACACTTACTCGCACCCTAACCCTAAAGTCTGTCACAATCGCATACTTACCTTACCCGCACCCTAACCCTAAGTCTGTCACTATCGCATACTTGCACAGTCAGTGTTTTCAGCATCAGGATTTTGAAATGTTGATTATTTCCGTTGTTGGTCTTCCAGTGTCTGTGTTCTCGTCATCGGCATTTTGATCTTTCAGTGTTCTCAGGTAGACCCATAGGAATATACATCTATGCACCCAAACAAAAAATATTACTGTTGCTACATGAAGGAATAAATGATGTTCATGTGTAATACTTCCAAAAAGTTAGCTAAGGCAAGGTAGAGCAGCAGTAGCAATTATAAGTAATAAGAAAGAAAAATGATTATTGCTTTTTGTTTTTTTATGTATCAAAAATGAAATGTGAATGTATTCCTTTCAAAAAAAACATGTATGCAACAAAACATTTTGGATTTAACCAAACTTGCCAATAATAGCAGTGCATGCTCTAATGTCATTGCAGCTTTCCTGAGTTTGGTTAAGGTGGTTTAACACTAGACAGGGAGTGATTCTAAACCTTTGAATCATAAGCTTGTTCATACTTTCTTCACTCTGGTTCTGGCTCCTCTAATCATGGCAATGCCTGTAAATGTAGGAGGCTGTGTTCCAGTTTGTTCTGATAAGACCACCAAAACTATGGTTTACATTCTCAGGAAGTTGTATCTGGAAAAGATCAAGGTGAGCACAAGAATTTCTGAGTAGAAAAATATAGACATGTCTCAGAAATTGGCTGAGCACCCAGAATCCCTGACATGAATCACCTCCAGACAGCAGTGCCAGCATAGGTATTTTATTTTACTGTGGGCCATATTAAACATAGATTAAACATTGGTTTAAAAAATATATAATTTTGCATAATAGAAGGTGTGTGGTAGAATAAAGGTGTACCTGCAAATATCTGACTATAATGTAATTATAATTGAAAAGAAAGCACAAACATCTGTACACATAACTGCATGTGTATACAAACACATAGAATATTTAAATTATAACAATTTTCTGTATAAAAACAAATGTGACATATGTATGAGTAAAGCAGTAATCTGTATAGATTGTGTGTGTGTGTGTGTGTGTGTGTGTGTGTGTGTGTGTGTGTGTGTGTGTGTGTGTGTGTGTGTGTGTGAAATTGACATATATAGATCTCCATGATTACACTTACAACTACTTTTTCATGTATTTATACAGAAAGCAAAAACATTTGCATTTCCATATTTTCATTTAGTACTGCATTCCATATTTTTTAGTATTGCCTTAACCAAGGTAACCCAGCCACTAGGGGATGCACAAGCCACTCTATTTTTTTGTGCCAGTCCCAAGCCTGGATAAATGGTGAGGGTTATGTCAGAAAGGGCATCCAATGTAAAATTGTTGCCAGAGCAAATATGCGGACAATAATACAGATTTCCATACCTGATAGGTTGAGGCCTGGGTTAACAATGAACGCCTCCAGTGCTGCTACCCAACAGGGTGCTGGTGGAAATTAGACTACTGTTGGCCGAAGGAGGAGAAAAAGAGGGGAAAGCATTGCTGGAGGCAGCAGGAGAGGAGGAAAGTTAGGAGTATGGAAGTGAGGGTAGGGACTTTGAATATTGGCAATATGACTGGTAAAGGGAGAGAACTAGCTGATATGATGGAGAGAAGGAAGACTGCTATATTGTGTGTGCAAGAGACCAGATAGAAGGGGAGTAAGGCCAGGTGTATCAGAGGTGGGTTCAAATTGTCTACCATGGTGAGGATGGGAGGGGAAATGGAGTAGGGGTTATCCTGAAGGAACAGCATGTCGAGTCTTTTGGAGGTGAAAAGAGTGCCTGACAGAATGATGTTTAAGAAGCTGGAAATTGATGGTGTGATAATGAATGTTGTTAGTGCATATGCTCTGCAAGTTGGGTGTGTGATGGATGAGAAAGAAAAATGTTGGTACCAGTTAGATGAAGTGGTGAAGAGTGTACCCAAGGTTGAGAGAGTGATGATTGGAGTGGATTTCAATGGGCATGTTAGCAAATGGAACAGCGGGATGAGGAGGTGATGGATAGGTATGGTGTTAAGGAGAGGAATGCAGAAGGTCAGATGGTAGTGGATTTTGTGAAAAAGATGGACTTGATTGTGTTAAATACATATTTTAAAAGAGGAAGGAGCATAGAGTGATGTGCAAGAGTAGAGGAAGATGCACATATGTGGATTATATCTTATGCAGGAGCAGGAGGGCCAGTCTGAAGGAGATTGGAGACTGCAAAGTAGTGACAGGGGAAAATCATAGTTAAGCAGCATGGGATGGTGGTTTTAGGATGACATTGGCAATCAAGAAGAAGAGTAGGAGAGTGAGGGCAGTGCCAAGGATCAAATGGTGGAAGCTGAAAAAGGATAACTGTAAGGTGGAGTTCAGGGAAGAGTTAGGACAGGCACTAGGTGGCAGTGAAGAGCTACCAGATAGCTGGACAGCCACAGCAGAGATGGTAAGGGAAAAAGCTAGAAAGGTGCTTGGTATGACATCTGGACAGAGGAAGAAAGACAAGGAGAGTTGGTGGTAGAATGAGGTAATACAGGAGAGTATATAGAGGAAGAGGTTTGTGAAGAAGAAGTGAGATTGTAAGAGAGATGAAGAAAGTAGACTGGAGTACAAAGAAATGAGGATCATAGCGAAGATAGAGGTGGCGAAGGCTAAGGATAAGGCATATGGAGATTTGTATGAAAGTTTGAACACTAAGGAGGGAGAAAAGCACCTGTACTGATTGGATAGGCAGAGGGACCGAGGTAGTAAAGATGTGCAGCAGGTTAGGGTGATAAAGGATAATGAGGGAAATGTACTCAAAAGTGAGAAGAGTGTGTTAAGCAGGTAGAAAGAGTACCTTGATGGGCTGAGCGATGAAGAGAATGAGAGTGAGAAGGTTGGATGATGTGGGGATAGTGAATCAAGAAGTGCAATGGATCAGCAAGGAGGAAGTAAAGACAGCTATGAAGAGGATGAAGAATGGAAAAGCTGTTGGTCCAGATGACATACCTGTGGAAGCATGGAGGTGTTCAGGTGAGATGGCAGTGTGTTGTTTTTTAACCAGATTGTTTAACGGAATCTTGGAAAGTGAGAGGATGCCTGAGGAGTGGAGGAGAAGAAGTGTATTGATACCGATTTTTAAGAATAAGGTTTCTGTGCAGAGCTGTAGTGACTACAGAGTGATAAAATTGATCAGTCACAGCATGAAGTTATGGGAAAGAGTAGTGGAAGCCAGTTTAACAAGGGAGGTGATGATTAGTGAGCAGCAGAATGGTTTAATGCCATGAAAGAGCACTACAGATGTGATGTTTGCTCAGAGAGTGTTGATGGAGAAGTATAGAGAAGGTCAGAAGGAGTTGCACTGTATCTTTGTGGACTTAGAGACAGGATATGACAGGGTGCCTAGTGAACAGTTGTATGAGGATGTTGTGAGTGGCAGAGAAGCATGTAAGAGTGGTACAGGATATGTATGAGTGCAATGTGACAATGCTATGGTCTGCAGTAGGAGCGACAGATGTGTTCAAGGTGGAGGTGGGATCATATCATGGATCAGCTCTGATCCCTTTCTTATTTGCAATGGATGGTGATGGACAGGTTGACAGATGAGATCAGACACAAGTCCCCATGGACTATGATGTTTGTGGATGGCATTGTGATTTGTAGTGAGAGTAGGGAACAGGTAGAGGAGAGCCTGGAGAGGTGGAGATATGCTGTAGAGAGGAGAGGAATGAAGTTCAGCAAGAGTAAGACAGAATATATATGTGTGTGAAAGGGAGGGAGGACAGAGCAATGGTGAGGATGCAGGGAGTAGAGTTGGTGAAGGTGGATGAGTTTAAATGCTTGGGATTAACAGTTCAGAGTAATGGTGAGTGTGGAAGAAAGGTGAAGAAGAGAGCTCAGGCAAGGTGTAGTGTCAGGAGTGATTTGTGACAGATGGGTACCGGTAAGAGTGAAATGGAAGGTCTACAAGATGGTTGTGAGACCAGCTATGTTATATGGGTTGGAGATGGTGGCATTGAAAAAAAGACAGGAGTGAGAGCTGGAGGTGGCAGAGTTAAAGATGTTAACATATTCATTGGATGTGATAAGGATGGACAGGATTAGAAATGAGAATATTAGAGGGTCAGCTCACATTAGACAGTTTGGAGACAAAGCCGGAGAGGCAAGATTGCATTGGTTTGGACATGTGCTGAGGAGGGATGCTGGGTATATTGGGAGAAGGATGCTAAGGATGGAGCTGCCAGGTAACTCATCTCTGTGATGCATTGCTCTGACTATAGTTCAGAAGGTCCTAGGTTTGATACTTGGCAGTGGTGTCTTTTGGATGGTGCAATGGTGCAGCGGTAGCATTTACACCTCACAACAAGAAGTTCTCCAGCTCGATTCTCGGCTGGAGTGAATTCTGTGCAGTCTGCATGTCATCCCTGTGTTCCTTGCAGATAGTTTGTGTAGTTCAGGAAATATTTATTAGTATAGTAATTGTGAAAGAAAGTCACTTATTTTAAAATTGTAATGCCACATACAAAGTGGCTGAAGTCAGGCACTATACACTAGTCAGAGTGTAGACTGGGGGGCAATGTCAATCAAATGTCCAGCACATACTCAGTGATACATTACCAGTGCTATTTTTAAATCAATTTATATGTTTTAATTTGTTAAGGAAGAAAACTATCAATTACACTTGTTTGTTCTGCTAAGGAAATGAAAACTTCTCTGACTTGCTACATTGATCTGTGTGTCATTTCTGGCTGAAATAATTTAGAGACTGAATATTTTTAAGAAAACATTTCATCAAAAATATATCTGTGTTTATAACTTACAATTAAATGAAGACTATCAAAATACTGCAGTCAGTGAAATCATTTATAAATAATAATTATATACTTAGTGTTAAGGAGATAGAAGCAAGGAGAGTGTGTTTAGGAGATGGAAAGAGTACTTTGAGGGGTTGATGAATGAAGAGAATGAGAGAGAGAGAAGGTTGGATGATGTAGGGAGAGTGAATCATGAAGTACAATGGATTAGCAAGGAGGAAGTAAGGATAGCTATGAAGAGAATGAAGAGTGGAAATTCTGTTGGCCCAGATGACATACCTGTGGAAGCATTAGGTGAAATGGCAGTGGAGTTTTTAACCAGATTGTTTAATGAAATCTTGGAAAGTGAGAGGATGCCTGAGGAATGGAGAAAAAGTGTTTTGGTACAGATTTTTAAGAATAAGGGTGATGTGCAGAGCTGTAGTAACTACAGAGGGATAAAATTGATCAGTCACAGCATGAAGTTATGGGAAAGAGTAGTGGAAGCAAGCTTAAGAAGGGACATGATGATAAGTGATCAGCAGTATGGTTTCATGCCAGGAAAGAGCACTACAGATGTGATGTTTGCTCTGAGAGTGTTGATGGAGAAGTACAGAGAATGTCGGAAGGAGTTGCATTGTGTTTTTGTAGACTTAGAGAAAGCATATGACAGGGTGCCTGGAGAGGAGTTGTGGTATTGTATGAGGAAGTCAGGAGTGTCAGAAAAGTATGTAAGAGTGGTACAGGATATGTACGAGGGTAGTGTGATAGCGGTGAGGTCTGTGGTGGGAGTGATGGATGCGTTTAAGGTGGAGGTGGGGTTACATCAAGGATCAGCTCTGAGCCCTTTCTTATTTGCAATGGTGATGAACAGGTTGACAGACGAGATTAGACAGGAGTCCCCGTGGACTATGATGTTTGCAGATGACATTGTGATCTGTAGTGAGAGTAGGGAACAGGTGGAGGAGACCCTGGAGAGATGGAGATATGCTCTAGAGAGAAGAGGAATGAAAGTCAGCAGGTCTAAGACAGAATATATGTGTGTGAATGAGAGGGAAGATAGAGGAATGGTGAGGATGCAAGGAGTAGAGGTGGCGAAGGTGGATGAGTTTAAATACTTGGGGTCAGTAGTTCAGAGTAACGGTGAGTGTGGAAGAGAGGTGAAGAAGAGAGTACAGGCAGGATGGAGTGGGTGGAGAAGAGTGTCAGGAGTGATTTGTGACAGATGAGTACCTGTAAGAGTGAAATGGAAGGTCTACAAGAGGGTATTGAGACCAGCTATGTTATATGGGTTGGAGATAGTAGCATTGACAAAAAGGCAGGAGTTTGAGCTGGATGTGGCAGAATTAAAGATGTTAAGATTTGCACTGGGTGTGATGAGGGTGGACAGGATTAGGAATAAGTATATTAGAGGGTCAGCCAGGTTGGAAGGTTTGGAGACAAAGCCAGAGAGGCACGATTACATTGGTTTGGACATGTGTTGAGGAGGGATGCTGAGTATATTGGGAAAAAAATGCTAAGGATGAAGCTACCGGGTAACAGGAAAAGAGGAAGGCCTAAGTTAAGGTTTATGGATGTGGTGAGAGAGGACATGCAGGTGGTTGGTGTGACAGAGCAAGATGCAGAGCACAGGAAGAAATGGAAACAGGTGATCTGCTGTGGCGACCTCTAATGGGAGCAGCCAAAAGATGATGATGACACTTAGTGTTAAGGAGATAAAGGGAAGTACAGGTAAACAAGAATTGTCTTGTATGTTCTCAATAGCTGAAGAACAAATCTCCTGCAAGAGGTGACAGCGGGAAAGGCATTTAATGAGTTTGGGTGAATCCACTGGTACACCTGTTAATAGGATTTCTGTCTTTTACTTGTTTTATTACTCTGTATTAAAGAAATTATTAATACAGAGTAGTAGCTAAAGTAATAGAGTGCATTCAGTACATTACTGCAAGCAAGAGTGAGAGATTTGTCAGTATAGTACTGCACAATACTGCCTTTAATGGGCTATATGAGATCTAAGTATTTATAAATGGTAACCTCAATGGAATATTCCCAGCAAATGCATATCATGCTCAAATATAGATTAGTACTAGGCTAAGTGCCCTTGTGAGCCATTGTAAGCCTAACCAATTAGTCCTTGTGAGACTCAAACCCTGCACCTTGTGTTTGTAAGGCAAACACCTTAACCATTATGTTTGTGTAGTAGACTGCAACATGTAAACTCACCATTACTTGATAGCAAATACTACTCTACCCAATAAACATAAGCACGTCCCATAAAATTGCTTCCCAAACTCTGCATAAGTACTTCCTATACACTTTCAAACAAAAGTCTGCATGTGCACATTGTGTTTTACTTCATTAAAGATGAATGCTGTATAAAATGTTGTATGTCTTTTCTCTTTTGTCTTCCCCTTTTTCTGTTTTTTTTTTTTTTTTTTTTATGTATTTCTTTGTCCTTTTTTCTTTTCTTTCTTTCCTATTAATGTTAATTTTTTTACAGATTAAAAATCCTTTGGAGTGATCCAGGCATGTATCCCCCCCAATTAGGGCGCACTCATCCTCTGCCCATTTGGGTTCATCATCACAGGGTCAGGGTGTGGCAGCCTGATCAGCTTCACTGAATGGGGGGCTTCAGGTTTTGGTTGATGACACACTGGAGGAGGTAGTTGACAGACAGACTGAGCCCACTGAAGACTCATTTCAGTGTGTGTGTGGAAGAAACGATAACCCAGCTGATGCAGACTACCATACCATTCCAAGCTCTACCACTAAACAACAGGGTCCTCCACTTCACAAACATCCATCAGTGGAAATGTTTGAGCCTCTGTGTTTTGGG
Source organism: Protopterus annectens (assembly GCF_019279795.1). Taxonomy (NCBI): domain Eukaryota; kingdom Metazoa; phylum Chordata; order Ceratodontiformes; family Protopteridae; genus Protopterus; species Protopterus annectens. The sequence goes on along the minus strand of NC_056732.1, from coordinate 861,480,063 downwards.
ATGCCTACTGGAACTTTTTTAACCCTTCTTCCCTTATCATTTCACTCACATTCTTACTATAGCTACCCTATTTTAACAAAAAAAAAAGGCATGTCTTTCCCCCAAACAAAAAAGTTGTGCCATGCCTCTCCTACCTCTTCCTCCCCAAGCCTCTTGATGTTTTTTTCCTGTGTTCTCTTTGTGGTGTCTTTGCTTTTTCACTCTTTCCTATTTTCCACTTTTCACTCTTTAATGAAAACATGAGGATGTCCAAATAAGGATAGCCACATATAAAAATTTTTAAACCATTTATTTTTTAAAATGTTAATAATAACAGCTGCACAGTCTGCTGCTTGCCTTAATTCTTTCAAGAGTGACTGAACATGGTTGCATCTGTCCACAACATCCTGATACATGCAAAGTTATATGACGCATATGGCTTTTACATACCACTTTGTATTTACAGAATGCTTAGTTTAAGGTAATTTAAACTTTTGCCCTGACTGGGCATGTTTTTCATATGGCCTTCTCTTTTCCTTATGCAGCATTATTACCCCGTCCTTACTTTATTTGCATATATATGCAGAAACACTGCTTGCAAATAACCTTTATGTTGCTATGAACTCCTAAACTCTGAGTACTACCCAAAATGTTCTGGCATGATTCATTAGTTGGTATAGGTTGTGTGTTATCTATTTTATGAGCACCAACATCACTTTCACATATCATGAAACCAGTTTTTGTTTCAACAATACTCGGGTCATGAGGAAGACATGTTCTTGGTTATATTGTTGGGGAAGTGTTGCAATCCCTCAAGCTGAGCCATATGCTTATATAAGCACATGCCAAACAACCTTTGTGTTCTGTTAAAAGCCTGATGAAGCAGCATAACTTCCTTAGATCTGGAAGAAATACTGCTGGTGATTAGTCTGGCAAGGTAGAAGGACCTTCTAACAACAATGGATACATGGAGATCAAAGGATACTTTAATAACCAGAATGATAAACCAAATCAAAAAAATCTGAGAGCCAAAGTATTTTGGCTGTGTGTGTGTGTGTGTGTGTGTGTGTGTGTGTGTGTGTGTGTGTGTGTGTGTGTGTGTGTGTGTGTGTGTGTGTGTGTACACGCGCTTGTGTGTGTGATCTTATTTGTAACAACAAGCAAATGAATCAAGAAACCAGAATCTTTTGCAATGACTTTTGATTAAATGTGCTATAAAGAAACATCAAAGGTAAAAATAAATAAAGAAAAAACTGTAGTCATACGTGCACTAAAAACAAGAAAAAAGCACAGCCGTCCATCGTAATTCCTAAGATCACTATTAAAGCTGAGCATCCAAGAAATCAACCATACACTAAAAATATAGAAAAAAATCAATGATAATGTGAAAAGCAAAAATGCAAATTAATATGTTTATGTTGTATCAGAACATATAACAAGCACAAACCGTTAAAAATAAAGTATTAAAAAATGCTGAGAAAAGTGAAGACTGGAGCAAACATGACGTCATAACCATTAATAAAATAATTTGTGGTCAATTTTCCTAATCTAAAGAATACAGTTAATTGACCAAACAAAATTAAGTACAGGTGGTTTATAGAAATTAAAGCAAATTCTTTTCAAGAATGGCATTACAGTTTCTGTTGAACAAACCCATCCTGATCATGTCCAAAATGTGAAAAGTAAAAAACATATAACCTCAGGATTCAATTCTCTTCTTTGCAAAATAATTCTTGCTTATCATGTTTCTAATTTTAGATGTGTCTTGGGCCATCCTTCCATTAAACTTAGAAATAGGCTTCCGAAAGTAAAAAAAACTGACACTTGCAGCACTGACCTCTGTAAACAATCTTTTCTCTGTTGTAGCTTCAGGCCACCTTGCTTTTATTTTTCTTACCAGTGCTGGGGCAGATGAAACAGTCTCTGTGGCTCATTAACTCACAAAAGATACAAAAATGGAATCCATATTTAATGGTAGCCAGCCTTTAAGTACTGACCATTCTGAATGTCCCTTCTAAGTAATGTCTAATGTTCCTCCATTTTTTGAAAACAGAAGAAGAACCACGGTCCAGAATGTTGCCCACCAGTCTGTTACTAGACAAATGGCCCAGTTCTCATCAATTATCGTTTTGCTTTCATGGGCATATTTACTAAAAGTTACCATCATACTTCTTTTCAGTTTTTATTTTCTTTTGTCAGTACAGTGAGCTCTGAAATCAAGTAACAGCCTTTTTTGTGGTTTATATAAGGAAATGTCCTACTTTGTTTGAAGTCCTTAATGGGATGAAAAATATATCTGATAGCCTCACCTTCATATCCTCTCTCTAGAAAATCTCTTTGGAGGTCCTGCAGGTTCTTTAGAAAATTTGGTGTTTTTTTGACACATGATCAACCCCCATATCCTGTGAGTTTTTCACATTATGCTTATTCATTTGTGTGTGTGTGCTGCTGGTACAAAGCAGTATGTTTACAGGTGTGGGTTTGTGAAATGAATCACTTTAAAGTTCTTGTCACTGTACATGCTTTTAAACAGTTAAATCCAGAAAATTAGCTTTATGGTAATATTGATGAATAGTAAATTTAAAAAAAAAAATTACTTGTGCAAAGTGTACAAAGCATTTCTTCAAAGCTTGATTGGCCCTTCACATAAAATAAAAATATCATCAATATATAGGAAGTGCCACAAGTCTGAATTATAGACTGTTTTACCTAAAGCTGTATTAGCTAAGCTAGGGGGCATAGATGGTCCCATTGCAACATCACATTTCTATTTGTAAATACTGCCATTAAATTAAAAAACTGTAGTCCAGCACCAAGTGCAGTAAATGAGAAATCAGGGTGCTGCGATTTCCACCATCATGATATCTCTCGCAGCCTCTATACTGCACTTGTTAGGCAGCACAGTGTTGACTACCTCTACACCAATAATCATGAAAACTGAGCCTATAGTAACAGGAACAGATATAATTTTCCTCAGCAACTCAGCAGTATCCAAAACAAAGGAGTTAGCTCTGCTAGCCAAATGTTTAATGTAACATTCCAGGAAGATTATCCCTAGTTCATTGATGCCACCTTTCCCTGCTACCACCACCCTGTAGGAAGGGTCTAGAAGATTCTTATGAGGCTTAAGATTACTAAAAACCCTTGGTAGCTTTGGGTAGATTACTAGAAAGTCATGCAGTCTTCTGTTGATAATGCCATCCTCATAAATCTGTTGCAGGGTGTCATGCATGTTCTTTTAAGTGGAAATAACAAGTCTCAGTGTTGACTGAGATAAATCCCAGTGTTACTCAGCATCCCTTTGATGTTCTGAATATATTTGTCTGTGTCAGTAACAAAAAATGCCCCCTCCCCTGTCACCTTTCATGAACCGATGTGACGCATTCAGGCTCACGGGTCTGAGGGCTTTGATTTAATCATTGTAAATATTGTAAAACTTCTTGCATTAAGGTCTGCTGAGGGGTCTTCTTATGTTTGCCTTGCATTTATTTTCAAAAGATCTCAGTGTCAGACTAATGGTAGTCCAAAAATCACTTGTTGATTTCTATTGTACCATGTTCAGATTGTTATTGATAGTTTCACTTAATCATGAAAATCCTTGCAGGTGCAGCTTATGCACATACAGCTTTACATCAATGATGGTGTTCACCACCTTACTTTAGTCAGAGGGGAAAAAAGCCATGTTTATGTCTGCAGTTCTGCAGTTGCTTCAGATGTCTCTTCCCTTGTAGGAGCAATTCCTGTGATGGTAAACTGATCCTTGGTATCCCTGCTATGCTAAACATGCCCTCTGATTCCCTAGATTGGAATTCTGATGAACATGTAGCTGCTTCACTCTCCTGTGTTGAATGTCCAGCTGCAGGAGGAAGAGATCCCTCTTGGAAAAACCTGTGAGCCATCCTGCATGAAGTCATCATTAGTGTTAAGTGCCTTAGTAGACAAATTGTGGTGGCATCCTAAATAACTTTGGGCAGACCTAGAGGAAGAATTAATATGGGCAGGGGATGCTATGCATCCAAATGTTTAGTCACAGATTTCCTTTTCTAAGACACTAGGTTCTTGTTTTGTATTTATCCTATTGAAATGAAGTCAGCTTCTTTGCCTTTTTCTTGGTAGTAGCTGTAATCCTGATGTCACGTTCAAGTTTTCCTGATTTAATTTCTTTAACTTCTGATTCATAGGTAAGCACAACCTCATTGAATTTGCTGTCCGACTTTTTCTTCTAAAATAATGCTTTCCTTGATGGGCAGATTTTGCATTTTTCTATTGTGTTTAATAAGAACACATACCAGTTTCAAACCTGCTACCGCAAGCATGTTTTTCCATTCAATCACAAGGTACTTTTCAACATTACTCCACATAGGAATTTTGTTAAGGCTCAAACCTCTTGCTCTTCTCTTATTCTCAAGACTTGTGTTAAGGAAGATTGTTTCCCATTACAAGCTTTTTGCTTTTTTCATGCTTGTTATCAGCTGAAACATGATAATTTTCAGATTGCTGGTGTTGCCATTTGTATCTATAGGTATATTCCATTTACTAGAGTTCCTGTTTGGCAGTTGTGTTTTGTTCCAGCTTATAACCTTCAGGAGACTTCTAAACTCATTATTTGTCAGCAGATGTACTAGTTCTTCTTTTGTGTTGTCCACATTGATCATCTTGTATAAAAATAAAACTTCACAGAAAAAAAATCTGTAAAGGTCATAAACCCACACACTAAAAAGTTATAATGGTGATAATGACAATAGTATGTGACAAACAGGAGGCAAATCAAATGGCAAAGTTCAAAGTTCAGCAAGGCCTCTGGTAAATCCACCTCACATCCAAGAACCTTGTGTACACCAATAGCGAGTCAATAAACCAAACAGAGATGTGAGGAAAATAGCTGTCCCCAACATGAAATATAGGTGGCCTTCACTTCCTTGTTATTTGAGAAAAATGAAAAAAAAACCTCTTGAACTCATAATTAAAAGCAAGAGTAATAGGCAGTCTAAAACTATGGATGTTAATTCCTCTTCTATAAAGGCACTCAAGAAAAACTCATGCCGACTTAGTCACTGGAATAAGTCAGCTTTTATTTATGATAAGCAGCTTCATCCACTAGCTGGATTTGATCCAATGTCGATCAACTCTTCAATAACAGCTTTATCCATGGAAAATTAAGTATTTACTTAACAAAAACAAATGATCATAACTCATGATTGACAAACTCAGTAACCAGCCAAAAAAGAAAGTACTACTATACTCTTCTAGTATAATCAAGCCTACAAGAGCCACCTTACAGCTCCACAGGAATGGGTCACAAAAAAGGTAAAACACTTAGGTCAGTCCTAAACCTCAGATCCACTGAGATATATTCTCTATGTGTGTGAGGGACAGCGAGAGAGAGAGAGAGATAGCGTGGTTGTGACAATAGGCACATGAATCAAGAAACAACATCTAATGCAGTAACCTTAGAAGAGATGTGATACAGTAAATTCACAGTTAACTGGCACCCATGGGGATTGGCGGATGCCAAATAAATGTAGTTTCTGTTTGCTTGAGAGTTACTATTAATAATAGACCTGGAAAATACTGTACCCTATACTATAACCTATCATACCATAAACACTGTATTGATTTGATTTTAATATTGAAATATGGTAATTAAAAGCCTGGCTGGAATAATAATATTTTAAACTTATATTTCTATTAGAAAGTGTGGCATGTAGAATGGTTTTCAGTGGCATGCTGAGTGGATTGGAATGAATAGAGAGAGAGAGAGAAAATGCATGTATGAAAGCAGAAGACACTGTGTGAGAGAGAGATCGGAGAGATGTATGAAAGCTGAAGAGAATGTGTGTGAGAGATCGGAGGGAGAAAGAGTGAGTGAATGCATGTATGAAAGCTGAAGAGACTGTGTGTGTGTGTGTGTGTGTGTGTGTGTGTGTGTGTGTGTGTGTGTGTGTGTGTGTGTGTGTGATCAGAGAGAGAATGTGCAATCTGATGCAAACTAACTGAGTATGGAGTGAGTGTTGACATTGTAGCAATTTTAGCAATTTGACTTGTTTGGTTTGACTTGTTCTGAGGTTGGGGAGAGAGGGAATTTATTTTCATCTTCCTTTTTAAAACCCTAAAACTCTAAAAATGTAAGGTATGTTTCTGTGGGGGGAAAACAATGTGCAACACATAAAAAACTGAATTGTTCATACTGTACTGTATTTCTTAAATTTTTTTTCTGGTTGCTTGAGTTCCAGTTAGCCGAGAGTTTACTGTATAAGAAAAATTATAGATAAAAAAATGAAATAAATGAAAAACTGTAGTCATATGTGCATTAAAAAGGAACAAAAAGCACTTTCTCCCATAAGGCTGCATCAAATCACTATTAAAACTAAACTTTCAAGAAATCAATCATACACTAAAAAATCTAGGAAAAAACTATCTATACAAATGTGAAAAAATAAAAATTCAAATGAATATGTATATGTTGTAGCAGAACATATAACAAGCAGAAACCATCAAAAATAAAGGTATAAAAATAACTGAGAAAAGTGAAGACCAAAGCAAACATGACATGTCATTAACATTAATAAAATAATTTGTGGTTTAGTTACTTAAATTGAATAAAGCTTTTTATTAAACAAGCAAAAATATATCCAGGTGGGTTATAGGCATCAATGCAAATTTGACATCAAAATAATGACCTGGGAATTCAATGCTCTGCTTTGTAAAATGGATTCTTACTTAGGCTGTTTCTAATGTCAGATGTGTGTTTCTCTTTTTAAATTTAGAAATAGTTTTCCCAATGCTAAAAAAAAAAAAAAAAAAAACAATACGTGAAGCACTGGAATCTGTAACTTGTCTTTTCACTGTTGGATTTCCCAGCTGGGGGGAGTTAAAACAATTCCCCAGATTCAACAAACTCCATGCAAGAATAAGACTATTCTTGCACTGAGTGGTTCATGTCCGTTAAGAAGAGCAGCATGCTGTGAATATTCATGAAGTCACGCTGCTGTACTTCCTATACAGACACAAACCGTGAATGAGTGCAGGGGGCTTGTCCAAATAGTGCACTGACACTAAACACACCCCTTTGAGCTCAGAAAGTGCTGTACAGCACTTTATAAGCCAAACTGGCATAATATTAAAGCTTTGCTCTAATATTATGTCAGTATTTCAGTGTCCGCGGACACTGAAATGAAAAAAATAATCATTCAGTGTCTGCGGACACTGAAATAAAAATCAGCAACAAAAAAGCAATGCAGGGGGTGTGTGACAGATTCTGTGGCACATCCCCTGAATTGCTAAAGTGTTGTATGATACTTTTGCATCCTGCTAAAGCAGAAAATGTGTGCAAATGCACACATAACAGGGATAAATTCCCCAAAATTGAAAATATAGCCCCACAAACATAGAAAGTTGATAGAGAACAGGTCATGCATTAGCATGAATTACGTAAGGGTAGAAGTCTGAAAGCAACTATTTTTCTACCAAAAAAAACAAAAAAACAAAAAAATAATCCTTGTTTTCCTGCCTTCCTCAACTAGTTTAGACCAGTTTACAGGCATTGCTGTATTCTGGGCTGTGGTGTATTTCCTGTGTTGTCCATTACCTTACTTGGATAGAAGGAAGTTTCTTTGCTCACCAGTGGGAGTGGGGAGCCTAGAGCAGCCTACCTGTCCTTGGGAGAAGTGACCTCAACACAAGAAGCTGTAGTAATTGGTTGCTTTGGACCATTTCTAGCTCTTTTGTAGTTCACTGTTTAAAATCCACCTCTGGGCATTTTTTTTCCTGGCTATACTGCTCAGACAAGCTCCACGTGGGTTTACAGAGTGGTCCTAGCAGCAGGGAACTCAGAAAAGCGACTACCTTCTGGATTTAAGTATCTTTGCTTTTTTTTCACTTGAAATTGCTTCTGTAGCTTACCTTGAACTAGCCTGAACTGTTTTTTAACTGATTGCTGCATTATTTTAAAATCTGCACTTAAAGTTACATTTTAGTCGAATTTGATTGAAAGTTTGCTTGTTTGTTTGTTTAATTTAACTGTGGAGGGTGCCCACTAATGTGTGCTAGCCTGTGTAACTAATTTATCACTGTTTCTGCATTTTCTGTGTGTTTCTACCAAAAAAACAAAAAAAAAAAATAATCCTTGTTTTCCCGCCTTCCTCGACTAGTTTAGACCAGTTTACAGGCATTGCTGTATTCTGGGCTGTGGTGTAGTTCCTGTGTTGTCCATTACATTACTTGGATAGAAGGAAGTTTCTTTGCTCACCAGTGGGAGTGGGGAGCCTTGAGCAGCCTACCTGTCCTTGGGGGAAGTGACCTCAGCACAAGAAGCTGTAGTAATTGGTTGCTTTGGACCATTTCTAGCTCTTTTGTAGTTCACTGTTTAAAATCCACGTTTGCACGGCTTTGCGCTGTCGTGCACATAGCGCAGCAGCGGTTAAACAAGATTAAACTTTTTCTGGCTCTGCCAAGTCTGCTCTTCAAATTTTCCCTTAAGGAAGCTCTACTCTTAGTATAACCAGACTACTCACTGTATTATAAGCCTAGCACTTGTTGTCAATACTTCTCTACTAAGTAAGCACTCTCGTACTAAGTAAAGTACTACATCTACTTACCACCCCTGTGTATATCAACTTCCCTTAAAGGTATACCACTTCCTTATACTGTTCTAGCATGTCGAGTGGTAGATTACTGGTGTCATCTCCAGTTCAGCTGGTCAATCTGGGTATCTTGAGACAATGCTACAATTGTCTCATGTACACAAACAACCCTCTCCTCCTCCCAACAAACACAAATACATGTGAGAGATGCAACTATATAGCCAAACTGGAGGCTGAACTCTCTCAACTCAGGGCTGGCATGACCAGACAGGAGGAGATGGCAACCACACACACAACAATCCCAGTCCCACATAGACCTACCACAACTGCAAACCAAACACATAAAAACACAAAGACATACTCGGAGGCTCTAATAAAAACTTACCAAAACAACAGAGGCTCCCAAAGCAGACATCCAAAAATCCATCACCTCAAAACAAAACACATGCAACACATACTTCAATAAATCAGTGTGTCGACCAATCACAGCCCTTAAGGCCAAACACCTTGACTGTTACACTAGTAATAGGTGACTCCATAGTCAGACACACTGATGTCCCACTGACCAGGCTGAACAAGGAGAAGGTGACTGTGAGCTGTCTATCGGGAGCTAGGATCCGCCACATAACACGCACACTCAGGTCACTCCAAAGCAAGTACAAATATGACTCCGTCATTGTCCATGCTGGTGTGAATGACCTGAGACGTACCTCCCTGGACTACATGAAAAGAGACATAGAGGAGCTCTCCGATTATGTAGCCCAGGCTGGTATGACCCTGACCCTGAGCAGCATCTTGCCCTCACCAAGAATGATACCACAATACAAAGACAAGATGATCAGCTTTAACAATTGGCTCAAGTACTGGTCTCATTCTAAGGGGATCCAATGTCTGTCTGCCTGGGATGATATGTTGGACAAGCCACACTGCTTCGCAAGGGATGGCTTACACCTGTCACCACTGGGCTTCTGGATATTAGCTAAGGCTCTTGCCAACCCCATAGTGCCTTTTTTAGGCAAGACTCAAAAGACAAACCCACCTCCTTAGAAAACAAAAATGGAAAAAAACTAAGGGTAATGCTGCTCAACGCCAGAAGTCTAAATCTCAAGATGCAGGCACTTGATGCACTCCTCAGCATGGAGAACATCGACGTCTGTGCAGTAACTGAAACCTGGTTCAAGGCTCCTGAGAGCACCCCAGTGCTACCAGGCTATACCTCGTATCATGTTTTTCGGCCCCAATACCTGGGCCGAACCACAAAGGGAGGGGGAGTGTCCATATTCATAAAGGACACCCACACCTCCAGGTTAGTAGCAACACATGAAGCATCAGAGACCATACAGGTGCAACTAACCATAGGCAAAACTGCTATACAACTGGTAGCATGTTACAGACCACCCTCCCAATCTCAAGAACCCCACTCAGCCTTCCTGAAGACATTGGATGATATGAATGTATCACAAAATACCATCATACTGGGAGACTTCAACTACCCAAACATAGATTGGGTACATTATTCTAGCCCTAATACCATAGCCCAAAGGTTCCTGGAATTCATAAATTCAAATGCACTGGAACAACTAGTCACGTCTCCCACTAGGGGAGATAATATACTAGACCTGATCATCACAAACATGGGGACAAAATGTTCCACACCGGAAGTATACCCCTCACTAGTGAGATCTGACCACAAACTAATCACCCTGGATATACATATCCCATCTCCTCCCCCAGCACAAAAAACCACAGTGAAACACTTCTCAAAAGCAGACTTCACTCTTCTTAAGACTGAGATGGTATCCTTTAAGCCCACTGTGCCAGTGGATACCACATCCCACAATGCCGAATCCTTCATAAATGCTTTCTATGGACATCTCCAAGAATGCATGGATCATGCAATCTCAAACAAATCCAAGTCCCTCTCCACCAAATGTAAGCATCCTGTCTGGTGGACCTCAGCCATAAACAAATTGTATAACAAAAGAAGGAAGCTACTGCACGTCAGAGCGAAATCCCATGAAGGGAAGACATCTCTGATCAACATTAGCAGAAAACTACGTTCTCTCATAAAAACTTCCAAGGCAAACTTTGAGAGAAAAATCGCTAAGGACAATAAAGATAACCACAAAGCCTTCTTCAGCTATGTTCGAAACCTGGGCGGAAACCCTCAGATATGCTCAGAGTTGATTCACAACAACAAAAAATACACTGAACCCACAGATATTGCTAAAATTCTGTCTGACAGGTTCAGTGCAAATTTCTCCCCTCCTTCACCCCCAAAAGAAGAAATACTTATCCCAGCTGAATGTAATCTCCCTGTCATCTCAGATGTCCAAGTGAGAACCGCCCTAAACAAAGCAAAAAACACAGCATCAATGGGACCTGACGGTATCCCGGGGTGCGTGTTACGTGAACTCCAAGAGGAGCTAAACCTATACATAAAAATGCTATTTAACCTTAGCCTTACTTCGGGATATGTACCTGAACACTGGCGTACAGCAACAGTGGTCTCACTCCACAAGGGGGTTTCCTCTACAGACCCTGGAAACTACCGCCCCATAAGCTTAACTAGCCTGGTCTGCAAAGCTATGGAAAGAATCATTATGGAACTCATAAACAGAGACATAGGGGACCTATAGACACTTGACCCCACCCAGTTCGGCTTTGTAAAGGGCAGATCCTGCCTTTTAAACCTGGTTGACTTTTTCGAAACAGTCACTAGAGCCATTGATGAGGGCAAAGCAGTCCATACAGCATACCTGGACTTGGCTAAGGCCTTCGACACAATACCCCACTCAGGCATCATAGATAAGTTAAACAGCTTAAAAGTAAACCCTTATGTCACTAGATGGGCTGCAAACTGGCTAAAGGACAGAACCCATAAAGTTAAAATCGCTGGAGCAATGTCAGACTCAAAGCCAGTCACAAGTGGTGTCCCATAGGGATCTGTCCTGGGACCCCTCTTGTTCGGCATTTATTTCTCAGATGTTAAAGCAAACATGGGAGGGCTGTGGCTGACAAAGTTTGCAGATGACTGCAAACTAGGCACCATAGTCGATACACCAGCAGACACACACATCCTACAAAAAGGCCTCACTGAAACGGACAACTGGTGCCGTAGTCACGGCCTTAAACTAAATGCCAAAAAATGTATAGTCATCCCTTTTGGAAAAAACAAAGTACCCACAAATTATCACATAGACAGCAACCCACTGAGTATGGAAAAAAGTAATCAGAGACCTAGGGACCCAAGTAGCCAGTGACCTCTCATTTGACACCCACATTGCCAAAGTGGTTAGAAAAACATTCTACCTTGCACACCTCATCATGAAGGGATTCACATCCAGATCCAAGGATGTCATTGTACCCCTGTATTCCTCCCTCATCAGACCCATGATTGAGCACAATGCCCCATTTGGTATGTACCTCACCCGGCATTTGCAACAGCTGGAGAGACCACAAAAGTACCTCACCAAAAGGATCAAGGGTCTCCAACATATGTCTTATTCTGCCAGACTAAAGAAACTTCAGCTCTTTTCAGTAGCATACCGCCTGCTCAGAGGTGATCTCTGCCTGATGTACAAGGCCATGTCCAATCAGGATCTGATGGACATGCTCCACCTCAAAAAATCCAAATTCATCAGGACAACGAGAGCTAAAGACTTAAACCTTGGCACAAGTATGAATAGAACATGCTGGAGGGATAGATTCATAACCCAGAGGCTTCCCATGCTTTGGAACAGGATCCCAGTTCATATTAGGCAGAGCCCCTCACTGACTCTCTTCAAGAGAAATCTTGATGAGTGGATGGGAGATCGTAAGTTTACCCGAGGGGTCACATCTGTGTCACTGCTAGACAGGGACACAGTAAACTATTTCTATTATATAAGGGGACCTTCATTGTGTCAACTACTAGACAGAGGCACAGTATTCTAGATTTATTCTGTACATTTTTGTACCATTTCATGGGGTGGCAAAAGCCACATCACTATGGCTAGGCTTACAAATGCCCCAGGGCTGATAGCCTAGTACTATACTATGAAACTATGAAACTAATATTCCCTCAAAGCAGTGCATGTAAACAAAGGCAGAAATGATGGGGGGATTGAATACTACATTAGCGACACGTTTGAAAAATTGCCCTCACACAATTAGAAAGTTGATAGATAACAGGATATGTTTTAGTAGGAGTCCCTGAAGGATAGAAGCCTGAAAGAAAAATCAATGCCAGTATTTCACAATTGCAGCCTAAGTATTTGTTAGAACACCACAATACACACACATATAACTTAATAATATAATAATAATATATACTTTCTTTTAATAGCCTAAGGAATGTTAAGTGTAGCTAAGTGGGTCTGCACATTATGGTTGCCTGCTTAGCATGGCTTAAACATCCCATAGGAGCTAAACGCAAATAGACAGGTTAAATCTCTAAGCTGAGATGGTGTAGTGGTTAGAGTCGCAATTGCAGCTTTACATCCAGGTTCTCATGGTTTGAGTCCCACGATAGGCAATTTGTTTTCCTATGTGAAAGTAGTGTTAAAATTTTAGTAAACTTAAATTACGTAGCAACTTTTTTTGTCAACCAGGGTAGTGTAGCACTTCCAAAAGTGAGATGTCACTGTAGAAAAGATGTGAAACCCCCATATAAATACAAGCACCCCATATAGTATAATCACACAAGAATATAATTTAATGAAAGCACATAGGGGTGTCATGGAAGGTAACATAAAATTATAATGTGTATATAAATATTATTTTATAATATAAAATTATAAGTGCAATATGCTTAAACATGCCTTAATCACTCTGTATCTATCAGACCTTCTTCTACCCAGCAACAAACTAGTGAACCCTACCAAGTCTCAAACCTGGGATGTTGTCCTCTACAATCACAGCAAAACTCCACCACTCTATCTAAGCTGTGAGAATTTGCACTGCTTCAACAAACATATCATGCATTCTGGTCATTTAACATTAATGAAAAAAACAGGAGCCCCATGTTCCAAACCCATGATCCCACACACTATAGTCAGAGGAATGTACCAATATACCATCTGAGCGATAGGAATTAATGTTGCTTTTTCAAACATATCATGCAATAGAGGCATACAACATTAGGGAGAAATCGTTGTGGAACCATTCTTGTGTTGCACATAGACATATCCACGACATATCTACATATATCCACACACACACACACACACACACACACACACACACACACACACACACACACACACACACATATATATATATATATATATATATATATATATATATATATATATATATCCCCTTCACAAGATTGAATGGATGGAAGCCCGAAATTCATAATCTCGAGACCAGAATCTCGAACTTCCATTCACTCAAAATTCTGAATGGGAGCCTTAGGTTTAAAAAAATAAAAAGTTAACTTACCTTATTGCAGAGGGCCAGGTCCCCTGTACCCTAGCAGTTTAAATGTGAATGTTCCGTGACTGCACTATAGCGGAGGAATAGAAAATCTTCCATTTTGCACTTACTCATATAGCGCGGAATAGGAGATTTCCCTTTCCTTCACTATAGTGCGATCTCAGAGTAGGTATATTTAAGTAGGGGGGGTGTGGGGGCACAGCCCCCTACGTGGGGGGTACATGTGGGTGAAGCCCTCCTGCAAAAACGTTTGAAAGGTGTTACTTTTTTTTTGTCCCTTTCATATGCTCGAGTTTCTCTAAATTCAAGATTCTGGTTTCGAGTTTATGACTTTCAAGTTTAGAGGAATTTGATCATATGAAGGGGAACTATGGAACTATATATATATATATATATATATATATATATATATATATATATATATATATATATATATATATATATATATATATATACATATGAAAAAGTAGAGTCATAATATAGATATACATATATAAAAATATAAAGAAAGGAAAAATATATAGATAGACACATAGATAGATAGATAGACAGATAGATAGATAGATGTACTGTATATATGTATGTATATAACATGCAGTGCAGTTATACCTCAGAACCATCTCTCTCAGCTTGTTAGTCCAAGAAACCTATACAAAGGCTGTAAAAAGGAGGAGGCACATATAAGGACATATTTCAATTATTGCTGTTACAAATGAAGACATTTGCTACAGCAACGGTGCATTTCAGCAGACAATTACTGATGGATATGAGGATGAAACCTGAAATGTTATGTCATTATTTACTGACATAAATCCTTGGATCATCACTGTGATTTACCAGACAAACAAAAATAAATTGCGTAACTGAACAAAAGTATGGGACAAACATCTGGACATTCTGTGAAAATCCTGGCAATGTAGAGGTATGCTCAGAACCCCGTAATGCAATGAATCTGGACCAAGCCTGACAAAATGGGGGGACAAAGGCCTGAAAATAGGGACATAACCAAAATACGTGAGTAGATAAGCTGAGAAAGTTGATGTAATAACACTGTATGTCCTAACATATATTGACTGAAATATCACAAGTCTGGGACTCAATTGTTTCTTATTAGTTAGTGACCTCAATCCCCACATCATCCCACTGATGTGCCAGGAATACACAACAGCTATGGGGACCAGACCAAAGATATCAGCTGGACAACTGGTCATTCTACGAACATGTGGGCATTACACAACTGTCAATCATAGACATATTGCTTTATGTACATGTTTACTTGTGGTGGGGTTAACTGCATTGCATCGCAGTGGTCACCACAGGGGCCTATCTGAAGAGAATGTAACATCCCTGTAGCATACCTCACAACCTGTCATTGAAAGACTTCTGAACAGAGACCAACAAAATGGGGAGACAACCTAAGGTAGGGACATGTGTGAAACATTACTCTCATACAGTGGATATAAACAGTGTACACACCCCTGTTAAGATGCCAGGTGTTTGTGATATATATATATATATATATATATATATATATATATATATATATATATATATATATATATATATATATATATATATATATATATATACAAACTGAAACCACAGTATGCCAGTCCACACATTTTCCATCCTGTAATATGACCTATGACATGAACAATTCACTTGTAAAACAAATCAATCCATTGGGCACCAAATATGGAGTATACAAACCATACAATAAGCTGGATGCATATGTGTGCACACCCTTCAAATAATATTTTATTGCAGCAGCTAGTGATTTACTGACAGCATTCAGGCTGCTTGAGTACACACCTGCCATAAAGTAAAGGCATTCTGAGTAACACCAAATAACAGTCTGCTGTCCAAGTAGGATATTCATGACATTTTCACAGTTGCCTGCAACATCAACAGCCATGGCTTGCAGACAGCTTACAAAGCAGCAAAGGGATCTCATATTTGATAGGTATCAGTCAAGAATAGGGTATAACAACATTACCATAGCATTGCATACACTATGGAACACAGTGGAGATAGTTGTCAAAAGGTGGATTGAATATGGGACAACAGTACTGTTGAAAAGAACCTGACGTCTCTCCAAAAATGATGACATGTCATGTCAAAACCTAGTCATGGAGGCTGCCAGGAAACATACAGCAACACTGAAGGAGTTTCAGGAATCTCTTAAGAAGTAGTGGTGTTGTGGTGTTGTGTAGTACATGTGAGAACACTCTCCCATATTCTGCATACGTCTAGCCTATGGTGTAGGGTCAGATGATGGAAGCACTTCCCCACATCAAAAAACATCCAGGGGTGGATACAATTTGCAATGCAGCACATCTAGTCTCCCAAAGGCATGTGTGTAAATATGTTATGGTGTAATGAGACTATGGCTTGACCTCACAGTCACAATATCAAAAGGTATGTGTGGTGCATAAGCAACACCTCTCTTTACCTGAAGAAAAACATCCCCATGCTGAATCACACTAGTAGCATTAGCATGCTGTGGGAATGCTGTTCCAAAGCCAGAACTGGGCCTGTAGTCATGGTGGTGTGAATTCTGAACATTTCCAAATAACACCCACATCTGGCCCAAATCCATCAGGTCTCTGCAAAAATGCTGAGGATGGGGAGGTGTGTCTGCCTTCAACATGACAAAGACCCAAAGCATACATCCAAAGCGACCTAAGAATAGCTCTACCTGAACACACTCATGGTTATGGATTGGCCCAGCCAGAGCTAGACCTACACCAGATAGAAAAACTCCAGTGTGACCTGACGAGGGCTATGCACATGATCTGCCCATGCAATCTGACAGAGTTGGGTGACCTTTGCATGGAAGAGTTGCCAAATAATGCCAAGTCAAGATGTTCCATGCAGAGAGACACCTTCACAAGAAGAGTGAATGCTGTAAGTCACTTACAAGGTGCTTCAACAAAGTATAATTTTAAGCGTGTGCACACTTACGCACCACCATATTGTACATATTGCAGTCATTATATTTTACATGTAACACGTGTTTGTTTATTGATTGGATTGCAGAGGTCATATGTGACATGAAAGGTGGGTGACATATTTGAATGCATTATTGCAGTCTCATCTTATATATTACAAGAACACGGCATGTTAACAGGGCTGTGTACACTTATCATATCCACTGTAAGCTTCCAAGGTTGGTGACATAACAGGAATTTTGTGACCATACATTTACTGTTGGTTTGGAGATCTGACACTCAAATCTATGTCATTAATCAGTGATGCCACTCCTCAGATCATCCCAGTTATGTATCAGAGAAGCACAGGGGTTATGAGAAACAGAGAAAACATATGAGCCAGACATCTATACATCCTGCAAGGATATGTACAGTTGTGAGGTATGTTCTGTAGTACTTGTCAATGTGCTATACAGGTGAACAGCAATGATGTGTACGTGGGTACAGTCTGTGCTGGGGGAAAGTGCCATCACCTACTAACACTAATCACATATCCCAGAGCTCTATATTATTAGTTACATGTAGTAAAACTGGCTGCAATGCATGATGTTGAGGGCCATGTGTCATGCATGTCACCATTTGGGTAATGTGTGGTCTGTGTAACAGATTTGTGCCACCTCACTTGTAAGTGTGTGTGTGTGTGTGTGTGTGTGTGTGTGTGTGTGTGTGTGTGTGTGTGTGTGTGTGTGTGTGTGTCTGCGTGTGTGTTCCAGCCAATCTCAAAGTGCAGGTATTAATGTACATATGTTGTCTTCCCCTCACAGGTGGCGATGGGGTTCGGGGTCACTCATGCTTAGAAACTGATGTCATTATCTCTGCCGACTTTGACAATGATGATAGGAATAGTGAGGTACAGGTGGGGTTGTCAGGGGCTGAATCTGGGCCATTGGTTTACATCCCACTCTTCTCCAAACCATCTCCGCTCACAGTGACAATGCCCACACATACCCCACCATCAGTGGCCACAGATGATGAACAGTTGGCAGGTGGTGGCATTGAACAGGCTAGTGTGGTGGCTATGGCAGATGTGAGTGCAGACACTGGCCATAGCCAGAGTGCAGGTGAGGTCCCACACAGGCGGATGGACAGGGGTGCTCACAAGAGGACAGCTGCTCATGAAGCCGCTGTCACAAGTGCCACAGCAGGAATCACCAGACACAAATTTCGGGCTGTCATGAATGCACAGGCATGTAGTGAATGGCACTACCAGACAAATACTCAGGGTGGTGGATGCAGCTCTTCATAATTTACGAGGTGACATACATGACCTTGTTGAGGCCAGAAGTCAAAATACTGAGGTCATTAACAGATGGTGGGGTTAGACCTTGGCAATTCTCAACCTTGGAATGTCTGAGCTAGAGCATGTGGTGGGTGATGTGCATTGGTCATATGGACATAGGTCAAGACAAACAACACCTTCGCACTCCCATAGTGGCAGTGACACCAGCACTACCGAAGGGAGGTTGCTGTCCACATCACACCAGAGCAAGCCATGGGCACTTGGTCCTGTCTGGAACCATCAGGAGAATGGATCCAGCAGACAGAAGTCACCATCAGGAAGCAGTACTGCATCTGGCCTTGGGCCTGGTGGTGGCAGTGATACTCCTGGCATGACCAGTTTCCATGTCTGTGTCCGGAGACGGTGAACTGGACACCCTGCCATGTATGGCCACAGCTGTCCAACATACCCCTGTATAGGGCAGCCACATGGTGTGACTGTGAGCATACATACATACAGACATCTGTATTACAAGCACGTCACCTCCAGGCACACACAGCACCTCCGCACAGCCCATCTATTGGACACTCCTCCAAACACACACACATGATGTAAAGCATATGGGCCAGCCTAGGCCCTTGGTAAACCCAAACCACATGCTGTGCATATGCTGATATCTGTGCCACATCCCTGACATCTATACCATTGATGCAGGGACATGCTAATATGGGTCTAATGCACAGGGTGAATATAGTACAGTGTAGCTATGTAATACTATGTAAGGTGCTGTCTGCCTGCATTTGTTATGGGTACACATGCAGGTGTATGTACCTTATTAGCCAGGATGCATTATTGCTGTTAGTACCACTGACTGAATGTAGTCTGACATGCTATATTCTGTTTGTGTTCCAGGTGTCTGTGTGTCTGCAGGCTGTGGTCCTGGAGACATTCCCAAGAAGGAATATAGCAGAGTGGGAATACACCGACTGTGTCATAGGCAAGGTACAGCTTTATATGTACATGTACCAGGTGTGTATGCATGCAACAGTGTGTGAGGGACACAGACAGGTAGCTTTCAGACATGTCAGCTCAGTGTTGTGTAGTACCACAGGCTCATACATACAGAAAAGGTTACTGCAGTACTGTCAGCAGGTGCCTCACAAGCATAACCATTACATTAACTGCAACAGATTCACCTGTCAGCACCTTTTGGCCCTGCCATTTATTTTCCATACACTCAACCCTGATGCAGTTGATGAGGGTATGTATGATACTGTGTATGACAGGTTTGTGGTATGCATTCCTGAGTTCACAGGGTGGAACAGGGAGAAAAAATGATATATCCTTTGCATACACACAGTAAGGACTAACACAGGGGATGTGCACAAAGTAACATAAACACAGTTGGCAATAGACAGATTAGTAAACCTACATGTGCACCTTGATGTACTGTACTACTACATACACATGGCATGCCCCACATAGATTATACGCATGGGACATAACACACTACCTCTTACAACATGTAATGCTCTGAATGCCTTCATGGATGGTAAGATAACCCACCAGAAATAGGATGTGGAGTTATATATTGCACCTACAAGCCTGGACAAGTGATAGTGTAGCAGACATTGTATCAGCATGATGTTTCAGTCAAGTATGATGCCTGATGCTGGCATGTACGTCACTACACTCACTGTGGCCGATTTGACAATAATAGGTTCATAGGTTCATAGGTAGGTACTAGGCTATCGGCCAAAGGGCCTAAGTAATCCTAGCCAACAAGGTTTCCTTGCTTACCCCACCCAAGAGCGTTATTTTCCTGTGCCCCTATTAAGCAGAGCCACAGATGTGATCCACAGGGTGTATTTCTTATTTCCCATCCACTCATCAAGATTTTTCTTGAAGAGTACTAATAAGGAACTTTGCTTGACATAGATGGGTAGCTTGTTCCAGAGTATGGGAAGTCTCTGGGACAGAAATCTATCCCTCCAGCATGTCCTGTTTATTGTGGTGACAAGGTTTAGGTCCCTAGAGTGTGTAGCTTGGAGGGATTGGGATATCTTTAGGTGTAGCATGTCCAATAGCTCTGGGTTTGACATAGCTTTATATGTTATGCAGAGATCACCTTAAAGTAGACGATATGCTATGGAGTAAAGCTGGGGTGTTTTGAGAGGGTCAGTGTAGGGCATCTGTTTTAGAACAGTAATCTTCTTTGTGAGGTACTTTTGTGGCCTTTCCAGTTGCTGCAGATGTCTTATGAGGTACTTTCCAAAAGGGGCGTTGTACTCTATAATGGGTCTAATGAGTGTCGAGTAGATGGGAACAATGACCTTTTTTTTCCAGTATGAGGACCCTTTTGTGATGAGGTGTGCCACGTAGAAGGATTTCCTAACTACTGTGGTGATGTGATTATCAAAGGAGAAACTACAGTCCATGTGGGTCCCAAGGACTGTTATCACACATTCGGCATTAAGTAGACTGCCACCTATGTCGTAGTTCATGGGTACATAATTTTTACCAAAGGGGATGACAATGCACTTTTTGGCATTGAGCTTGAGTCCATGGCTCTGACACCAGGCATATGTCTCAGTGAGGCCCTTCTGTAGGATGTCCACATCATTTGGGGACTTGACTACGGTCCCTAGTTTGCAGTCATGTGCGAACTTCATTAGACAAAGGCCTTCTTTGTTAGCCTGTACTTCATAGAAGTAGATACCAATCAGGAAAGGTCCCAGGACTGAAACCTGTGCTACGCCACTTGTCACTCATTTTAAGTCAGATTTGGAGTCTGCAACTTTTACAGTGTGGGTTCTGTCATTGAGCCAGTTGGCAACCCATCTTGTAATGTAGGGATGTATACATAGTTTAGTGAGTTTAGCTATAATTCCAGAATGGGGGTGGTGTCAAAAGCTTTGGCATGGTCAAGATAGGCTCTGTGAACCACCTTACCCTTGTCTATGGCTTTGGTGACTGCCTCAAAGAAGTCAATCAGGTTCAGGAGGCATGATCTGCCTTTCACAAACCTGAACTGGGTGGGTTCCAGAGTTTGGAGGTTACCAATGTCTTAGTTTATGAGTTCCGTGATGATACATTCCATGGCCTTACAGACCAGGCTCATCAGGCTAATAGGGCAATAGTTCCTGGGATCAGTGGTGGCTCCTCCTTTGTGGAGTGCAATAACTGTTGCTGTGCACCATTCAGTGGGCACAAAGCCTGATGTGAGGCTATGACTGAACATGGTGCTTAGGTGGGGAGCCAGTCCATTCTGAAGTTCAAGTAAAACGCAGCCTGGGATGTTATCCAGTCCCATGGATGCTACGTTTTAGATTTAGAGAGTGCAGCTTTTACCTGAATAGTCGTGATTACAAGGACTCTGCATTCTTTCTGTATAGATATGGGCCCTTTAGGGGGTGAGAGGGGAGTAAGGTTAGCACTGAACCTATCTGCCAGGATGTTGGCAATATCAGTTGGTTCTGTAATTTTCATGCTGATGTGCTGTAACTCAGAGCAGATCTGGGTGTTGCTATTGAGATACTTGACATAGCTATATAATGCTTTGTGGTTGTCCTTAGAATCAGTGGCAATTTTGTTTTCGTAGCTAGCTTTGAAGGATCTTATAAGGGATCTCAGCATCTCACTAAGGCTGACCAGGGAGCTCCTGCACTCATGGGATTTTTCTTTCTTTTGCAACAGTTTCTTCCTTCTTTTGTAGAGTTTTTTATGGCATGGGACCACCAGATTGGCTTCCTTTTTTGGAGGATAGTGTCTTGGTTCTGTTTGGGATAGCATGATCCATGCACTTGTGTAAGTGCTTATACAGTGCATTTGTGTAAGATTCAGAAGTCATAACTGTATTGTCCATCTGCATGGGTGTCATGATGTTCGCCACTTCTGTCTTAAGAAGCATGAAGTTAGCTTTTTAGAAAATTTTTAACATGGTTTCCTTAATGGGAGGGTGTGGGTGGGATGTGGATATCTAGGGTGATTAGCTTATGGTCGGATCTGACCAATGAGGAGTTGAATTCAGGTGTGGAAAACCAGTCACTCATGTTGGTAATGACTAGGTAAAGGATATTGTTTTCCCTGGTGGGTGTGTGGATATGTTGATCCAGGGCATTGGAATTTATGATTTCCAGAAAGCGTTCAGTGAAGGAGATGGTACATGAGTAGTTTTCCCAGTTAATGGTGGGGTAGTTGAAATTGCCCATTATTAGGGTGTTTGGTTGAACCCTAATATTTTCCAGTATATCAAGAAAAGAGGAGTGGGAATCCTGGGGCATGTTGGGGGATCTGCATCAAGCTACAATTTGGATTGCAGTTTTGCCCAGAGTTAGTTGCACTTGGATAACGTTGGATGCATTATGCTAAGCAACTAGCCTGGAGGCGTGGCTATCTTTAATGAATATGGACACACCTCCACCTTTGGTGTTCTGGTCCAGGTTAGATGGCAGAAAAGTGTGGTATGAGTTATAGCCTGGTAATGCAGGAGTGCTCTCTGGATCCTTGAACCAGGTCTCAGTCACTGCATAGATATCGATGTTCTCCATTTTAAGGAGTGGCTCAAGAGAGTGCATTTTAAGATTTAGACTTCTAGCACTGAGTATCATTACCCTCAATTTTTGCTTGCCTATTCCTGTCACGGTGGTGAATTTATCATTTGAACCTTGCCTAAAAAGGCACTATAGTGGCAGCAAGAGCCTTAGCCAGTATCCAGAATCCCAAGGGTGACAGGTGGAGGCCATCTATGGCAAAGCATCATGGTCTGTCGACCATGTCATCCCAGGCAGACAGATAATGGATCTCTTTAGAATGACACCAGAAACTTAGCCAATTGTTGAAGTCAATCATTTTGTCCTTTTACTGCAGTATCATTCTGGGTGAAGGCATGATGCTACTCAGGGCTAGGGTCATACCTGCCTGGGCTACAAGATTGGAGAGCTCTATATATGGGCATTGTTAAGCAACACAGACCACATACAGGTTGCAAACATCTGGATATTCCATAGACATCTGTAGAGAGGACTGGTATGGCCTGCACAATGATTTAACATGCTGAATGTGAGGCAGATGCCATTACCACCCTATATAAAGTAATGCCATTGGGAGGTGTTAAGCAGGCATGGATGGTACACAAATCAAAATGGTATCAGCCAAACAGGATATGACTTTCACCCAATGACACACAGCTGCCAGTACTGAGATTAGAACCCCTACCTATCTAGTTATTTCTGCTATAGTTTTATGCAGTTATCAGACAAGCCACGGAGCTTATATGATTTATCCTAGTTCCAACGTACTTCTAAGGTGATTGAAATCAGTAGGCCTTGTAAAGTAGAGTGATGTGAAGTTTACAGGGTGGTACACAACTCAAAAATGTATAACCCATGCAGTATATGATTCTCACACACACACACACACACACACACACACACACACACACACACACACACACACACACACACACACACACACACACACACACTTGCCAGTATTGAGATTATAATCCCTGCCTATCTAATTATTTGTACTATAGTGTTATGCAGTTATCGCACATGCTGCTGAGCTTACTGGGCGGACAACTGGCCAATGGTGCTGATAACTGCACAGCTGTGATAAACTGTTACAGGTGCCAGAAAGTCTGCCTTCAGTTTTTCCCTTAACTCTTCTAGTTCTTTCTCTTCTACACTTCAAATAGCCTAATAGCTTTGCACTTCAACAGTTTTTTTATCAATTATTCTAGTACACCTGAGAGTCAACAGCAGTAGTCGTTCTTCACAAATTAGCTCCAGTACTTAGTAGTTATGACCACTCCTCCTGGCATGATTAAAGTGCAGTTCTCTGTCCTTTTTCCCATTAACCTGGTGCACTTGGGCATTCAGAGGCACTGTTGCAACTACCTTATGTACACATACATCCCTTTCCTCTAAACTCCCAACACTCAGACTTGTGAGAGATACCCCTATATCACCGAATTGGAAGACATGCACTCTCCAGCGAAGACTGGACTAACTCATCAAGAGGAGTAGGGTCAACACTTACAACACACCACATGGAACACATACCCCTTCAGAACACCCACTATCACAGCTGTGACATAGAAACAATATCCACACACCCACCTTCACAGAGGCACTCAATAGGCATTTACCCAAACAGCAGCGACCACCAAGACAGACACCTGCTTACCATCACAACACAGCACAAACCGCAGGACACATATTTCACCTACACAGTGTACCCCTCAACCTAAGCCCCAAAAGCTAACCATCTTGCCTGATATAGTAATCATAGGTGACTCAATAATGAGGCACACAGATGTCCCACTCACTAGGTTGAACATGGAGGAGGTAACAGTCAGCTGTTTATCAGGTGCCAGAATCCAACACTTAATACACTCAGTCAAGTCACTCCACAACAACTACAAGTATCACTCTATCATTGTCCATGTGTGTGTCAATGACCTGAGACACACCTTCATGTACTATATGGAAATAGACATGGTGAAGTTCTCAGATTATGTGGGCCAGGCAGGTATGACAGTAGTCTTGAGCAGTATACTACTGTCACCCAGAATGATACTGCAGTACAAACAACAAATGATTGACTTCAGCAATTCACTTAAGTGTCTGGTGTCACTCTCATGGGATCCAGTATCTGTCTGCTTGGAATGACATGATTGACAGACTGCGATGGCTTGCCAGAGGTGACCTGCATCTGTCACCCCTGGGTTTTCAAGTACTGGCTAAGTCTCTTGCCACCCCTATAGTGCCTTTTTAGTCAGTGTTCCACATCAAATTACCACCATAACAGCTATACATATGTGAATTCTGAGGGTCATGCTGCTCAACACTAGACTTCTACACTTCGAGATGCAACCACTCGAAGCACTCCTCAAAATGGAGAACATTGACATTTGTGCTGTAACAGAGACCCGGATTACATCAGCAGACAGCACCCCTACATTACCAGCCTATAACTCATTCCACACCACAGCCACAAAGGCAGTGATGTCTCCATATTAATAACAGATATGCACACATCCAGAGTAGTATCCCAGCATAATGCATCTGAGATACTTCAGGTTCAACTGACATTGGGTAATAGTGCAATCCAGGCCGCAGCCTGCTATAGGTCTACATCCATGTCCCTAGACTCTCAATCTACATTCTTCAACATCCTGGAATCTATCAAGGTCCAACCCATCACTCTCATACTAGGAGAGTTCAACTACCTCTCCATCAACTGGGAAAGATACTCAAACACCAATACAATGGCCCAACGCTTCCTGGAATTCATCAGTTCCAATGCCCTAGACCAGCCCATTCTGACACCCAGTAGAGGAAGCAACATCCCTGACCTGTGTTGATTACTAACATATGGGACCGTTGTTTGACAACAGTAGCCAATCTCTACCTGGTCAGATCCAACATAGACAAATCACCATGGAAATGCACATCTCATCCACACCCCCTGCAAAGGTAACCACCTTGAAAAACTTCTTCAGAGCTGACTTTGGACTCATAAGATCAGAGCTGGCTAATTTCACAGCACCCATTACAATGGAAAATACCTCCATGACTGCTGAATCATATACAAATGTACTGTATAAACATGTATTTCAATGCATGGAACTAGCATGCTGACAAGAACCATGAGTCTCTCCTGCAAACACTGGAGGCCAATCTGGTGGTCCCCTTCCATTAATAGCATTTATAACAGAAGGAAGAAACTGTTTCAGAAAAAGGTGCTGTCCCAAGAGTGGTAAAACTCCCTTATTAGCCTCAACAACAACTTGAGATCCCTCAGGAAATCATTAAAAGCCACTTATGATGGCGGAATTGCAGCAGGCACTAATAACAATCACAAATCCTTTTATTGTTACATCAAGAACCTCCATGCCAATACCTAGCAGTGCTCTGAGTTACTGCACAATGCTACCTCAACAGATATTTCTAACATTCTTGCCAACATACTCATTGCTAGCTTTACCCCTCTCTCCCCGCCTAGGGAACAATCAGAATGCCAGAAGAATGCCAGGCACTCAGGATTACTGCCACCCAGTTTACACCTGCATTGTCCATAGGCAAGAATACAGCTTCCATAGGACCACAAATTATCCCTGGCTGTGTTCTACATGAACTACAAAGATATCTGGCACCACATATTTGTGCCCTGTTCAGCCACAGCCTCACCTCAGGCTTTGTCCCTCCCAAATGGCGTACTGCTACTGTCATCCTTCTCCATACAAGTGTGGCAACTACAGATCCTGGGAATTATCAGTCCATTAGCCTGATGAGTCTGATATGTAGAGCTATGGAGTGCATCATCAGGGACCTGATTGACAAACATATAGGTAATCTCCTAACTCTGTACCCTACATGGTTTGGCTTTGTGGAAGGCAGAACATGCCTGCTCAACCTGGTTGAATTCTTTGAGTCAGTCAGCAGGGCTGTTTATAACAGTAAGGCACTGCATACAGCCTACATCAATCTGGCCAAGGCTCTTGATACCATAATTCAGTCAGGAATTATGGACGAACCCACCATACTAGGCATCAACCCCTGTATCACTAGGGAGGGGGGTGTAAATTGGCTCACAGATAGAACACACAGTGTGAAACTAGTGATCTCCAAGTCAGACTGCCAGTCAGTCACGAGTGGATTCCTACAGGGATCAGTCCTGAGTAATCTCCTGTTCAGCATCTACTTCTCAGGAGTTCAGGCCAACACAAAGGAACTCTGGCTGACCAAGTTCACAGACAACTGCAAGCTGGGAGCCATCATTAACTCCACAAGTGATGCAGGCATCCTACAGAGAGGCCTCACTGAGACCACTGACTGGTGGAGAAACCATGGCCTGAAGCTTAACACAACAAAATGCATCATCAGCCCCTTTGGTAAAATCTCAGTTACCACTAAGTACCACATTGATTGGAGTCCACTAAACACTGCAGGTGTTCTAAGATATCTCAGGACACAGATTGACAGCAACCTCTTCCCTTAACTGCCAGATTGCCACTGTGGTCAGGAAATCCTTCTGTGTGGCACATCTCATTACCAAGGGTTTTGCATCCAGGAAGAAAGAGGTCAGCATCTCTGTGTACTCTTCCCTCATTAATCCAATCATCAAGTATAATGGCCCATTTGGCATGTACCTCACTAGATGCCTGCATCACAATGAGGATCCTAGGCATTTAACACATGTCCTACACAGACATATTCAAAATAGTCCAGCTATTCTCTGCCTCATATCACCTACTTAGAGGAGATCCCTGCTTAACTTGCAAAGCCATGTCTGATCCAGCTCTTTTACAAATGCTACATCTAAAGACACCCCAATCTCTCTACACCACACACTGCAGGGACCTTGACCTCATTACCACTATCAACATAACATGCTGGAGGGACAGGTTCCTCACCCAGAGACTGCACATGCCCTGGAATAGACTTCCCATACATGTCAAGCAAAGCACCTAGATGACCCTGTTCCAGATAGATCTTGATGAGTGGATGGGTAATAGAAAGTTCACACCAGGGATCATTCCAATGGTTCTACTTGATGAGGGCACTGGGAACTAAAGTCGGGTGGCACAATGGCAGGAAACTTATGGGCTAGGCTTGTAACGGCTCCAGGATCATTAGCCTAGTACACATCTATGAACCTATAAGGGGAGTGACATCGGCATGACTGATAAAGTAGGCCAGTGGGTGGGTAACATATCAAAATACTTCTTTCCACAAACATACACACTTACTCACGCACTTATATACCCACACACACACATTTTCCAGATCTGAGAGTAGAACCCCTGCCTGTCTCATTATTTGTACTATAGTGTTACACAGTTATCACACAGGCTACAGACCTTACTAGGCTGAAAACTGGCCAAAGGTGCTGATAAAGGAAATTACATCAGCATGACTGATAAAGTATGCCAGTGGGTGGGAAACTTATCAAAACACATACACACTTTCACACATACTTTTACACCCACACCCAAATTTTTCAGATCTGAGAATAGAATCCCTGCCTATCTAGTTATTTGTACTATAGTGTTACACAGATATTGCATGTGCTACAGAGCTTAGTGGGCTAACAACTGGCCAAAGGTGCTGATAAGGGGAATGACATCAGCAGGACTGATAAAGTGGGGCAATGGGTGGGAGACTTATCAAAATACTTCTTATTATAAACATACACACACACACACACACACTCATTTGCCAGAGCTGAGATTAGAACCCCTGCCTAACTAGTGATTTGTACTATAGTGTTACGCAGTTATCACACATGTGATGGGCCTTACTGGGCTGACAGCTGGCCAAAGCTACCAGTAAGGGGAATGACGTCAGCAGGACGGATAAAGTGGAGCACTGGGAAGTGCTGTGGGTGGGAATTGCCTAAAACTGTTTCATCTACAAACACACACACAAACACCCTCACTCTCACATACACAACTGTCACACACACAGCTGTCAGTATTGAAATTAGAACCCCTATTTATCTAGTTATTTGTACTATACTGTTATGCAGTTATCACATGTGTTACAGAGCTTATAGGGCTGATTGGTGTCCAATGGTACTTCTAAGGAAAATGACAGCAGCAGATTTTGTGAAGTAGGGCAATGTGAAGTGTACTGAGTGGGAAGAGTCTCCTAATACTTGGACCTATGGACACACACACACACACACACACACACATATATATATATATATATATATATATATATATATATATATATATACACACACACACACAGGCAGGTGATGTGATATTATAAACTCAAGCTCAATGCTGTTACACAATGGGGCTCACCTTTTATGCTGGCACATGCAACTGTTTGCCACTGATATGCCACTGTCCACAGCAAGATATCACTGCATGCCATTCAGGGTATCCATGTGTGTGACTCACTCTGTCTGTGTCCCCTGTGTCTCTCTGTCTGTGTCACTGTCTGTGTCTCAGTTCCCCACATCTATGTGTGTGTATGATTGACATATATCTGTTGCCCATATATATCTATATATCTATATATATATATATATATATATATATATATATATAAATATATATATATATATATATATATATATATATATATATATATATATATATATATATATTTTTTTTTTTTTGTGTGTGTGTGTGTGTGTGTGTGTGTGTGTGCGCATCTCATGCAACAGATGCAGATATATCACATATGGGCCACCTACCGCTAACTGAGGGTAATCCTGTCTGATGTGTGAATGGGGGGGACAGTTATGGGTTACATAGCTGTCTGTATGCATGGACATTTATACACAATACAGTCATATATTCTGATGTGGGTTCTACCATGTCCTTAGATTCTCTAAGTGTAGGAGCATGCCCAGTGTGACCTTCTAAATGTGGGTGGGACTCCATTCTAGAGATAGGTGTACTCCAATCCAGGGTTTTTTGTGCTACAGCCATACCTCTCAGGAGTACACAGGACTTTCCTCAGGGTACTTGTTTTGTTTAGCAGTCATTTTCTGACATATCTTTAGTCTGAAACTGTAATGTATTGTGTCATTGCCTAGTGCCAGACATCCTCAGATCATCGCAGTGCTTTACAAGAGGAATACTAGTTGTATGATGCATAGACCAACATTATGAGAGCAGCTATGTAAATTCTTGCCCAACAAGGTCATTTGTGAGTTGTGGTACAGCCAGTGTAGTAAGGACACACAGCTGTGCAAACAATCCAGGAACCTGGTGATATACTGGCTGGGGATCTCCTGCTTGTGTGGTATCTTTCTAATCTGAGATGTCATATCCTTGTGTGTGCATACCTTTGACCTGTACATTGTTTGGCAGGTTGTCCAGGTGTTTGGCTAGAGGTGTCATCCTTTCTATGTAAACTTGTGTTTTTATGGTAAGTTAGTTACACATAATTGAAATGTGATGTTACAAAATAATACAGACATTACTGTTTCAGAATACATAACCTTCAGACAAATCCCACTACTGCACACCCCTCACCCTACCAACTTTTTCATTTTGTAAGGGTGATATTTACAACACATGGCTATCATTGTGCCTTTGTTCCAATTTTATTGCTGCCCTTGTCCAGACATCTTGCTGTCAGAGGTTGGGAGTTATGGGTATGGGTACAGAGTGCATTCACTTGTGCAGGCATGTCCATTATTTGTAAAAGCAAACATAAGAAAAAGGATTATTGAGAATGACCACTGACAACATTACTGCAAAGCACTTATAGTCACAAAAGCCTTGGCACCTCTGCTACACAGCCTTCAAGATGTCACTAATATGTGTAGTATATTCCAAATTGCACTGTGACTTCCATGTATGTCAGTGGCAGAGCAGTGGGTGTCACAGACATGATAAGAGTTGGCACTGCAGTTATTTGCACATGGCCCTATCAAAGGCAGCACTGTACCTAGGGCAGTACAAGAAGACTGCCAGGAGAATGTGCTGACCAGCTTCAGACAGTATTAACCACACATAAACATAGCTCATTCACCCCTGCATATTATGCACAGGCAACATATTTTCATGTATATTGGTACAGCCCGGCCAATATGCGGTATGCTGCTATTTCCATGCAAACATATATGTTACTGCATTTGTGTGGGTATATGTTGGGGCACACCTGTCAACAGTACACTTTTGTACAGACTGTGCTGATATTTGCTTTACATTTTCGTTCCACTTACCATATTATTGTGCCCTATCTTGGGAACTGGAGGCATATCAGTAAAGAGCCCGGGTCACATTGTACTGACATACATTTGAGTTTCAGACTTCTTACCCTTCATAGCCTTACTGCAACTGCGGGTCCTGCTGTGCTATCATATGTGAGTCTATAGGGGATTAATTAAACATTGTCACCATATGTGTGACTTTACCAGACATTTTTCTGTGGTTTTCTACAGTTGACTTGCTATGTGGGTCTGAGGGGTGGTTATGGGACCCCCACCCTGACATCCATGTCTGTGACCAATGACCCCCCCACTTAGCTGTCCCCACATATATACTGCAGTGGGATTTTCCACCTTGGATATTATTGCATAGTGTGTGGAGGCCAGTTTTGGCCAGACATTTCCTGGTGTCCCATATAACTGTCAGTTGTGTGCTGCTATCCCAGTAGGTCACCCCATTCCCTTGCTTGCATGCAGCATTACCATAGATATGCTAGCAGAACATACTATTCCACTGATTTATTGTTAAGAAGACTGACTTACCTTGTGATTGCAGCAGTTGTGAAGATGGTGCTTGAGGGCCGCCTATGTTGGATGCACACATTACACTGCCTATACGTGGTAAATTACAGGTAATGTGATGTGTGTGTCATCCATTTTACTGTGTGTGTGAGTCAGAGAGAGGTGTCTGTCCCTGAGGTCCTTACAGTGTCAGTGTGTGTGCTATGCATTGCCTTTTTGCCAAGGTGTGAGCATACTGGGTATGCCTTCATCTGCCTATAGGAGCAGGCTCAGGGGCCTCCTCCGGTGAGTCCCTCTGTGCCTGTGGAGACCTTGCCAATGGTGGTGGGCTATGTGGCCTTACTCTGTGCTGTTCCTGCTGCAGCTGTTCCCACAGGATCATATTGTGTAGCATGGCACATACTATAAACATGTGTACACATGTGGCTGGAGAGTACTGCAAGGCTCCACCAGATATGTCAAGACAGAGGAACCATGATTTGAGCATCCCAATCACACACACCCTATAATGATCTTGGTTTGTGTGTGCCTCATTATGGCATTCTTGTGTGGGTGTGTGTGCATTTCTGATGGGTGTCATCATCCATGGCTCCTGTGCATCACCAGTATCCCCTGCCAGATGGCCATATGGGATGCCCCCACTGTGACAAATGCCAGATGTGGGAGTCATGATAGCTTCCAGGGCTGCCATCACACACATTCATGATAATGCCTTGGGCATTGCACATGACCTGGTAGTTGATGGAGGGGAATCCCTTGTGGTTTATGTAGACCCTACCCTGTTCACTGGGTGGTGCTTTGATGTGGATGTGCATGCAGTCTATGGTATGGCACCCAGTACCTCTGGATATTCTGCTACATGGTGGAAGAGATGCATATTGCTGGTCCTCTCCTCATGGGTGTTGGGGAAGCAAATGTGCTCACCAGCATGTGGTAGCATGGCATCCAGGAACTGGCGGAGTACCATGGATGCAGATGTCTGTGAGACCCCCATGATATCCTCAGTAAGTCTTTGAAAAGTACCTGCAGCTAGAAATTTTAAGGCTACACATACCTTGGTATCCACTGGGATGGGTTCCCCTTTGTTGGTTCTAGGTCTGAGTTGAGGACAGCACAGCTGGGTGATTTGCTGAAGAATGTCTCTGTCCACCCTGTAGTTTTCTACTTTCTCCAGATCATGTAGCCCCTGGTAGGTCACCCTTGGTCTGAACTCTCTTCTCCTTCTTTTTGGTCTGTGGAGGTTGTCAGCATTATCCTCCTCTCCGCTGTCATCCTCTAGCACATACTGATGGATGAACACAATGGCAGCCCTTAACATTTTTCCAGTTAAAATTTCCCCACATGTATACACCAATGGTGCATAGCTTGTGGGAAAAAAACAGACTGTAAGGTGTTTTCATACTTTATACTGTTGTGCTGCAGATGATGCCTGTATGATTGGCTGACTAGCTGCCACCTATATTACTCATGGCTTTGATTTGGCCACTGTGAGTGTTAGAGGCATTACTGGTAATTTGTGCATGATTGCCTTTATTCTGCTGTTGGCCTTTTTTAATTATTCTTTACTTACATCTACTCCACATTTTCAGGTATGCAGCCACCTGACAACTGTATTTTAGTGTGCTTTGCATGACCCATTGTAAGTTGCAAGAGTCCCATATTAGTGATTTCTATTTCATTTCTCCTTTATTCTGCTGTTGACCTTTATTTCTTTTTTTTACATCTCCTCCCATTTTCAGCTATGCAGCCACCTGCCAGCTGTAGCACTGAGTGATTTCAATGGCCCATTGTGAGTTGCAGAATCCCATATTGCTGATTTGTACTGAATTTCCCTTGTTCTGCTATTTCCTTTTTATCTATATCCTTCCTGTTTAAGCCCAGCACATGGCATAGACCCATTTAGCTAGTGTAAACAGCAAAAAATGGCCCTCCCCTGGGCACGAACATGCTCCTTAGTTCATGGAATAAGGCTATACAGCCTCAAACACACACCCTCACTTAGCTGTGCTTAGCTAAGCACAAACCCATGCAACGAAGCTCCAATGTGCTTATACCAACCATGACACACCCCCTTTTCATGGTAGTTACTCCTCCTCACTACACGATGATGTTCGAGTACCTACACAGTGCAGTGTGAGACTTAGGAAAATTTTGTGATTTATAGGTTCATAGGTTCATAGGTTCATAGGCAGGTACTAGGCTATCGTCCCTAGGGCCTATAGAAGCCTAGCCATAATGATTCCCTGGCTATTGGTTTCCACAAATATTTACTTTCCTGGACTCCTGTCTATCAGGGCTACTGATGTGATCCCCAGGGTGAATTACTTATCTCCCATCCAGTCATTAAGGTGTCTGCCTGACATGTATGGGCATTTAGCTTGAGCCCATGGCTCTGGCACCAGGCATCTGTTTCGGTAAGGCCCTTTTGTAGTATATCCACATCATTTGTGGATACAGTAATGGCTCCCCACTTACAATCATCTGCGAACATTGTAAGCCAGAGTCCCTTAGTGCTGGCCTGTACTTCAGAGAAGTAGACGCCAAACAAGAGTGGTCCCAGGACTGAACCCTGCGGTACACCACTTGTCACTTATCTGGAGCTGGATTTGGAGTTGGCTACTTTTACAGTGTGTGTGTTCTGTCAGTAAGCCAGTTTGCAACCCATCGAGTGACATAGTGATTAATGCCCAGCTTGGTAAGTTTATCTATGATTCCAGAGTGAGGGATAGTGTTGAAAGCCTTTGTGAGGTCCAAGTAGGCTGTGTGAACCAACTTACCCTTGTATACAGCTCTGGAGACTGATTCAAAGAAGTCGATCAGGTTCAGGAGGCAAGATCAGCCCTTCACGAACCCAAACTGGGTGGGGTCCAGTGTTTGAAGGGTGCCAATGTTTTTGTTTATAAGTTCCATGATAATATGTTTCATAGCCTTGCAGATCAGGCTCATCAGACTGATGGGATGGTAGTTCCTGGGATCCAAAGTGGATCCCCCCTTGTGGAGGGAGTATAAGTCCCCTCATTAACATATCCCACTGCCTTAGTCCGTAGTTACTGCACTACACAAGAGTCTTCCCCCTTAGCACCACTGTTCCCTGCCATTGTTTTGATTCTGCTTGCCATTGAGTATAATGGCAAAATGTAGGTTTCCTTAAAATTGACTTTTCACTATTTTTTTTACCATACAATCCCGTTTGCATGGCGATGCCCTATACTTCAACTGTCGAGATCGGCCACAGTAAAATAAACTTTTATTTTTAGTAAAATTAAGAGGTTTTCCATGCCAATGGCCATATATTTGGCCATTGGCATGCCTTCAGATTAGGGTACATGCTTTTATTGGAGCTGTCATAGCTCCGTTTTTATTTTTGCAGGAATGTATTCAGCTAGTAGCCGAATACATTTCTGCACTTTACACTGTTCCTGCACGGTTACCTGCCTGCTTTGTGGATCACTAATTCAACTCATTTACATGATTTTTACCAGCAAATGAGGTAATTAGCATCCTGCATGGGTTTCCTTGCATGAACAGTGTTGGCTCACTCGAGCACTTCAAAATGGCATGTGCATGGACCGCTCGGCAGCCATATTCCATGCAGGAGTAGTGTAGCCACTCCTGCATAGAATATGGCTGCCGAGTGATCCAGGAACATGCTGTTTTGACATGCACAAGCAAGCCAACACTGTTCCTGCCAGGATTTTAATTACCTCATTTGCTGGTGAAAATGTGTAAAAAGCATTTGTGAATCCCACGGAATCTGTGCAGCTCATTAACACACAAAAAGTGCAGAAAGGGGGTTCACATTTAAAGCTACCAAGCCTTTCTATAATGTCCTTTGTAAACATCCCTTCTATGTAAGACTTAATGATTTTGCCTTTTTTGAAAATAAAAGAAGGACCAGGGTCCAGAATCTTGCTCAACAGTTTATGAATAGACAAAATGGACCAATTATCTCAAACTATCCTTTTTATTGCATGGCTATCTTTACTGAAAGTTAATATCATACTTTTAGTTTTTTTCTTTACTTTCATCTGTGTAGTGAGTTCTGTAATCATGGACTTCATATAACAAAGTGTTTTCCTTGCTTTGAGGTCCTCAAATATATATTTGACAGTTACGCCTTCATATCACCTCTCAAGAAAATCTCTTTGGAAGTCCTTCAAGTTCTTTAAAAAGTAGCTGTTTTTCTGGACACCCTAGAAATCCACATACCCTATTACTTTATTTGATTATGCTTAGTCACTTGTGAGTGAATGTTGCTGGCATGAAGCAGTACTTATTTATTTATTTATTGGCATTTGATTACTGAGATAGTCCACTGGCCATGAGCCCATTTTTAGTGCAGGCCCGGGGACAAAAACTCTAGTACATGTAAAATCTTGAACAATTAAAATAAAATTGTACAGCCAAGTTAACTTCAGAAGTTCAAGCTAAATATGATTTTGAATTCATACATATATAGGTACATACAAAAGAGCACATAAATAAAAAGAAAAAAAAAATTACAGGGAACTTGAGTTCAGAGGTTCAGTATACATATGATTCTGTAATTTATACATACATACAGAAGAAACTTATAGATCACAGTTGAATAATGAAAACATTTTGAGAGGGGGAAATAGTGTTTGCATGGGTGTAAACGTAGAGAAAAATGGAAAATTGTCCTTCAGATGCTGAAGTAAGAATAAAGTTTGATATAGGAATTAAGATAGATATATAGGGATATATAACAATTAGCAAGTGAGCAGTACGTTAAGGTAATAGTGAGGTAAGGAAGAAGAAGAGGTTAGGCATGAACTGCAAGTGGTGTAGAGCAGTTACAGCAACAAATGGAGGAAAGATAGTTATGTAAGGAAGTTTTAAAAGGAGCAATATGAGTTTTGGATCTAACAGTGACAGGAAGAGAGTTCCAGAGTCTGGCTACAGAGCAGGAGCATAGAAGTTGGCCTGCAAGACATTTTGGTTTATGTATCTGTAGAAGATGTTGATTTTCCGATCTAAGGGAAATGTTGAGTAGGTAGTTGCTGAGTAAGGTAAGAAGGGTAAGTTAACCTAGGTGGGTATGCAAAAGTTAACTTAGGTGGGCATGCAAAATAAATCATTGTATGTTATTGTGAATGACTGTGCTTATAGCTGAGATCCAGAAAACTAACCTGACAGTAATCATGATGAGTAGTAAATTCACCTAATAAGCAAGTTAGCAAAACAATCTGCAACCTGTCTACCTTAACGCAAAGACTTTTATTACTACACTTTTGTGGCTCATCTGGTCAGCATAAAACAGACGAACATTTGTGGGTTCAGTTCAAGCAGCTTTATTACACACAAACACATCAGGAATGAGGCTTTGTAATGTAAACTTAAACAAACATAAACAGACTGACTACAACCCTCATACATGTTAACACTCTGGCTGTTCTCTCAAAATAGCACTGCTGCCTGCACATGCTCAGTATTTATACGAATGTGCTACATCTGGAAATGCTTTTTAAAGGTACATACGCATGCTCTTATCTACATCCTCCCTCTTTGAGAAATAGTCCTTATATGAAATGACAGTATTCAATGACATGCAGTTTACATAAATGATCTTTTGACATGCAGTTATACAGAACTAATTATTTGACATGCAGTCATACAAAATCAGACACATATAAAACAATCATGTCCAGGCTGCTGTGTATTTTACACTAGGCCTGGAAATATGGCCTGATCATGTAACATAAAAGTCAGAATTGGCTGTAGCAATGAAGGCTGTCTTAAAGGAATGTTCAACTGTTGGGACAACTGGGACATCATCAGGAATAGGAATGGATACTGTGACATGTTTTTCAGTACAAACATTGTCAGGGTTGCTCTGAGATCTAGAGTCTGTATAACAGGTACGATGCTGCAATATCATTTCTGATAGAGGAAGAAGATGTCTGTGGTTTCTCCTGTACTCTGTACCCTAAAATTCCACTAAGTAGGATCTCTGCTCGGTACATATACCTCTCACTTGACCAGTTAGATCAAAGCCTTTCGCCGTTTACATCCTCACTGTCTCTCCTTCTTTTAACGAATGAAGAAATCTGCTCATTGTATCATAGCTGGATTTTTGAGAAGAACGCTTCTTAGAAAGTTGGGCTTTAATTGCTCTGCTGTTTTTAACATTAGGCACCAACAAACTAGAACTGATAAGCAAGGATGTTCTGGTTTGCCTAGATAGAAGTCTCTGAGCAGGCAAGCCAAGTAGGTTGTCATGGGGTATATTTCTAAGATTAAGTAAATTCAAGCAGATATCAGTATTGTCATGTTTTGACCTCTCCAGTAACTGCTTTGCACTCTGTACTGCACATTCAGCAAGGCCGTTTGACTGTGGATATTCAGAACTGCTAGTAACATGGAGACAATCCCACTCTTTTGCAAATCTGTGAAACAACTGACTGGTAAATAGAGAACCGTTGTCAGAAATAACTTTGTGTGGACTGCCATGGACTGAGAAATTACATTTCATCTTAGTAATAACAGCACTGATGTTAGGTTAGGTAGAAAATCAATCTCAAACCAGTTTGAATAAGTCTACCAACACTAAGTAATGTTCACAGTTCCACTCAAATATGTCAGTTGCTACTGTTGACCAAGGCAGTTCATGAATTTGTCTTAGCTGAAGTGACTCTTTTTGTAAATCCAGCTTAGCACTGTTGCATACTGCACAAGAAGAAAGCATTTTATCAATGTCTTTCACTAGAGAGGGCCAAAATACTAGTCATCTCACCCTTCTTTTGGTAGAATCGGAACCTAGGTAGCTACAATGTAAAATCTGAATGATTCACATTGTAAGGATGTAGGAACAATAACTTTTGGACCTTTGAAAATGATACCATCTTCCATCAACATCTCATCTCTCTATGGAAAGTAAGGTTGCAGTTCTGGCAGTACACAGGATTTCTTTGGTTACCATCCTACATTGATGAAGTGGTTGAGCCTTTGCAAAATTGGATGTGTCTTTGTATGATCTCTCAGCTCATCAGGCCTTGTAGTAGAAAAGTTGCACACTTTCCTGACATCAAAGTAAAAATTCTCTGCATCAAGCTGTTCTGTTGTATTTCTGGGTGGTCTGGATAAGGTATCAGCCAGATAAAGAAGTTTACCCTTTGTATAGACCATTTTGAAATTGTAGTTTTTTCAATTTGGGCATCATTTTTGCAGTCTTACTGTACTGGAATGCATAGGCTTCATTAAAATAGTGACTAGAGGTTAATGGTCAGTTTCTATCTGGATAGCTCAGCCATAAATATAATCATGGAACTTCGAACATGCAAACACAATTGTCAAACATTCCTTCTCAGTTTGAGAATTCTGCATCTCAGTTTGGGTAAGAGTTTTGCCCTATTAAAGAACAACTGCACCAAGTAAGAACTTTGAAGCATGACAGGAAAGAACTATTGGTTTATGGACATCATAGCATCTTAATGTAGGCAGGTTAGCAATTTGCTGTTTGAGGTTATCAAATGCTCTTTGGTGTTATTTTAACCATGACCATACAACATTTCTGTGTGCCAGCTCTCTTAAAGGTGCTGATAACTCACAAAAGTCAGGGATAAATTTGCCCAAATAGTTAACGATACCAAGATAATGCTGTAAGGCTTGGACATTTATCTGGAGCTGGCGTCTCAGGAATGGCTGCTTGCTTGAAAGGATCTGGTCATGAGCCTGTACTGGTAAATAAATGACCTACATAAGTAACCTCTGTTAGTCTGAATTTGCATTTCAGAGGATTGAGCTTTAAATTCACTTCACCCTCTCTGTCCAGAACTTTTCTGAGGTTTCTATCATACTCAGCTTCGCCATTACCTCCAACCAGTAAATCATCAACTATTATTGCACACTGGCAGCCTGAAAAAATTTGCTCCATTGCACGACTTCTCTAGCAGAATGTATTCCAAAAGGCATCCTGAGGAATCTATATCTACCAAATGGGGTACTGAATGTAGTTAGTAGTGAATATTTACAGTCAAGAAATTCTTGACAAAATCAACTCTTTGCATCTAAGACAGAAAAAAACAGTAGCATTTGACATGAGGGTGGCAGTTTCCTCAACTGTATGCATAGGACAATGAGGTCTTTTTAATGCCTTTTTCAAGTCTCTTGGGTCAATGCATATTCTAATTTCATATGTTTTTTTTTCTTATGAGCAGCTACCATGGAAGATACCCACTCAGTTGGTTCAGTGACTGGACAAATCACACTTTGCTGCACCATTTTGTCTAACTGGACCTTGACTTTGTCCTGCTTAGCTATTGGAAGTCTTCTTGCTAACCTGACCACTGGACTGATCTTTGGGCCTACTTTCATGGAGTACACAACTGGAAATTTGCCTAGCTTGTCGTCAAAAACATCAGCATACTCTGAGAAAATAGCATCAGTAAAGCTGAAACTGGAATATGTGCTTATATGGCGCACTTCTTTGGTAAACGAAAGCAATTTCATTCTCAAACTGTTTCTGAGACCTAATAATGACTGCACAGGGCTTCTGACTACATAAAATTGCAAGCTGTAATGTCTCCAGCCGAATAGCATGAAAGCATTACTGAGCCTTCTGTTTGAATCTCTTCACCTCCATAAAAAACAACCTTCGCACAATTGACCAATTTAAGTTGCTCACCAGCTCTCACTTTAGCAAATGTTTCTGCTGACATTACATTACACTTTGAAGCAGTGTCTACTTTGAGCTCTGTGGGTTTACCATTGACCAGGAGAGTATAAAATACTTCATTCTTTGCCAATAAATCTACTGCATTGCCCTTCTCACCAACCACTGATACACCATCTACACAGAAAGTAGAGTTGTAGCTCTATATGATCAACTGCCTTTTTTGCGTGACCTTTCTCAATAACTGAATGAGGCTTGCTTGATTTACAAATCTTTTGAAAATGGTTCCATTTTTTTATATTTGTGGCATCGCTGACCAAATGCTATGCACTTCTCTCATTTAAAATCATGATTGGCTCAACAATTGCAACAGTTAACAAAAAGACTTGACTTGGGTTTTTCTGATGCACTCTTATACTCCACTGAGCATGTCCTTTTTACTGAGCTAGACTTGGAACTAGCTGGAAAGCTATGGGTTCTCCCTGCCACACCCACAGAGGTTGCAGCTGCCATGTGCTTGGGCCTGTTTCTACTTGCCATGTATTGCATGCTGTCAATGTTTGCTTGAGAGGCTGACAAAACCATGCTCTTATCACTTATAAGCATACTCGTGTGCCTTTCTGCAAGCTCATGGATTTGACAAATATCTATGTCTTTGCTTAACATTAAATCACTTTCACAAAGCAAAATATTTCTTACTGCAGCATTTTTAATACCACACACAAGTCTTTCCTTTATTAAATCATCTTTAAAATCATCAAATCTGCAGGTCTTAGCCTTATTTCTTAAGTCAGTGATATAAGCTGCAAATGTTTAACCTGAGTTTTGGTCTCTTGTATAAAATAAATGCCTCTCTAATGTAACATTTATCTAGGTGGTGCACATTTCTCTAAATATATGTTTAAAGCACACAGGGTCTTCCCTTGATTCATCTGGTACCACAATATGATGGTTTTCTCCCTCTCCTGCATATGCTCTCTTTCAATGGCTTCTGACCTAGCTAAGTTAAGCCAAATGAATGCCCTCGTATGTGTATCTTTGTCAGAAAAAGCTGCTTGTATGAAAATATCATAATCCTGTTTGAATACTTTCCAATTCTCTGCTATATTACGATCAAACACAAGTGGATCCAGTCTGCGAAATGCCTCTGCCATATTAACACACAGTAGTGAAGGTGCTTGAAATCATGTATGAACATACACACACACAAATAAATATATGCCAAAACTTTATGCCAGTACTTGTAATTATGCCCAATAGCACAACAAACTCTTTGAAATAATTGTACTTTGCCAAATAAGTCTCCATAGCACATGAACACTTTGAAATCACTATACTTTATGAAACCACTCAATGTAAGGAATTCTTTGAAATGACTACACTTTGCAAATAAACTGCACATGGCAGAAGAAGCTCAGAGTAAGGAACACGTTGAGATGAATGCACTTTGCAAATAAACTGTATACAGCACAAGAAACATATCAAAATGGCTGTACTTTGACTGCACTTTGCAATATAACTGTACTTTGCACACAGCAAACTCTTTTAAATAATTGCACCACAATAAAGCACACACTCTGCAAACACGTTGCACACTCTGAGATATTTTGAACATCTCTAATTATGCTTTGAATGGCTATAATCAATGTTAAATAGTAATTTGTACCCAAACACAGTATTTTACTAAAAAAAATGCAGTTGCCTTGTTTTGCATGCTTAATTTCTCCTTTTATTGGACTTGTTATACTCTTTTAATCTCGTATCATGCTCATTATACTTTTCTTGTGCCTGTTTTACTTTAACCATGTTCGTTATACAAACCAAAGGCAATTCTGAGCCCCATATGAATAGTTCTGCTAGTTTTATCAAATATCACGGTTTCAAACATTTTGTTTAATTAATGATGCGGTTTGTGCCTTTCGTTTGCTTAATAATGAGTTTTTGTGCTACTCATTTGATTAATAATGCATTTTATGCCTTATAAATGCACCTTTTCATTTTTTTTACCAAATAAATCATTTCTGTAGTTTTCTTTACCTTTAGCTCATTTCTGGCCCTTTTTTGTTTGTCTGAGCTCCATTTCACTCATTCTGCTTACTCTGCCTTTTACTCTTCAACTCTGCACGTCATGGCTCAAAGAAGTTGTTTTGATCCTGGTTCTGACACTATTTCGCACATCTGGTCAGGAAAAAACAGACAAACATTCATGGGTTCAGTTCAAGCAGCTTTATTACACACAAACACATCAGAAATGAGGCTTTCTAACTTAAACTTATAAACAGACTGACTACAATACTCATACATGTTAACAGGCTGGCTGTTTTCTCAAAATGGC
This sequence comes from Protopterus annectens, assembly GCF_019279795.1. NCBI lineage: Eukaryota > Metazoa > Chordata > Ceratodontiformes > Protopteridae > Protopterus > Protopterus annectens. The sequence goes on along the minus strand of NC_056732.1, from coordinate 861,437,702 downwards.
ACTGCTGCCTGCATGTGCTCAGTGTTAATATGCACGTGCTACATTTGGAAATGCTTCATAAAGGTACATACCTACATGGATCTACAACTTTCATCCATTAGACTATTATGAAAATACTCCCAGCAGATGATACCAAGAATAAATTTAATACAATTTCCTTCATCATCTTAAATAACCTTGCACCCTCATAAAAGAAAGAGACTAAAAAATAAACAATGTAACTTGACTTTACAAAAAAGTAATCTAATCCTAATGCAGGTCAGAGACAAAGTTAAGACCATCATACACTTAAAACCCCACAGACTCTCCTGTATTATACAAAGTTCTGCAACAAGGAGTAAAATTAATAAATGTAGAAAAAAACATATTGCAACAATATTCAGAATAATAGTGTATACAATCTTATAAAAAATTCTAGTCATCACTTAAAAAATATTGCATCCTAGCCAAACATTCAATGCCAGTCCCTTTTCAAACAAGCCAGCACTTGAAACTACCATACTATTCAACTTTTACATTATGGACAATATAGCTTCCATTAATAAAGACATCCATACTTCCATTCCCACCACTGCTCAATAGCCACAAACCAGCATATTGACATTCATCTTAGAACTTGTCCCTACAGCCAATATAAAATGACTCTTAAGTAAACTGAAACTATGTACCACCTCTGCTGATAGTCTACCAAGTGATTACCTTAAACTGGCAGCTAGGAGTATTGCCTATTCAGTTTTTATCCTTATTAATAGGTCCATTCATGAATCCTATGTTCCTTCCCTCTGGAAAAAAAAATCTTCCATTCATCCTCTTCACAAAGGTGACAATTCAACAGATATTATAAACTTTAGAGCCACAGTAATTGTATCCCCTCTCCAAAATATTACATACATGTATATAAAAGGAGTTGTTAAAATATTTCCTTTTGGAAAGTGCTAACCCCATGAAACACATTTTCCATCCATCTCATGGTACCAATACTGCAATTTTATCCTTCACAAATGCTGTCAACAAAACCAGGGACATGGACAAACTAGTATCCTCCTTATTCATATACATATCCAAGGCCTTTGATATACTTTGCAATAGCAAACTCCTGCTTCAGATGTCCTAACTAGGATTCTCACCATCTACCCTCCAGTGGTTCAAAATACTAATCAGCAAAATGGCACTCTATAATCTCCCTCTACCTCATACTTACCACTGGCATTCTGCAGGGCTTCATCCTTGTCTTCCTCCTCTTTAATACTTTCACAGATACACTCCATGCAGACATCCCATATGTTTCACTAAATCAGTAAGCAGACAACTCCACACTAATATATTCACCTGACAATCTAGCACATCTCCAACATAATCACGCAATACAATTTCTCAGCTACTGAAAAATGGCAGCCTAATTCACAACTCATGCTCACCCCGCACAAAAAAAGAAAAGAAAAAAAAAAACTATGACTCTTCTTCCCAATCAGTCTCTCATAAAAAAGCCTAATTTTCCAAATATCACTATTATTGAAGTCATCTTTCACACCAAATTACTAGAAATGATAGTAGATGACTAACTTAAACTTGACCTGCATATACAAAACTCCATTAAAAAACACCAAAAACTAGGCATGCTCTACAGAGCCAAAAACTTCCTACCACAACAGTACTTACTTTAGCTACTACCTACTTCCTTCTTTAGGTTTCCTGTGACACTTCATCCTCACAAACTTCTGAGGGTTTACTAACAAAAACATTTGAGCAATGGTATAATAAAGTTGCTAAATTTGCAGGAAATACCCCTTATCTAAGCCATCATTGCAAGGCAATAAAAACTGACAAGTGCTTAGAGCTACTCCACTATTTAACAGGCATACAGCTTACAAAAATCATACACTACCCCTCTACCTGTCCTGCATTAAACAGGACACTACTCAACTATGCTCCTGATCGATTAGTACAATCTAACAAAAATGTCTAATTTTACATAAAGTAACCAAGCAGACCAGATACAGGTTTAAACTCTTACACTGTCACTAAATCATGGCCCTCTATACCCATATCTTTAGGTCAACTCCTTCTCTCCAATCATTCAAAACTGCTCTAAAAGCCTTCCTATATAATACATGGCTGTGTTCCTGTTGTACACAAGCCTACACAAGTACCATTATAATAAAAATCAACTTCTCCTAACTACACTCTACCCCATTCTCACTCACCCTTCCCTCGACTCAACCAGCTTTTTGACTCTCTCAATCTCTCTTTCTCTCGCTGTGTCTTGACTTCACTCTTCTCTCTTATGACATTATTTTACTCTTCCCAGTGATGTGGTCAGAGGTGTGCTCAAGGATTTTTAGATTGCACTGAAGATTCCTTTAGTAATTTATTTTATAGGAATAGTCTAGGATCTGAAAATCCTTTTTTCATTTTTCATTTTCATTATTCTTGTGGGTATTTTATAGGATTTTTTTTAGTTTTAGAGCTGTTTTTTTTTTACTATTATTATTTTGTCATTTATTTGTTGGCATAAAGTTTGCAAAGATTTCTTTAAAACATAATTGTGTATACTTATTTTTACTAGGTAAGTATAATTACCTACTTATTTTGGTATGCTAGGTCCCCACCAATCATAGCGCATAACATACCTGTCACCAGTTATCTGCCTAGTATCTCCAGAGAGCAGGTCATAGCCATACTCTCCAAGGCCAAAACCAGGGCCTCTATGGGACCAGACAACATCACAGGCCGCCTATTAAATGGTCTAAAACAGGAGTTAGTGAAACTGCTGAGCACGCTCTTCAGTCTTAGTCTTAGCACTGTCTTTGCCCCAGCTGAGTAGAAAACAACCTAATCCCCTTGCACAAAGGGGGTCCCTCCACTGACCCTGACAACTATAAACACATAAGCCTAGCCAGTCTTATCTACAAGGCCATGGACAGAATCATCATGGATCTTATCAACAAGAATATAAGTGACCTTCAATCTCTTGATCTGACCCAGTTTGACTTTGTTAAGGGCAGATCTTGCCTGCTAAACCTGGTGGACTGCTTCGAGAATGTCATCAAGGCTCTGGATGAAGGCAAAACAGTTCACACTGCCTATCTTGACCTAGACACGGCCTTTGACACAATTCCTTGCTCAGGCATCATTGAGAAACTCACCTAATTCGGGACACATGTAGGTTTGGTAAAGCAGAACTGGAAACAGTTACAAACCTTGTTGCTGGTTGTGATATACTAATGGCAGAAGGACTGTATACTGAAATGCATAATAGTGCGGCAAGACTATTGCACTGGGGATTGTGCAAACATTATCATACTGAAATAGTTGAAAAACACTGGAAACATGAGCCACAAAGCATCACAGAAAATGATGAAGTTCTACATCACATGGGATCACCCATTACCAAAAGTTCAAAAGACAGATGCAAGAAAATAAGATATAGTGGTCCATGACAAGAAGACAAAAGTAGCATTGATCATTGAAATTGCTACACCCAGTCACTACAGTGTCTTTCATACAGAAAGACACAAAGTCATAAAATATCAGGATTTGCAGGCAGAAATGAGAGCAATGTAGAAGAAAGATACCCAGACAGTCCCAATAATAGTAGCAGCAATGGGTCTTATAAAAAAATAATCTACAATCATACTTAGATATGTTACCAATACATGTAACTCTATGAATTGCAGAAGGAGCCATTACTGGGCACATTGCAGGTGCTACAAAGAGCACTTCTGGATGACATCTAAGATTGAAACAATACTAATTTCATGAACTTTAACTTAGGAATGGGGTCCATTCCTGTCATGGAAAGCATTTGTCCTTCCTCTCCACAAAGGGGGCTCTAATTCAGACATCTCAAACTTCCATCCTGTTGCCATACTTTCCCCCAGCTCCAAAATTCTGGAGAAATGCATACATACCCAGCTCATAAACCACTTAATAAGCCATCAAATGCTCTCTCCTACTCGGCACAGCTTTAGACCTGGGCATAGCACCAACACTGCCCTAATTTCCTTCTTAGACACAGTAAATAGAGCCCGTGATGCCAGTTCCTTAGTCTCTGCTCTCTTTCTAGATTTGTCTAAAGCATTTGATACTATCTCACACTCCCTCCTGCTAACTAAACTCTCCAACCTTAACCTAGGTTCCCTTGCCCTAAAATGGTTTACAAGCTATCTCAGCAATAGACACCAGGCTACCACATGGCAGCACTCCTCCTCTCCTTTCAACAGCACTAACACAGGTGTCCCTCAAGGTTCTATTCTCGGTCCCCTATTATTCAGCATATTTATTAATGACTTTCACAATTCCTTACCCAACAATACTGTCATCCAATATGCTGATGATTCAACCATCCTCTGCTCTTCCAAATCTTCCTCTGTTCTGCAACATCTTACCCAAGAAGCCTTTACTTCTACTGAAACATGGATGACCCAAAACCACCTAACCCTTAACTCCAATAAAACCAAACTCCAATTATTCTCCCCCACTAAATCCAACCATATTGACAAGCAACCTCTCTCTATCCATTCCCAAAACAATACTCCCATAGATGTTGTCCCGGGCACCAAACTATTAGGTATCCTCACTGACAATAAATTAACATTTGAACTTCATATCTACAGTAATATTTTAAAAAAAAAACACCAAAAGCTTGGTGCCCTGTATAGACAAAACTGCTTTCTCAACAACTCAACTAGGATAGCCCTTGCCTCATCCTTCTTGCTCCCAACTCTACTATATGGTGCCCCCATCCTTACAAACTTGAAGTCACACTTAAAAACAAAACTTGACTCCTGCTATAACAAAGTCACCAAATTTGCCACTAATTCAAAAAACTACACACACCACTGTTCCTCTTTGCACCAGCTCAACTGGCTAGAATTCCCTCATCATCTTAAGTATATACAACTAATGACAACTTACAAAATAATCTACCAACCAAAATCTTGCCCTTCATTATCCTCCATAATAAACCTGTACCATCCTAAATGCCAACTCAGGTCTGAAAGAAAAATGTTACTATCTGTTAACAAACCCAGGCTATCAGCTGGCGATATGCTGTACTCCCAGACTGTGTCCAAGCTATGGAATAATCTTCCCACCAGTATCAGAACTATCAGTACTCCTGCAGCTTTCAAAAAGTCACTCAAACTACACCTCACCTCTCACTGGCTATGCCCCTGCACCCCACCTACCAGAACAACTAATTCCACCTCTGGATCTGTAGCTTGATTTCCCTCTCTCCTGTAGCCGAATAAGCATGTACTCTAAATAGATGTATATGACAACTGTACCATCTTACTACTCCTGAATGTAATCCTGATGCCTTGATGTACTACTATGAGTACCATTTTACTACTCCTGAATGTAAACCTGATGTCTTGCAGTATTACTTTTATTTGTCAAAATGTACAATTAATGTCGATATTCATTGTTCTATATTCTTATGTCAATGCTAAGTACTGACGTTAATTTTGTGTATACTTCTATGTAACCTTGTGGAGCTTTTCTCCCCGGCCTCCACTGAAAATGGACTCTTTCTAGGCCCAGTGGGCTTTCCCGGTTAACAAATGCAATAACTAACTAACTAACTAAATAAATAAATGGTATTAGAAACCCAAAAGATTTGGAGAAATTAAAAAAAAGCTGGGGATTAATCCTTACATCACTAGATGGGTTGCTAACTGGCTCACAAATAGAATATATACAGCCAAAATTGGGGATACCAACTCTACTAGCAAACCTGTTACCAGTGGTGTTCCACAGGGATCTGTGCTAGGTCCCCTACTGTTTCTTATCTATTTTTCAGAAGTCCAGGTGAAAATAGATGGCCTATGGCTTACAAGTTTGCTGATGACTGCGTTCTGGGTGCAATCATCGAATTCCACCAAAGATGTCAACATGTTACAAAATGGGCTTACACAGAAAATTGATTGGTATCAAAGCCACAGACTTTAACTAAATGCAAAAAAATCCATTAACATCCTCTTCAGCAAAGAAGAAACCCTTTCTAATTACAACATTTACAATATGCCCCTAAATTCAAACCCAGTGGTGAGAGATTTAGGAACACAAATTGATAGCAGCCTTAATTTTGGTCATCAAGTGTCCACAGTGTAAGGAAAGCCTTCTACATTTCACACCTCATAAGTAAGGGTATAGCATCCATAACTAAGGAAGTTATAACTCTACTGTACTTGGCTCCCATCAGACAAATAATAGAATACAATGCTCCCTTCTGTATGCACCTCATCAGACATCTGCAGCAACTAGAAAGACCTCAGAAGGTTCTCACCCAGAAAATTCAGGGCCTACAGTACATGACTTACATGGACAGACTGAAGGTCCTATCACTTTAGTCAGGGTCTATATTAGTTCGCCAAAATGAGATTTCATCGAACACCTAAACATCGACCACACTTCAGTGAAAATCATTTCAATGATTGACTGACATATAAGTAATTCAAACCCACCCAAGTGGAGCCTTTACCCCCACATCCCCCTAACTATATATACCAACTCTGAGATCACATTACAGTGGAGGAAGGGGCAAAGTTGAGTAGTTGGCCAGCTACTTCTTTGCCCTTGGTAAATTCAGCAAATCTCTGTAATGATTTTCACTGAAGTGTGGTTGATGTTTGCATGTTCACTGAAAACACAGTCTGGTGAACTAATATAGACCCTTTATTCAGTATCATATAGACTGCTTAGAGGCGACTTGTGCCTGACCTACAGAGCAGTCTCAGACTCTGCCTTGATGAAGCTGCTACACATCTCCAATTCCAGTGGGACAAGAGTCATTCGCTCTAAGGATCTTAACCTAGCCTGTGATATTAACAGGACATGCTGCAGAGATAGATATGTCTCCCAAAGGTTGCCACTCCTCCAGAACAAATTCATAATTCATGTAAAACAGTTTCTTCAGATAGAACAGATATGTATTTCACTATTCAGATTAACCTTTGATGAGTCTTTTCTTATTGTATTATTTATGTATGCATGTTTATTTGTTTTCTCTATGCCTAAGGTTTCTATATTTTTGTATTGATTTAAGTTTCTTAGTTTTTTTTTTTTTTTTTTTTTTTTTTTGCTGTTTTCATTCTTATGTTGTCTTTTTTGTCTTTCTAGATGCCAATTTCTTCTAGCTTTTTGATGTGTAATTTTCTTCACTTCTTTTAGTGTTTTCTTTTTTTAAATGATTTGTCACTATTATTGACTGTTGTTCTTTTTATTTCTTCATTTCTTTATTTTTGAAGTTTATATTCCTCTATTGTTTGCTATATATATTTTTTATGAGTTTTCCTTTTCTACTTTCTTCCATGCTTATGTGTGTGTTTATGTTTAATCTCATGACTTCCCTTTCTTATTCGGGCTTGTTTCTTAATTTGGTATTTTGCTGTTTTTGGTTGTTTCCCACAAACTGAAAATTTAATGGTTGCAAGAAGCCAAGTATGAACATTGTATATTGATTGATGTTATCACTAAGCTAACTTTCATGGTTACTAAAAAGAGATGATGTGTTTTGCATGACAGTTGACTGTTCTGATTTTGTGCACTGTCTCTGGGATTGCTGCATGTTGGACTTACAGATATATTTTTAGACATTGCAAAATCAAATTTCGTAGGTATTCTTTGTTTTGAAGTTTTAATGTCATATTTTCAGATGCTGCAAAATCAGATTTAGTAGGTATTAATCGTTTTGAAGTTTTAGTGTCAGAATTATGAGGAAAACAGACATGCTTTTTCTTCCTAAGTTCTTTCTTGCTTTATTCATCCGATCTTTGAAATTTTGAATTAGGTATATGACTTCCTGTTATGTTTCATAGCTCATTCTATTGATCTTTTTCATATAAGAGTTTTATTGTGTATTGTATGGGTTTTATTTTACACATAGTGATTTTTTTTACTTAGCATTTGTTTTCTGTTGTATGTGTGTGTATGTGTGTGTGCACACGCGCTCATGCGTATGTGAGTGTGTGATAATCCTTTTAGTTCCTGTGTTGTTATCAGGTATTCAGAGTGGTTATTATTGTGTTCTCAATTGATTTTATGTGTGGCTGTGTGTTGGAATTATTTTTTTTTAATTTTACTCATGTTCAACATCTATTGACATTAGTTTTATTACTGTTATGCTTTGTTTAGCTTGAGTATTTTTAGACTGATGCATTGTTTTAGGCTTTGGAAAAGTACAGTAAAGTGTAGTTGTATAAGATGAACTTATCATAACAGTAGCTGTTTGAATGATCACTGTTGCAGTAGTCTTAGCTATATGGGTTATATCCTTTCAAAGATATAACAGCTGGCCAGCTTCCAAAGATTCAGAGCACCTTCCACATGCCCAAACTGTCAAGCAGCTCGAGCTGAGCTGACTAAAAGAAAAGTTTGGGTGTGAAGCACTTCAGAGCTTTCCTGCCAGCAGAGAGATTTGAGGCTGATCACTAAAAGGGCAAGACAAGAAATAAAAAAAAAAAAAAATGTCCACAGCCTGGCATAAAAAAGCACATAAAAAAAACAAAAAAAAAAACAAGAGGGATGGATTGGGGGAGGGAGGGAGAGAGTGGCTACTTTAGCAGTCATCATTCAAACATCTACCTATTATAGTAAGATCAGCTTATGCAATTGCACTATGTTCTTCATATTGATCACTGCTTCAGTAGCCTTAGCTATATGGGTACATTACCATAGCTAACAATATTTGTGTGGTGGAAGAAGAAGGGTCCGGGAACCCCTGATGAATGGTACTACCAAATCATGATCTAGACATAGAAATGGAATCCAGCTTAAAGTGCTTTGTAAAAGTATGTACAGAGGACCAAGATGCAGCTTCTAGCATGGTTCTAGAATCCAACCTTTTCCAAAAAGCCATAGAAGAAACCAAGGTCCTGACAGAGTGACGCTTGGCCCTGTCTGGAATACATTTGTCATGGTGAGTATAAAAAAGGTAATAGCCTTGGACAACCATTTAGAAATAGTTTTCACACTGGTTGTCTCTTTATAGTTTCATAGGTAAGTACTAGGCTATTGGCCCTAGGGCCTATATAAGCCTAGCCAAAAAGGTACCCTGGCTTTCGTCACCCATGAAAATTATTTTCCTGTGCCCCTGTCAAGCAGAGCCACAGAGGTGATCCCCGGGGTAAATTTCCTATTTCCCATCCAATCATCCAGATTTTTCCTTGAAGAGTGCTAATGAGGAGCTTTGTTTGATATAGATAGGTAGTTTGTTCCAGAGTATAGGAAGTCTCTGGGACAGGAATCTATCCCTCCAGCATGTTCTGTTTATTCTGATGACAAGGATTAGGTCCCTAGAGTGTGTGGCTCTGAGGGATTGGGATTTTTTTTAAGCGGAGCATGTCCAACAGCTCTGGGTTTGACATAGCTTTGTATGTTAGGCAGAGATCACCTCTGAGTAGGCGATATGCGATGGAGTAAAGCTGGAGTTTTTTTAAATGGTCTGTGTAGGGCATCTATTTGAGGCTTTTAATCCTCTTTGTGAGGTATTTCCGCGGCCTTTCCAGTTGTTGTTGATGTCTTGTGAGGTACATACCAAAAGGGGCATTGTACTCTATAATGGGTTTAGTGAGTGACGAGTAGAGGAGAACAATGACCTCTTTTTTCCTGGATGAGAAACCTTTTGTGATGAGGTGCGCCATGTAGAAGGATTTCCTGACTACTGTGGTGATGTGAGTATCAAAGAAGAGACTACTGTCCACCTGTGTCTTAAGGTCTCATCACACTCTTGGTGTTAAGTAGACAACCACTTATGTGATAGCTCATGGGTACAGAGTTTTTACCAAAGGGGATGACAATGCACTTTTTGGCGTTGAGCTTAATGCCATGGCTTTGACAGCAGGCATCTGTCTCCGTGAGACCCTTTTTTAGGATGTCCACATCGTTAGGAGTTTTGATTATGGCTCCTAGTTTGCAGTCATCTGCAAACTTTGTTAGCCAAAGACCTTCTGTGTTAGCCTATACTTCGGAAAAATAGATACCAAACAGGAGAGGACCCAGGACTGAACCCCGTGGTAATCCATTTGTCACTGGTCTGAAGTCAGATTTGGATTCTGCTACTTTTACAGTGTGGGTTCTGTCAGTGAGCCAGTTGGCAACCCATCTTATGATATATGGATGTATACCTAGTTTAGTGAGTTTATCTATAATTCCAGAGTGGGGGATGGTGTCAAAAGCCTCGGCGAGATATAGATAGGCTGTGTGAACCACCTTACCCTCGTCTACAGCTTTGGTGACTGCTTCAAAGAAGTCTGTCAGGTTTAGGAAACATGATCTGCCTTTTACAAACCTGAACTGGGTGGGGTCCAGTGTTTGGAGATTACCAACGTCTTTGTTTATAAGATCCATGATGATACATTCCATGGCCTTGCAGACCAGGCTCATTAGGCTAATGGGGCAGTAGTTCCCAGGTTCCATGGTGGCTCCCCTTTGTGGAGTGGGATAACCGTTTCTGTGGGTCATTCAGTGGGCACAAAGCCTGAGGTGAGGTGAGGCTATGTTTGAACATGGTGCTTAGGTAGGATGCCAGTTCATTCTGCAGTTCATGTAGAATGCAGCCTGGGATGTTGTCAGGTCCCATGGATGCTGTGTTCTTGGCTTTGGAGAGTACGTTTTTTACCTGTGCAGTCGTGATTACAGGAACTTTGCATTCCTCCGGTATAGAGATGGGCCCTATAAGGGGTGATATGTGGGTAAAGTTAGCACTGAACCTATCTGCCAGATGTTGGCCATATCAGTTGATTCTATATATTTAGTGCCATTGTGCTGTAAGTCAGAGCAGATCTGAATGTTGCCATTGAGATTCTTGACATAGCTATAGAATGCTTTGTGGTTGACTTTAGAATCAGTGGCGATTTTGTTTTCGTAACTAGCTTTGGAGGATTTTATGACGGATCTCAGCTTCTTACTGAGGCTGACCAGGGAGTTCCTCCAATCATGGGATTTTACTCTTTTTTGCAACAATTTCTTTCTTCTGTTATAAAGTTTGTTTATGGCAGGGGACCACCAGATTGGCTTCCTTTTTTTGAAGGATAGCATCTTGGTTCTCTTAAGGATAGCACAATCCATGCATTCATGTACGTGCTTATAAAATGCATTTGTGTAGGATTTAGCAGTTGTACCTCTATTGTCCGTCTGCATGGGTAACGTGAAGTTTGCCACTTCCGTCTTAAGAAGAGTCAAGTTGGCTATGGAGAATTTTTTTATGGTGGTTTTCCTAATGGGGGGTGGGGGCAGGATGTGGATATCTAGGGTGATTAGCTTCTGGTCAGATCTCACCAACGAGGAATTGACCTCTAGTGTGGAACACTGGTCGCCCATGTTGGTAATGACCAGGTCTAGAATATTGCTGCCCCTGGTGGGGGTGTGGATTAGTTGATCCAAGGCATTGGGATTTATGAATTCCAGAAAACATTGAGCAAAAGGGATCTATATTAGATCACCGAATGCTTAAAAAAGCGAATGGTGATTAATCGACCCTATATAAGCAAAAGCTTACAATCTCAAACTGTCAGAACAGCTATTTTTTTTTCCTAGGGAAAGAAATTGCTGTTCCAAAACACATACACACAACACAAGCACACCAAACAAACAGCAATCCACACACATACACCTAAAATCTGACACGTAACCCTACACTAAACTATACACACACCACTAACTATCCACTTACCTTAACCCAAACCCTAACCCTAAGGTCCATCACTATCACACACTCACCTCACCCGCTCCCTAACCCTAACTCACCTAACCCGCCCTAACCCTCATGTCCACACAATAGCACACATACCTAACCCGCACCCTAACCCTAGCCCTAACTCACCTATGGCCCTAACACTCACATTCACACAATTACACACTTACCTGAACCCGACCCGTAACTTTCCACCACAGCACTGAAAATACTGAAGCAACAGAAATGGACAACCAAATTCTTTCCCTAGGAAAAAATTTGGGTTTCTGTTGCTTCAATATTTTAAGCTTTCACTTACATAGGGTCGATCAATCACCGTTCACTTTTTTAAGTGTTCGGTGATCTAATATAGACCTGAGCAAATGAGTTGGTACATGTGTAGTTTTCCCAGTTAATGGTGGTGTAGTTAAAATTGCCCATTATTAGGGTGTTGGGTTGTACCCTAATATTTTCCAGTGCATCAAGAAATGAGGAGTGGGAATCCTGGGCATGGCGGGGGATCTGTAGCAAGTTACAATTTGGATTGCGGTCTTGCCCAGAGTTAGTTGTACTTGGATAATCTCGGATGCATTATGCTGAGCAACTAGCCTGGAGGTGTAGATATCCTTAATGAATATGGACACGCCTCCACCTTTAGTGTTTTGGTCAAGGTTAGGTGGCCGAAAGGTGTGGTATGAATTATAGCCTGGTAATGCAGGGATGCCCTCTGGAGCCTTGAACCAGGTCTCTGTCACTGCACAGATGTTGATGTTCTCCATTTTAAGGAGTGCCTTGAGTGAATGCATTGGAGGTTTAGACTTCCAGCATTGAGTAGCATTACTCTCAGATTTTGCTTGCTTCTATCTGTTAAGGAGGTGAATTTGTCATTTGAACCCTGCCTAAAAAAGGCACTATAGTGGTGACAAGAGATTTAGCCAGTATCCAGAATCCTAAGGGTGACAGGTGCAGGCCATCTCTGTCAAAGCTTCATGGTCTGTCGATCATGACATCCCAGGCAGACAGATACTGGATCCCCTTAGAATGACACCAGTAGCTTAGCCAATTGTTGAAGTCAATCATTTTGTCCTTGTACTGTGGTATCATTCTGGGTGATGGCAGGATGCTACTCAGGGCTAGGGTCATACCTGCCTGGGCTACAAGATCGGAGAGCTCCTTCATGTCTCTTTTCATGTAGTCCAGGGAGGTACGTTTCAGGTAATTCACCCCAACATGAACAATGACAGAGTCATATTTGTACTTGTTCTAGAGTGACCTGAGTACATGCGTTATGTGGTGGATCCTGGCACCCAGGCACTTCTTCTTAAATTCACAAGAAATGACCAAATGATCTGATGTTCTGAAAAATTCAGTTCTGCCAAGATAGCACCTGATTTGTCTGTTGACATCCAAGTTATGGAATATCACTTCTCCCTCATTTTCAGGTTCAAAAAAGAAAATGGGGAGATGGATAATTTTACTTAAACTAAACACTGATATCACTTTAGGCCTAAAATAAATATTAATTCTCATGCCTGTAGAGTAAGATTGTACGGTGAAGTGATATTCCAAGCTAACATGGCTAGTCTACAAAGGAGATATGACCTGTCCCCCCTTGCTTGTTGATGTACCACATCAATGTGGTTTAGTCTGTAAAAAAAATAAATAAAAAATAAAAAAAATTCTCAAAAAATCTCAGTCTTTGTGGAAAATAAGGTATGGCTGACTCACCATAAGAGCTTGCAACTCCGATACCCTTCTTGCAGAGGTCAAAGAAATCAATAAAACTGTTTTTCATTTTAAGAGTCTCAGGTCAGCCAGATTATCTAGTTCAAATGGAGCAAGTGTTATTTTCTCTAACACAAAATTAAGATCCCAGGGTGGGGTCACTTGTTTACTTGGAGGCCACTTATGTAAAAGCTCTTTCAAGAACATTTTCACACATGACTGTCTTGCAAGAAGAGGATTCATGGCAGATATGCTAAAATAACTCATAAATGAACCTTGATAAAGGACTAAGAAATGTCATAGGTTAGTAACTCACAGCAATATTGTAAAACCAGAGAAAAACTAGCCCTGAATTGGTGTTGATCATGTTGTTGCCATCAACTAGAAAATCTTTTCAATTTGTTAATTTATGATTTTTATTGTAGCAGACTTTTTTGCTTCCATTAGTATCTGCTCCATGTCCTCAGAAAAAAGGTGCCCAAAAGGAATTAAGGCCATATCATCCAGACAGTAGATTAAAGATGGTGGATGTCAGGGTGTATCAAAACACCCCTGTTCTTGTGTGAGTAGATCCATTTTGTGAGGAAGCTTGTGGTAATTTTACATAGCCATTTCCAAAAGAAGGGAGAACCACAGTTGCCTGGGCCAGAAGGGAGTCATCACAATGATCTTGGGGGAGTCCTTCTAAATCTTCAGAAGTACCTTGGATATTATCAGAAAAGGTGGAAAGGCAAGAAGGAGCATTCCTGTTTAAAGAAAAGGCATCTGTCTTCCAGGCCTTCTTGCATGGAGTCCAGAAACAGAATTTTGCCAGTTGATTGTTCTGAGAGGAGGCAAAAAGGTCTACATGAGGAACTCCCCAGAGATGGATCAAATCTTGTAAGACCGCCAGACCTTGTTTCCATTTGAAAGGGTCTGCCCTTGTCCTGCTCAGTACAGTTTTGCTCAGACAGAATGTAGGATGCCTGTAGAGTAAGATTGTACAGTGAAGTGATATTCCAAGCTAACATGGCTAGTCTACAAAGGAGGTATGACCTGTTCCCCCTTGCTTGTTGATGTACCACATCAATGTGGTTTTGTCTGTAACCACTTGATGAGGTCTTGGGGTCCAAAGATGGTTCAGAGAATAGACTGCCTTGATTAAGGCAAATTTGCATCTTTCCTTGGTGTCCCATACCCCCTGCACTTGTATATCCCCTGAAACTGCTCCCCAAGCAAAGTCTGAAGCATGTTTGGTGACTGACTGCTTTGTAGAAGGGAGGGAGAAGGCAATCTTAATTTAAGGATATCTGTTGTCTCCAGCAGGTGATTTCTCTTCTGACAAACCCCAGTACTGGGATCTGAAAAGGTAAAGGATGTTTATACTGTGACCAAAGTGATTTCAGAGGCCACTGCATCTTTTCATGTGGAGTCTTGCCAGAAGTATTGTGAAAACCACAGATGACATGAGACCCAAAATCCTGAGGTATTCCCTCACAGTGACTGAAGTCTGACTGGAAAACTCTTGAAATAGATTTAAGTAAAGATCTATTTTTTCATGTGGAAGAAAAGCTGTTTGAACTGAGGTGTCTAGATGACATCCCAGGAGCACAATCCTGTGAGAGGGAGTAAAGAAAGACTTTTGAATGTTCTCTTGCAATCCCAGCTTGTGCAAGAGATCTCCACCCAAGACAGAGATTTCTGACATTTTGAAGAAGATTCTGCAAAGATAAGCAAGTCATTTAAATATGGTAAATCTGAACATCCTGTAGCCTGCAATGAGTGATAACTGGAGCTATACACTTTGTGAGCACTCTTAGTGCTGTGGATAGTCCAAAGGGTAAGGCAGAAAACTGGTAATGTGATCCAGACACACAAAACCTTCAGAAATGTCTCAAGTCTGGTTGAATAGGAATGTGATGATAAGCATCTTTCAAGTCTAGTGTTACCAGGAAACGTGAAAGGGAGAAGAAGAGGCAAGAGGTTGCGAAGTGACATCCTTTTGAATTTGGGCACTCTCACAAACAGGTTTATGAAAGAAGGATCCATAACTGGTGTCCAAGCATTTTCTTTTGTTAGGATTAGGAACATCATTGAATGAAACTCCTTCTTCATTTGGGAAGGAGGAACTGGTTCCATCACTCCCTGGGACAGCATATGATGAAGAACAGGCAGAAGAAAACAGTCTGATCTGCAGGATGAGGAATGACCCCCTGGAAAAGAGGAATTGCCTCCCTCTGCCTTCTGTAAACATGATAACTGATTTTTACCAAAGAGAAAAATGGAGATTGACTTTCTGGAATAGAAAGGGCCAGAGTGGGAGGGGGTCACAATGTCTCTTGAACAGTCATATAGACATATTGGACTGTCCTTGGTTTTGGGAGGTTTTAACCTCCTGGCCATTTTTTCTTAAATGTCTGTTTACCTGAATTCTTTTGAGACTATTTATTCTGTTTTGCTGAAAATGGATAAGGGGAAAGAAAACCCCTTGGACAATTTGGAAAAGGAGGGCTGAAGATCTTAGGGATTCCCTTGGTTAGTTTGTCTCTTTCATCGCACTTTTTAATCACCCCTGCAGCAGAGAGGCCAAGCACTAAATCTCTATCCAAGGGAGAATTTAAAATCTGATTTTTAACATCACCTAGAAGGCTCTGAGTATGCAGTTAAGCA
Organism: Protopterus annectens; assembly: GCF_019279795.1. Lineage (NCBI taxonomy): Eukaryota > Metazoa > Chordata > Ceratodontiformes > Protopteridae > Protopterus > Protopterus annectens. The sequence goes on along the minus strand of NC_056732.1, from coordinate 861,421,654 downwards.
AACCGCCTTAAAACTGTACCAGTGGCCACCTCCTTAAAACTATACCAATGGCCATAGACTTGGAGAAGTATCAACAGTGTCATACACATACTGCAAACAATGAGTAGTGACCTGTGCAACAGAAGAAACTAAGTTATTTAAAGCAGAGTTTTCTTCACAAGAAGAAACTGTAGAAGAAACATACCTCGTACTTGCACAATATGTCAGAATAAATTTTAACGTATGAGCCTGATGATTTAAAATTCTGAAATACAAAATGGTAGAGGTATATAATTTTAATCCATACCAATCAATAATTTCCCAGCCTTATTAGAAAGAGTAGGATTGGAGTTAGCTAAGTGCTTAGCAGCAAAGGAGTCAACTAAGGCTATAGCTGCTGGGCCAGATTTGGAAATAGTGTATACACATTTAAAAGACTGAGTAACTTTATACATAGTATCCATCTTTTAGGGAGAGCTGGCTGACTATCAGGAAAATTGTAGGCAGTTGGCAGACATCCTCTAATGCAGGCAGGATAGGAGGAATGGTACATTCTAGCAATAGTCTCAGAGAAAAAGAAACCACCACAGAGAGAATCAGAAAGAGGGGTCTCCTCTGAGTCTGAATCAGAAATCTGAGGACAAAACCCTGAATCTCTCCATGCATCTTCCCATTCATATTCAGAATCTTGAATCTCTTTAGTAAAGGAGACATTCCTCTTTTTTTACCAGAAGTTACTCTACCCGAAGGATCCATAGCCTGACTCAAAGCCTGAGCGAGCAAACTACTACTATCTAAAGAAATTTAAGGAGGAGTAGACACATACACGGTTTTCTTTTTGACAGGAAAAATGGGGCCAACTGTATTACTTATGACAGACACTGTTTCCCTAGGAATGAGCATAGCATTCTAAAACAACAGGTAAACCTTCCCTATTCCCCTCTCTAGGACCAACAAGAGTGGTTCTCCCTTCGCCACTGAGTGGACCCCACCAGCCACAGAGGACACGACTAACAGCCAGCCCACAGTGGCTGTAGGTAGTACACCAGAAGGAGCCAGGGTAAAAGATGAGTTGCCTGAGGTGCAACAAATGGCCACAGCAAAGTCAACCCTCCGCTGCTGAGGCAAATTGCTAGCCCACTGTGGTGGCAGAGGCAATTTGTTTAACTTTTTCTTTTTGTGACCAGAAGAAGGATTGACAGTGGTAGTTACAATCTGCTCCATGGTCAAGTTGAAAATGGTGCCTCTATTCTGGGGAAAACAAGCAATAATGCCAGTAAAAATACCAGTCCACAAAAGTTACTTTTTTTGACAGAAAAACATAGTAAAAAGTATTTTCAAACACCATGGTAGACCCGCAACTATAAAATAAGCACAACTTCTGTACAAAAAATAGTTCATCAGTTAGATAATGTTACTTTTTAACTGACAGAAACAATAAGTGCTCCATTTAAAAATATATTACAGTCTTGAGACAATCCATTAAAATACAATGCTCCTAGCTGAAAAATAACTTTCATGAAGAGGAAAGGAATAAAATATCAGTAAAAAATAAGAAAATGTCAGTTTTCCCAAACGGAATTCATCTGACCAGCTAAAGAAAGCACAAGTCAAACATCAGTCCTCAAAAACCTCAGAGGAGCATATTATTTGGCGCCAGTAAAGCTCTGAAGGGCTTTGCTCCCAAACTTGTCTTTTACTCAGCTCAGCCTAAGCTGTTTGACAGTTTTACCATGTAGAAGGTGTCCTGAAGCTTTGGGATCAGGCTGGCTATTATGTCCTTGGCAGGATATAACCCATATAATTAAAGCTACTGTAGCATTAATCAACATGAAGATTTTCACTTTTTTCCATGAAAATGAATGGACCACATTACTTTTCTATATTTTTAGTTTTAGTTTTATTTATTTATTTATTTATTTATTTATTTAATTACTTATTTTTCCTTGCAGTGGTAGTTTATATAGCTTGTTTTCCACTAAACCCTACAGCAATTTTCCCCCATGTAGATCTAGCTTGTATTATTTTTCTTAGGATGATGCAGTTGAGGGTTATATATTTTGGATGATTTAATCAACCTATAGATATTTTTATATTTGCATTTTTACTAGGCAAGTGTTTTAATCCACCCCTGTCGGGGGTTCATGCCACCCTCTAATATTTGGAGAAGCAGTATATTGTTAAAACATAGCTTCTGGCAGTATGTATCTGGCATTATTAAAGTTTTCTAATTATATTTGAAAGAATATTTCCTAAAGTAACCCTTTTATATTGAAGTGGTTGCATGATTTTTATTAACAAGGTATATGGAGAAAACGAGAGTGCAGTAAATTCAGACAGCTTTACATTTATTATAAACTTGAATCAGTATAAATTTTTTTGGTCCTCCTACATTTTTACTGTAGCACTACGACCAACAGCCACACATCCACTCAGGATCTACCAGCTCCCACCCCCTCCACACTTATTTGCATAATCTGCTGGGCCACGTAGTAGAACCTAATGACATCCTGGGGGTCTTGGATGCCCACATTTTATTTAGGTTGAGCCTCCCCCACTTCTTCATGATGCTTGTGGTTGCACCCAAGGGGTGGGAGTACAATGGGGATATTGTAACTTTTTGTCCCACCTCTCCAGTAGGCCATCCATGTACAACCTGTTTTCTCTTTAACCATGACTCCTGTCATGCAATTCCCCCAGCCTCCACCAGAGATCAGCACAGAAGACACCCATGTCATTGCCCTCCCCCAATGGGAATTTAACATCCGCCCTTCTCTGCCACTCTGTCTTTCACCCAAGTCACTAATCAAACTCGAGTCAGCTGGTCATTGTCAAGGATTTATCCCTCTACCCCACTGGATTAGCTGTATGAGTATACTGAGTATCTGACACAAAATACGTTACCATTCAACATATCATATTTCCTCTCTAATTTAAAATATTATACATAAAAATATATATGTATTGATATATTTTAAATTAAAAGAGGAAAAACACTTTTTTTTCTTACTTGGCATTTAGGTTACAGAAACAGGTAAAAACATCTCCACAATATGATACTCACAATGGTATTAACTCTTTAAATGACAAGAAACTGTTATTAAGGATGCTGGCAATATGATGAAATCACTGTCACTTTAATGACTAGCAATCCTGAATGATGAGACTCTTTAAATACCTGGGAAATGAATGGGATAGTTTAGTCTTGATAAGGGGCTACAGGGTCTGAAAGCACTTGGCTTGCATTGTTCATTGTATCTTTTCCTAGAAAACAACAAGAACGTTGAAGGCACACTGCTATGTACAGAGTGATTTGTTCATTTATCCTAACTGACCTGCTCAGTTTCTGCCACTACCTCATAATTAAAGGAAGGTATTTTCCAGTGCATTTTGTATGGATCATAAAATTATCAAATACTTTCATGAGATGATTCGCCACCACAGAACTCTAAGGAGCCATAGTATACATTTTTCTTCATTGCCAGATGAAATGTTGTGCATTATTGTGTGTGTGTGGGGGGGGGGGGTGAGGGGTTAGTGTAAGCAATCTGTGCTGAGTGTGATTAAATTTATTTCTACATATAAAAATACCACCAGTGAGTATTCACTCCCTCTGACCCCTGTAATACTAAATCATGTCTACATAAAAGGAACCAAGGACTTGATGCATTCCATAATTTGCCTGAATTTTCACATAGCTTCCTCCACAGAGTCCAAATTTATAGTCATCTCATCCCATTACAAATACTTGAGAATGTCACACTCTTTATATAGGGCAAGGCATCTGTAGGAAATATTAATAGTTGTCCACTCATGTATCACCCTTTCAGTATTTAAAAGCAGGACCTCAAGGGTGGCCATCTCATTAACTATATAAGAATTTGAAAGTGATAATCCTGCATATTTAATATCCTGCATTATAGCTTTAATGGCTTATTACAATAATATTTTAACAAAAATACATTTGTGGAAAAGAGCAACTCTTAATAAATTAATCATATTCTTATGTTAATTATGTAGAATGCATGGCACTGTATCCTCTAACTGTTTTGGTTCCTAGATGAAAACTAGTCTAACATTGTATTATAGTACAAAGATACATAGAAATTCAAACACGCTGTTAGCTACATGCACCTACATATATATATATATATATATATATATATATATATATATATATATATATATATATATATATATATATATATATATATATATATTTTTTTTGGTTAATATCTATTGCAAATATTCAGAATGTTAGTGCTGTGAAAGGCTCGAAGCAGCTTCTACCAAGCGACAGCAGTAGAAGTAAATGACAGGTGTGAAGGTGACAGCAAATATCACAGCTGGAGACAACTGAATGGTGTGCATTCATCTTTTTTTGTTCCAGTCTTGACAGAAGGTGCTGACAGGTGCAGCCAGCTCTTCTCCAGATCTAAACGACACAGGCTCCTTATATTAAATTAAACAGACGCACATGTGAAAGAAAGGCTATAGTACGTATGCTTTGCACTCTCACACATTACTAGAAAATAATGTGTTTTTTTCCTTTACCTGCTGCTTGCTCAGAACAGTACAAAGTTTACCATAAATCTAACACCTCAATGTCAGTTTCCAACAGCACATTATAAATGAGAGACCTTGACCTTGTTATATCTTACAGCAGGAGAAAAAGGACAGTCCTATCACTGTGATATTTTTATAGTGATGAGAAATGTTAATAATCATTATGATGATGAAGACAAGTCTCCTACATGTGAAAATGCTTAGATTAATGAATAATATTTTTTTCTCAGCTGCCGAGATCCTGTTTAGTGAAATACATTTCTGTCCTTTCAGATCTATGTTCTCCATCAGCATTTGTTCTAATAAAATGTATTGACGGATAGTCTGCAAGTATGAAAATCAATTCTGGTTTTAAATCATTGTGCTCTGTATTCACATTACGTAGTTAAGAGTTATCACTCACAAGTTAATATGCTTACCGAAAGAAATTCTAGTTATTAAGACATTTATGAAAGCAGCTGACAATTTTCAGACAACTTCATCCAAAAGAAGGAACGAAAACTCAAAAGTAACTATAGCTCAGCATATGCTTTATTTAAATTAGTTACCATCTTGCTATAATTATAGACCAAATTAATACACATAAACAGAAATCTCAATTCATCAATTCATCTTGAATTAGTCTATGCCTGATGCAATTTTCTGCTATGAAACCATAAATCTGTGGCTATATTATCACAGCTATTGTCAAGCTCATGGAATGTGAGTCGTATGTTTATGGTTAAAGTTGGAAACAAAAAGGCATTAACTCCAAGAGAGCATTAATAAACAAATATGTCTACATCTGTTGGCTGATGGCCAAACTAGAGCATACAACTTCATCAAATATGCATACATGAAAGGTAAACCTAACTCTAAATCATAAATCTGGTTGTAACCATTACCATATCCCTAACACTAAACTCACAGACTTCTGAAGGCATTAATCAAATGCATACAGCCAGTTGACTTTTCAGTCACTAAAGGATTCAAACAAATTAAATGTCAGCAGTAGTTTTGAAATATTTTGGGTAACACTCGGTGCTAGCAACTGCCCTAATCTATAGCCAAGTATGCATTTGTGAAAAGTCTTCCATATTTACACAGTGGTAGATAACCAAGAAGGGAAAAACACGGATCGCACATAGGACCATATGTGAACTGTGAGTTATGTCTGAACTTTTCCGCAGATGTTACATCACAAAAAGTACAACACATTTATTATTTTTTGATAAACTAAACATAGCACATAATTAGCATTACAGAGTGTGTGAGTATGTACGTCAGTAAATCCAACGAAACTGAAGCAAATGATCACATATTCATGAACATTCTTTCCAACAGTGCCATATTACTTTATAATGAGGCCTAACAGGATAATAAAAAATATAATAAAAATATATACTACATTCCCTTAAGTTTGACTGACAACATCACGGCTACACTTTTGTCACCATGGATATTTACTCAAACGGTGAAAAAAACAGCCTTTTCTTTGAGAATCTTGATGGTGATCAGGGATTTAAAAATAAACTTGCCTGTCTACTGAAAAAGTATTAGAATGACAGTTCTGCCAAGAAGTAAGATGTAAAAATATTCTTCTTCTAAATCTTTGAAAGACTGGTTCCTGGGGATGTGTAGCTTTAACCATCTTATCTACAAGAAACTTTCCAGGACATACATAGACACACTTAGGCACACTGAAGACATCAGGCTCATGAATTCTAAAATAGTTTCTCATTATAATATTATAACTTGTTTAGAAGTATATCTAGTTCACCAGTAAAGCTGAGAGACACAATGCCATATATGGATTCACTAGACAATCTCGAAATAATGAAATGCTGAATTTCAG